>NW_027411866.1:35761442-36075201 GCF_047663935.1 Musca autumnalis | reverse complement strand
TCATTTACTGGGGTGAAGCTGGAGACCAGATGTTTTAACCTCCGACCAACTACAAATCCGCAACCAAACTCATGCTTTGTGTCATGGCAGCTATAATACAGTGCGTCACCTTTAGGTGTTGTTGCGACGCCTTTCCCAATCCATCGTATTTCCTGTATGGCAGTAATATCGGCCTTGTACTTTTTCAAGTACATCTGCCAATGCGAAGACTGCACCTTCTCTATAAAGAGTGCGAACATTCCAGGTGCAGATTCGTAGATCATGGTCCCTAAAACGTTTGCGGGGGTCGTCAACTTTTGAGGGATTTGTTTTTCTTTTCTTTCGTTTTTTCATAGTAGGCTGTTAGGGGAGGTTTACTAACCTGACGCCCAAACCCGAGTTTTTAACGTTCTTATGGGTGAACGCGCGGCTCAGGCAGCTCCCCAGGTGACACCGCGGGGAGGTCAGTGTCCACTTGAGATGAAAAAGGGACCAAGATAAATCCTGGGCTTTGCAATGTTAAAGCCGGTCAGGACCGTTGCTTGGTGTCTTCCATCCCCTACGTCATCTCTTGGGTATTCTCCTGGATTTGCCGCAAGGTAAATATAAAATAAAATAAAATGGTTATAATTTCGGTAGTTACCGATGTTTTTCGGTAAGTTAACGACGAATAAAAAATCAGTCGTAATGTTCTACCGATAGCAAGAGTGTTGTCCACTTTTATTTGAACTTTTCATTCATAATTTTGTGTTTTAATGTTTCCGATTTTTGTCGGTTACTCAAAAAATGTGTTAGAGAATCGCACTACTGCTGCCTTATTATTCTTCAGCCGGTTTATTGCTGTCTTTACCTCATCTTGGCTGCGCGGAATACATTCAATACCATCTTCTGGGATTAGATCTGTGGTATCTGCGCCGTCTTCGCTACTATCGGATACCAAGTGTTTGGAAAAATGTTCTTTGCATATCCTGAGTACAGTATCTGTACCAGTTACCAAATTATCTTGCTGGTTTCTACGAGAGGATGTGCCTGTATCAAAGCCATCTGTTTGATGTTTCACTCTTTGGTAGAACTTTGGGACTTCATTCTGCTCCTGTACATCAAAATTTTTTTTAACACTCCCGCCTTTCAATTTCTTTTTTTTCCTGCGCAAAAGACGTTTCTCTTCTCTCCTTTTTACTCGATACCTCTCACGTGCACTACGCGTTGCTACTGCTTGCCGTATTTTCTCTTCGGTAGCAGCACGCCACTCCTGGTAGTCCTGGTCATACCATTGATTCCTTGATGGAGGTCTCTGGTATCCAAGTATGGATTTTGCGGCTGTTTGCATGGAATGGATAATATTTTGCCGTGGTGCTGATATCTATATTATCTGGACGAGGAGTGCTTACATTAAACAATTGGGCTAGTTGAGTGGAATATGCTGTGGCTATCTGTTGTGTTTGCAGCCTACCGGTGTCCAACTGCTTCTGTAAATACTTTCTGTAGCAAACGTTGCATTTATAGACACTTTCTGTAGGAAAGGGTGATTCTCAATCTCTTCTTTATGTTGATACGGGACAGAAAGACAAAACTCACGCTGAATCTACGTTCAGAATAGTCCCTTTTCTGTTCTATGGTGTGAATAAGTGATGTCGCAATGTATTCGCACCGTTGACCGTGAGACCATCTTAGCAAAAAAAAACTCCCTGAATATAATATCGAATATTCGTATCTTCCGAATTCCTAAACTCTAAAGGCCTGGGTACATAAGCTGCCTCGCCTGGTTGCCTTGCTTTCCTGCTTCATTTCTGACATAACAAAAATAAAAGAATAAAAAAGAAAAGGGCAACCTAGTTCGTAATTGGCTCGGCCTTTTTTATTCTTTTATTTTTATTATGTCAAAAATGAAGCAGGAAAGCAGTGCAACCAGGCAAAGCAGCTTAAGTACCCAGGCGTTTACACAAGACAGTTTGTCTACAAATACAACTCTGATTTACTAACACATACATACATTTGTCGTTTGTCTCCCAGCTGTCCATCATTTTTTCAGAGACAGAGTTAGCTGCAAATTTTTGATATTTTTGTAAAAAAGAAGTGAAACGATAATTGAAATGTGTTGAAAATAAAAGAATATGACCAAAAACAAAATATATGAGTGGAAAACAAAAAGAAATCGATAATTTTCATTCATAATTTTACAACTGTTTTTGCAGTTGTCGGGACGCCTACGTCACACAGGCAAGATTTGGGTTTTTGACAATCAATACATGAACTGAACTGTCCTGTCATGTGTAAACGCAGGGTTAGGTAAGTCCATATTTACATTAGGCAATTTTCCTTGCGGCAATTGTCAGTTTGTCGGTGAGATAAGGTGTTGAGAGGCAAATGGTTACCATATTCCTCACCCCTCTCTCCATCAAACTGACAATTGCCGCAAGGAAAATTGCCTAATGTAAATATGGACTAAATATATTTGATAACACAAAAGTTTGTACAAATTACAAAATGCTGTTGTTCAATAATACAGGAATGAGAAGTAGTTGCAAGAACTTGCAAATACTTGCGAGGTTATCGAACAGACCTATTGATAATTTAAATTTCCCCTTGGAAATGGTGTTATAGAACAATAACCTGTTGGTTTTTATGCTGCGCGCATGCATAGCATAACGAATAAAGGAAAAGGAAGCGTGCATAAGTTCAATGTTAAAAAATTATTTTTGTCCTTTATTAAGCAAAAAATTTCCAACTCCAAACAACAACAAACACGATCAGTTTTGCAGTCAAACTTTTGCCCCACACTAATTGAGAGCAAAGAAGAAATTTAAGAGATTTTCTGGGTAAGAGAATCAATTGGGGAAAACATTCACACAAACCATGGAGAACATAACACAATCATGCTCCCCCACACACGAGTGGGGGGCAAAGCGAACACACGCAGCACACTCACTGGTGGCGGATGATGACGATGGCTTGGCAACTCATTTAGTTGGCGAAATATTCTCGGGCGAGTAAGTTGTGTGTTTGAATAGAGAAGCGCAAAGAAAGAAAAATTAAAATTAATAAAACAGCGAAGAATTGAAAGAAAAAAAAAACACAATTAAAAAATAAATAAAATTCTATTAATAAAAATGAAAAATATTGTTGTTGTTAATGTGTTGTTTTGAAGTGAAGAAAGAAATGCAAAAGTGAATTAAACAATAAATTAATTAATTAAAAATTAAATAATACGTCATAATACGCTTTAACTAATAAATTTAAATTATTGTAATTAAATAACAAAGCGAGTGCTAAATTTGGAATAAAAAATCCAATTAAAACAAATAAGAAGAAGCAACATCAGTGAGTTGGAAACCAATGAAGCGAAAATTGTGTCTATATCGAAATGCTATTTACCTCCTCCTCCCATCAGAAGCAACAACAACAAAATCATTAAAAAAAAAACAAGAAAATAAAAACGAATAACCCCAAAAAATCCAACAATTCAACGAAAAAAGAACAACATCAAGAAAGACCACGAAGCAACAGTTTTCTTCTATGTGTGTTTGATCTTGCCAAATGGGGGGCCAAATGAAGCCAAAACACCGACGCCGCCACCATACATAAACTGAATGGCCTGTGCAAAGAGCCAGTAACATAACAACAACAACATGTGGACATGACTCACTGAACAAACAATTAATGACGCACTCTTTGGCATTATCTCTCTTTCAGGAGAGAGATTAATTTTCTCTCCCAGCAAACAAATGCCAGTTTTTGGAGTATTTTTGAAGTGGGGAAGTATATTGGGGGATTTGAAAAAGAACGTTTTCACACGATAAGGTTTGACTGCTCAAAAACGTGGTTTCCGTTTTGACTCTCATTCGTAATTTTCACATCTAGTGTTGCGTTTTTGAAGTCATTTTATACAAGCGTACTTTTTGAACAAAAAGAAGTACGGTTTTACATAAATGTACCAAAAAGGTTTATGTGTGTATTATATTTGAAAATTAAAAAAAGTAATTCTTGTGAATCCCATAAAATTGGGTAAAATGTATGCGTTGTTAAAATTGTTGCCTCATGCGCGCATGACATGTAAAAAATAATGTAATAATTCTTACCACCTGAAGGTAAGATGATATCTGCGTTACCAGCGTAAATTTTTCAAGAAAGATTTTTATGAAATAGGGAAATACCTTTGTTATTAACAGGTACACAGAAGTCATGTTTTGAAGAACACCTTTATTTGTAAAAAATATGATGAAACAGGTAGATAATTGCTCTGTTCCTTTACGTGCCTAAGGTTACCATTTTTTACCATTTTTAACCTGTAAAGTGTTTCCTTACTTTTAATAGCATACAATTTATATGATAGCAGTTTACCACTTTTACCATTTTCTGCCACTGTTACCATTTTTAAAAGTAAAGGAACAGACCAAATATCTTACATGCTAGTGTTGTATGTATGGTACTTTATGTACGTTTTCGTTCACTTACTTCCACATTTTGTTTCAACACTGACACAATTTACGAATGAGAACCAAAACGGACAACGCATTTTTGAGCAGGCAAACCTTATCGTGTGAAAACGTTCAAACACAAAAATTCAACAAAAACAAAACCTTCTAGATGAGTTTTATCTGCATACCCCGTAGTAACTTGCCTGCATTCGTCTTAATAAAAGGTTTGAAATAAAAAAATAAAAAACATGGAGATACTAAAAATCACCTGCTGGCTTTTACCTAAAAACAAATCTGAAATTTATTCTAAAAATAGCACGATGTGTGTACGTAATAAAATTTTTCGGCTTCTGTATATTCGATATCACACGACATGGAATGAAAGGGAAACATAAAGCAGCAGATTCTTATCGAAGGAGCAGAAATGACCCGAATGAAATTTTAGGTTTTGGACTGGCAACTTTTGTAGAGTTTTTTTTTTATTTTAACTGAGGAACAGGTATCAGTTAAATTAATCTTACAAAGCCGAATGAGCTTTGCGGGGATATAAAATTCAGACACTACTTGGAATAACCTTGAACGTAATGTCCTTTCGAATGCTGCTCTATAATCGACAAAGAGATGAGGCTATCGTACAAGCAATAGGGAGCAGACTTATTCGCCTATAGTTAGTCCCGGTCTATACTAAAGCGATTTCAATGAAATAATTTAATGTAATTAGGCGTTTTTAGAATAAATTGTTTCATTGAAATCTCTCTAGAGTGGATCGGAACTTATAGGGCGGTTACATTAGAGTTTTTTGTCGGGTTAACCCACTTTATGAGGATTTATTTGACGTTTGCGCTATAGAATTGACATTTGAAACCTAAACGCACTGGGTTAATCCGGTTAAGTGTAACCGGGGTATTAGAGCACACAGTCTTATAACCTTCCAATCGCCGGGTACGTGTTCTTCCTGCCAAATAGCGCTAACTATCTGATATATACACCTTATCAGTGTGTGGCCTCCGGCTTTAAAGAGCTCGGCTGGTATGCAAACGGCTCCTGCTGTCTAGTTCACCGGAGATGACTTTTCCAATACAAAAGTTCACCGGAGATGATTTTTCCTATACAAAAGTTCACCGGAGATGACTTTTCCAATACAAAAGTTCACCGGAGATGATTTTTCCTATACAAAAGTTCACCGGAGATGACTTTTCCAATATAAAAGTTCACCGGAGACGACTTTTCCCATACAAAAGTTCACCGGAGATGACTTTTCCCATACAAAAGTTCACCGGAGACGACTTTTCCCATACAAAAGTTCACCGGAGATGACTTTTCCCATACAAAAGTTCACCGGAGATGACTTTTCCTATCCAAATGTTCACCGGAGATGACTTTTCCAATACAAAAGTTCACCGGAGATGACTTTTCGTATGCAAAAGTTCACCGGAGATGACTTTTCCCATACAAAAGTTCACCGGAGATGACTATTCCCATACAAAAGTTCACCGGAGACGACTTTTCCCATACAAAAGTTCACCGGAGATGACTTTTCCTATACAAAAGTTCACCGGAGATGACTTTTCCTATACAAAAGTTCACCGGAGATGACTTTTCCCATACAAAAGTTCACCGGAGACGACTTTTCGTA
Organism: Musca autumnalis; assembly: GCF_047663935.1. Taxonomy (NCBI): domain Eukaryota; kingdom Metazoa; phylum Arthropoda; class Insecta; order Diptera; family Muscidae; genus Musca; species Musca autumnalis. The sequence continues at coordinate 36,069,168 of NW_027411866.1, read as the reverse complement.
TGCAAAAGTTTACCGGAGATGACTTTTCCCATACAAAAGTTCACCGGAGATGACTTTTCCAATACAAAAGTTCACCGGAGATGACATTTCTTCAGTCGGTTTGCTGCTGCCTTTACCTCATCTTGTCCGGGCGGCATACATTCAATACCAACGTCTGGGATTGAATCTATGGTAGCTTCTCCAATACTGGATACCAAAAGCTTTGAAAACATATCTTTCTATATCCTAAGCACACTATCAGTATTAGTTACCAAATTACATTGCTAGTCTCTGCTGGCATTTAACTAAGTGTCTGTAGCAAAGTCATCAGTTTGATGTATTACTTTTTGGTAGAATTTTCAGGCTTCATTCTGGCTCCTGTACATGTCGATTTTTTCACACTCCTGTTCATGCGCTACTCGTTGCAACTAATTCTAGAGTAGCCCTATATGCCGCATTTCTGTTCGCTAGCATTTTCTCTTCTTAATGGAGGTCTCTGGTCTCCTTGCGAGATTTTTTTGCCGCCAAATCATCTCGTGTGGTTTCAGGACGGACCCACTTACAACTCTTTAAAACTTCATTCAGTCGTTTGACTTCTTCCCTCAAAATCTTTACCTCTCGCTCTTTTTGGACTTCAGTTCCGCATAGATCATTATTGAGTCCTTTGAACTGAGAATTATTGAATTTTTTTAGTTTCATGGAAAGATTGGAGGCATCTCCTTCCTCTTTTGTAGTCTCCTTACGAGTACTTCTGCCCTCAAACTGAACTTCTTCTTTAGCTTCTCGCAGATCATTCTTGAAGACATAAACACATCCAACTTTTCAGCAAAGTTGGACGACATTTCTGATAGAAGAATAAAAGAGCAAGGGCAGCTTATGCTAAGTTTACATTTACGAAATCCATTCGATTTCAACTGTCAATTCCATAGCTCAAACGTCAAATGAAATCTTATCTGGATTTCATTTGACGTTTATCCTATGGATTTGACAGTTGAAATCGAGTGGATTTCGTAAATGTAAACCATGCATTAGATTGAATTTTTCTTTATTGTTCTGTCAGAAATTATGGCAGACCTAGCTTCTTCAGTTCCACATAGATCATTATTGAGCCTTGAGAGTTTTTTTATTGTCATTAATTTTTTATAGTCTTCTCCCTTCCGCCCTCAAGGTCTTGACCTTTTGTTCTACTTCTTGGTTGGCCGGTGATTTTTTGTCGGACCTAGCTTCTTCAGTTCCACATAGACCATTATTGAGCCCTTCTTTTAATTTCATGGCAAGTTGGCGAAGAAAGTCATCCTTCTCGAGGCATTGGTTTGCTTGGTTTCACTTTATCAATTCTTCCGTAATTCCAATAAGGCTCAGCCATTATCCTTCTTGTCGGATTTGCATTCTCTATTCCTTTCTGTGTTACATCTCTTATTTGTTATCGGGATAACCTCAGCCTCGCTAGCACAATGCGTTTTCTCCAAGTTTGACAGCCCAGTTTGGGCTGACATAGCTTTTTCAGCTTCAGGCAGAGCCTTATTGAGCCTTTCTTTTAAGGCCTGGGAACGTAAGCAATAGTCAGAAATGAAGCAAGGTAACAAAGTCAGGCGACGAGGTTGCATATGCCTTAAAGGCCTGGGTTCATAAGCTGCCTCGCCAGCTTTCCTGCTTCATTTCTGACGTAATAAAAATAAAAGAATAAAGAAGGCCGAGCCAATTTTCGAACTAGGTTGCCGTTTTCTTTTTCATTGCATTCAAAGTCTTGACCTTGCTACCCACTAATTTCTGTCATGGCCTTGCATCTTCAGCTTTACAGCATTATTGAGTCTTTCTTTTAGTTTCTTTTTTTAGAATCATCTCAGTTTTCCTTAAATGTCTTGACCTCTTCTTCTATTTCTTGGTTGACGGCTAATTTCTGGGCTGACCCATCCTCTTCAGCTTCACGCAGAGCATTATTGAGTACTTCTTTTAATTTCATGGAAAGTTGGATGCATCATATTCCTCTTTTTTTGGAGTCATCTCACTTCTGCTTTCAAAGTCTTGACCTAGCGCTCTTTTTCTTGGTTGGCCACGAATTTCTGGGTAAAACTAGCTTCTTTAGTATCACGCAGAGTATTATTGAGCCTTTATTTTGATCTCATGGAAAGTTGGGAGGCATTTTCTTCCTCTTTTTTGTAATCACCTAACATCTGCCCTCAAAGTCTTTACCTCTTACTCTAATTCTTGGTTAGCCGCGAACTTCTGGGCTGAACTTATTTCTTCAGCTTCACTCAGAGCATTATTGAACTCTCCTTTTAGTTTAATGGAAAGTTGGGAGACATCTCCTTCTCCTTTTTTTGTAGTATTCTCACTTCTGTACTCACTGTTTTGACCTCTCGCTCTTTTTCTTAGTTGGCCACCAATTTCTGGGCTGAACTAGCTTCTTCAGCTTCACGCAGAACATTATTGTGGCCTTGTTTTAGTTTCATGGAAAGCTGGTAAGCATCTTTTTCCTTTATTTTGATTTCGTGGAATGTTGGCATATTCTTCCAATTTTTGTAGTCACCTCTCTTCAGTCTTCAAAGTCTTGAGCTCTCACACTTTTTCTTGGCCGTCCGCTAATCTAGCTGCTTCAGCTTCGCGAATAACATTATGGACCCTTTCTTTTTATTTCCTGGAAAGTTAGTAGACATCTTCTTCCTATTTTTTGAAGTCTTCTCACTTCTGCACTCAAACTCTTTATCTCTTACTCTATTTCTTTGCCGGCCGTTAACTACTGGGCTAAACATATTTCTTCAGCTTCACTCAGAGCATTATTGAGCTCTCCATTTAGTTTCATGGAAAGTTGGTAGACATATTTTTCTCCTTTTTTTGTAGTATTCTCACTTCAGCACACAATATCTTGACCTCTTGCTCTTTTTGTCGGTTGGCCGCTACTAACTGGGCTGACCTTGCTTCTTCAGCTTCACCCAGAGCGTTATTGTGACCTTCTTTCATTTTCATGGGAGGCACCTTCTTGCTCTGTTTTATAGTCTTCTCACTTTTGCCCTCATAGTATATACCCCCTTTCTTGTCTCGCCGCTAATTTCTGGACTGAACTAGCATCTTCAGCTTCACGCAGAATATTATTGAGCCTTTCCTTTAACTCTCACACTTTTTCTTGGCCGTCCGCTAATCTAGCTGCTTCAGCTTCGCGAATAACACTATGGACCCTTTCTTTTCATTTCCTGGAAAGTTAGTAGACATCTTCTTCCTATTTTTTGAAGTCTTCTCACTTCTGCACTCAAAGTCTTTACCTCTTACTCTATTTCTCGTTTGGCCTCTAACTTCTGGGCTGAACTTATTTCTTCAGCTTCACTCAGAGCATTATTGAGCTCTCCTTTCAGTTTCATTGGAATGTTGGAAGACATTTCTTCTCCATTTTTGTAGTGTTCTCACTTCTGCACTCAATGTCTGGACCTCTCGCTCTTTTTGTTGGCTGGCCGTTACTTACTGGACAGACCTAGCTTCTTCAGCTTCACCCAGAGCATTATTGAGCATTTCTTTCATTTTCATGGAGAGTTATGAGGCACCTTCTTCCTCGTTGTTGTAGTCTTCTCACTTTTGCCTTCATAGTATTGACCTTCGCTATTTTTCTTGTCTGGCCGCTAATTTCTGGTCTAAATAAGCATCCTCAAATTTACGCAGAAAATTATTGAGCCTTTTAGTTTCATGAACAGTTGAGAGACATTTTCCGTATCTTCTGCCCTTTCGCTCTTTTTTTTGGTAGGCCGCTAATTTCTTTACTGAGGTAGCTTCTACAGCTTCACGCATACCATTATTGAGTCCTTCTTCCATCCGCTCGTTGTCCAATTCGACTGCAAGCTCACTAACATGTTTCTTTAAGTTTATTCTGTAGTATCCCAAATTAAGTGCACACGTAGCTTCAAGTCTTGCTTCAGCCTTTTCAGTTTTCATGGTACACACCAGACTGAGTCCCATTAATCTTTTCGATCGCCTGGTTGATGAGACCAAGAAGTCTCTCTAATTCGTTCTGACATAGAATCGTTAACTATCCGTTTTCCTTAAGGAGAATCTCCGGATTTAGGTCATAGTATGTAGACCTCTAGCAAGAAAGAAAGCAGTGGTTCTTTTTGCTTACGGTAAATTCACAGCTATCCAGCGTTCTTGGTTTCGGTCGAGCCGGCTCGAATGTATACAAATGAAGCGGAGCAAGAAAGCCAGCCGACGAGAAAAAATTAAAAGGCCAAGCCAATTTCGAACTTAGTTTCCCTTTCTTTTGTACCTAGGCCTTTAAGGCCACTTTTCTTTACTCATGTAAGAATAAGACAGCCAATGAATTAAGCCAGAAAGCGACGCTTCTTAAGTACAGAAACCTTTAAGTCCAAAACTCAATGGATTTTTCATGCTTGCTTCTCTTTCTTGGCTTCCCATATCCAGTCAAATAATAAAGACGGACCACGGCAAATTCGAACTGGGTTGCCCCTTGCCTTTTATACTTTTACCAGAAAAAAACATAAAAAAAATTAGATAAAGATCTGAATGAATTTATTTATTAGTTTAGAAAGCTTCATATAGCCTCCTCTTTATTACGATTCCGAATAAATTGTACTCAAATTTATGATCCCGACTGTTACTTTTTTATTAACAAATGTTATTAATAAAAAATCTTTAAAATGGGACACCTAATACCTAAAGGGCATCCCGACCCCCTTTAATTATAAAATATAGAGCTACGGTGGCAACACAACAACAACAAACAATATCACAAAATATTATTATCAATTATTGCTAGACATACACAATGTCTGTGTTTTGCTCACTGTGTGACAGTTGTTTTGTGGTTTGTTTAATTTTTCGCAGCCCCATCATTTGGTGTTGTTATTTGTTGATGGCTATGCATTTTTATAGCTTCGCCAAAATGATAATGGCCTCGTCTAAAATAAGTTTATTAATAATAATCGTCATACTGTGTGTAACCCCATATGTGCCGTATTTGATGGGTTGTGTTATTACCCTGTGGTTGTTATTGTTGTTGTTGCTTTATCCAAAGTCGTCACATAAATTATGAGAAGGCAATTTCATCATCATTAACATAAAAACTCAGATGATCATCTAAAGCTCTACTTACAGCACCAACAACAGATGCCATGTTATGGTAGCTTAAATGTTGCTGCCAGCCTATCAAGCGCGCTGTTTTGCTGGAATTTAATTGATGAATTCCCCATAATGTTTGTTTTCAATTAAAAATTCTGCACCCGTTATCGGGGCTGTGGCTGCTGATGATGGTGGTGGTGTGGAGCCATCGCGGTAACTTTTATTGTGCTAATTTTGCTTTCAATGAATTTTAAAGTGAATTCCGCTCTGTGGGTTGCATGATTTGTTTTTAATAGGAACGATGATGGGAAGACAATTGCTATAGATTGGCAAGGGGTTTGTTTGGCTGTGAAATGGGTCAACAGGTAAAATATTACGTTAGGGTGCAGCAAAAGCTTACGTAAAAATTCTAGGCAACAATTAATTTATTTCCTTTCAATGAATGACGTTGATTTTTAGTAATTAACGATTGGAGGAAAAAATAAATTCCACTTATGGGCATAGTTAGGACAATGAAAATGGGTTGTTCTCTTTAAAGTCATTACCACGACCAGTCAAATATGAAACTGTATAGTTTGTGGCGCCTCCAGGTTACCAGGTTACCAAAAAATTTTAATGAATTTTGTGGGTTACCAAAAATGAGTTACAGAATCGTACCACTGATCCCACCAAACTATGATGCCATGGATATTCCGCTTTGGCGTTGAGTTGACTAGTTTGCCGGGTTTAACTTACAAGTCTTTGGGACTATCATATAATGCATCCATTTTTTATTACCAGTGAAAGTATGGTGCAAAATATACTTATTTTTTGTGGGGTTCTTGCAGCATTTGCTACATCCAAAGACGTCTTTCAAAGTCCCTCGACTTCAAGTCATATGAGACCCAATTGCCCTGCTTTTGAATGAGTCCGAATATCTTCTAACGTTTGGACATTGTTTTGCCGTGTGACTCCTGGTGACAATGCAATTTCTTTTTGTAAAGGATGTTTTCCTCATCTTTATACTTTTTTTCGCTGGGCAGGCCGTTTCTTGCCATCTATTCCAAAAACACCGCTATTGAACCATCTTCCACAAATTTCTTCAAATTTTCCATCCACTGTTTTCCCAAATAGTTTTTTGCCGGTATTGCAACATGTGACCGAGCATTTGTCATGATGAAAGATTATACACAAGGCCGCTACAAGGTCGGCCAATAAGCCCCCCTGATTATTATGTTTGTTGTCGAAAACATTATTGTGATTTAAAATACAAAGAAACTCAAATCACAATAATGTAAAATCTATTATATTTGTTGTCAAAAGTTGTTAACAGAATTCTGAATGGCCGACCTTCTGTAGGCCTTGATTTTACAATTATGTCTCTTCGAGTATATTGGATAAAAGCCGATCTTTACCTTCTTGCCATGTATATTCAGCGTTAATTTGAATTGTTAACCGCGCTTAATATACGACATCTTGAGTTTGGAAATGGCTTGTTGTGTGACTCTGATAATGCAATTCCTTCTTGTGTTTTACATCTTTCTTTTTGGAGTAATTCTTCCATTTTCTAATGTTCACACTTTTTTTGACTGACTAGGCCACTCTTTTGCCAAAATCACCGCTATTGAAACGGTCTAACCATCTTCCTTGAGTTAATCAGAGGGCGCGTGATATCCATACGCCTCTATCAATAATCTATGACTTTCAGCAGATATTTCCTTCAAATGAAAAAAGGTTATCAAACTTCCCCACACACCATAGCTCTGTTCCTTTACGTGCAAGAATCTTCAAGATTTACCACTTTTTACTCGAAAAGCGTTCCTTTACTTCAGACACCATACAATTCATATGGTAGCAGTTTACAACTTTTGCTACTTTTGCCGGTTTTACCACTTTCAGAAGTAAAGGAACAGGCCACATGTGTAATGAATGGTATTGCCAGATGTTTTGAAATAGACAGTATTGTTTTGTGCTTCCAATCATGGCCCAATTAAAAGGTCCCATAGCAAAAACAGCTGATCGTGATTTGTGCTGTCAAAACACACAATTGTGATTGAATCGCGGTACAAAAAAATAAACAAACACAAAAGCTCTGTTCCAGAACTAAAAAGTTTTTACAATTTTTACCACTTTTACACATTTTGCGTTCCCGTACACAAAATTTATATGAAAATCGTTTACGACTTTTACAACTTTTACGAGTTTTACCACTTTATAAAGTACGGGAACAGGCCAAAAATGTTGCGATTAATGTTAAAAATAGTGATCAGTTTTGCGATTCTGTAACTAGTTGACAATAGTATGTCCCAATTTACATTAGGCGAGTTTACTTGCGGCAATTGTCAGTTTGAAGGAGAGAGAGGTGAGGTATATGGTAACCCTTTGCCTCTCAACACCCTCTCTCACCCACAAACTGACAATTGCCGCAAGTAAACTCGCCTAATGTAAATTGGGACTATTAACGACAATTATCGAGTTGCCATATCACAAATTGTTATCGTAGTATACATTTGTAGATTCTTGCAGATTCTGGAATAGACATATAAGTTTCTCTTTATGAGACATATAGGTTTCTCTTAGGAATTTATTGAGCTACATAATAAAACAATTAAGTGCTCGTCACATAAGAGAATTTCTGGCATAATTTATTAAATTGCATGTTCTTGACTTAAAGGTAGAATTAGACGTTACATACAATTGGTTTCTTATGGTTATGGCTATGGCATTATGTTATGTCCCTACTGATCGAATACATTGATTTCCATAGGTTTGGTTCCATCAGCTGATTGATATGGCGTTATGGCTATGTCACGTCTAATTCTACCATAAACCCGGAAGAACATGCAACTTAATGAATTAAGCCAGATATCCTCTTATGTGACGAGGCCTTTAATTGTCCAAAATAAATAATAAAAGCATACCTCCGGTAGTCCACGTATAGTACTGTAGTTGTCCCAGAATATTCAGCCCGATCATGAATATAAACTCCCCGTGAATTTGCTCACGTTCCAACTGCAGAGAAACAAAACCCACGGTGAGTTTGCATTCATGTTCGGGCTGATCGGGTTGCTGTTCAAAGGCGTAGGCGGAAAAGGCGTAGTGTGGTTTTCGCTTCTAACCCCGAACCAAATGATTTAGAAATTATAAAATCAAAGAAATGGATACATTTGTCTTCCTTCAAACCAAGTTTATCAGCGGATCAAATTATAAATTATGTCAATAAGAAGTCTAATATTGAAATAGAACATATGCAGTGCTATAAATTAGTAAAAAAAGATGCCGAAACTGCTAATTTAAAAAAGGTTAATTTCAAATTTGGTATCTCAGCGTGCTTCTACGATAGAGTTTTGTATCCAAATTTATGGCCGATGGATATTAAGGTGGGGCAGTTCATAAATTTTCGCAAGAACCCAGTAATGGGTAATCAAAAATAGTTGAAAACATTAATGGTTTGCGAATATATTACCAGAATGTATCGGGTTTACGAACCAAATCTCGAGATGTTTATCAATTTTCTTCTGAATGTGATTATGATGTCATTGTTCTTGTTGAAACAGGCCTAATGCAGATTTTTTGATGCTGAATTTTTTAATCCCAACTTATTCACTTTGTACCGAAAAGACCGGAATGCTGACGTCACTGGCTATTCAAGAGGTGGTGGTGTCCTTGTCAAGAACCAGTATAAATCATCATCCATTTCTATCAATGATGATAATGGTCTACTTGATCAAATTGTTGTATGTATTTTTGGTTTAAAAAGTAAGCTTTATTTATGCGTTTCTTATATACCACCTGGTAGTTTGAATAGTTTATATGATAAACATATTTCTAATATATGTTCCTTAGATGGGAATGATATAAATAATGCATTAATCTGTATATGGGGCGATTTTAACCTACCCAATATTTCATGGATAAAAATTGATCATAAAATAAATCTTGTTGATTAATTTTTGGCTATGAGTTTAATCCAAATTAATCATGTCTGCAATAATTTGAAACGGTTTCTTGACCTTATATTCGTTTCTGATAATAGTATATACAATTTGTATGAGCCATTAACATCGTTATCCCCATCTAATGTACATCATAACCCACTAGTTTTGGAAATTAATGCTCTTGAATACCTCAAATGTTCTGCTAATAATGTTTCATCCAACTATAATTTCAATAATTGCAATTTTGAAATGCTTAATTCTATATTGCTTTCGTTTAATTGGGATGCCTTGTTTGCGGAATCTAATACAGAACTGCTGTTTATATTAGAGCTTTTTGAAGGGTTAACCTTCTTTATAAGGATTTGTTTGAAATATAAGCAATGGAATTGACATTAACAGGGTGTTTTTGTAAAAATGCTTGCGTGTCACACGAACCGTTCGTACTAAAACGTATTCGTTCAAAATTTGGTTCTTGTAAAATTTTACGAACCATTCGTTTTTATCTGAAAGCTTTCGTCTATTTCATAAAAGTTTTTATATTTCAGGGTTTCCATGATACTTATTTTGTGAATTTTGCATATGCATCTGCACGTAAAATGTGTTACTTGATGGCAACCCCGATAAACAGATGAAAAACAAAAAATAAGAAAAAAATGTAATCAAATTTGTCCAAAATGACGATAATATGAAGAAACGGATGTACATATACGCGTGTGCTTCTATGGAAATAAATAAAATTGCATTCCCTTCCAGTTTTCGTGTGTTTTGTGCCATTTATTACTCAAATTATTTAATTTTCATTCAAAACGATTGGTCTTTTCCATTCGTTTATTTTTGACGTATTCGTTGGTCTGATTTTGTTACGAAAACTAAAAAAAAATTACGAAAATAAAAAGCTTTCATTTGTTTGTCACACGAATACAAACGTCAACCGCTATGAAAACCAAATTGTGTCTTCGTTCATGAAATCGACAAACGAATGGGCAAAAACTTTTTACAAAAACACGCTGTTAAAACCCAGTCGGTTTGTAAAATCCGGATATATATAAACGGGGTATTATTCTATTTTTTTTTTTTTTTTTGAATAACGTGGTTACCATGCTTAATGAGCACGTGCCTCTTAAGGAAAATAAGACCCACAAACAGCCGTGGTATAATAAAAATCTGAAAAAAATTAAAAATCTTCGGAATAAATTTCAGAAGAGATTTGTCAAGTCCAATTCACTTCATGATAGGGAAATGTTTGCTCACTATCAGCGTGAATTCAATTATTTTAATAAGTATTTATATAAACCGTATTTATACAAAAAAGAATGTGAAATAAAATCAAATCCAAAAGCATTTTGGTCATTTATCAAATCAAAAAAGCAACAATTGGATATTCCTTCCACAATACGCTTTAATGAATCAACGGCACAAACAGGAAATGACATAGTTAATTTTTTTGCTGATTATTTTAAATCCAATTTTGAACCTTCTTCTACCTCCAAAGAAGAGATCAATACTATGGAGTCTAATTTAAATATAGGTTCCATGCTCATTTCAAAGGAAGATGTTTTCAATGCTTTATGTGAAGTAAAATGTGGTGCCAAAAATGATCTTGATGGTATCTGTGTTCACTTTCTGAAAATGTGTAATGAAGGAATTAGCTACGCACTTTCTCTTATTCTTAATGTATCCCTCAAAGAAGGTATATTTGTTGATCATTGATCAAATGGCAATAAACATGAGGTTACGTCGTATAGACCTATTTCAAAATTATCGTGTGTTTCAAAAACATATCATTTTTAATAAATTAATTTTCTGAAGCATTGTGGCGTTTTTTTTTATTGGGATAGCGTTTGCAATTTTGTTTTTTCAAAATAGTCTGGCTTAATCCCATTGTTGTTGTTTTAATATTTTAAAACAACTATTTTATTAGTGGAAAAGATTTGGCATTGTTCGCCAAGGGGTAAGGCAGGGAATACTATAGTTTCGATCCACGCCACTGGATCTCATCAGTTCCCTTGTTTCTTGTTTGTGGATATTCTCCACCGAAGTTATTTTTCAATAACTTCTTCAACAAGAAACGTTTTATACCCAAACATCAATCGTCAGCTCGAAGTATAAAGGTAAGCAAAGAAAAAAGTTCAATGAGAAGTTTTTCCTTGGCAACCTCATACCTTACCCCTTGGCGAACAATGCCAAATCTTTTCCACTAATAAAATAGTTGTTTTAAAATATTAAAACAACAACAATGGGATTAAGCCAGACTATTTTGAAAAAAAAAAATTGCAAACGCTATCCCAATAAAAAAAAAAAAAAAACGCCACAATGCTTCAAATTGAAGACACTGGCACGACGTGTGTTGTTTTTGCTGTAAAGCAGACCAACCAAATTTTGGTGTGTGCATTTGTCGAAATTCGACAACACACACAAGTGGAAGAGGTTTGAATTGTTTCGCAGACACTTTCGTCGGAGTTGTATGAGGTTGCCAAGGAAAAACTTCTCATTGAACTTTTTTCTTTGCTTACCTTTATACTTCGAGCTGACGATTGATGTTTGGGTATAAAACGTTTCTTGTTGAAGAAGTTATTGAAAAATAACTTCGGTGGAGAATATCCACAAACGAGAAACAAGGGAACTGATGAGATCCAGTGGCGTGGATCGAAACTATAGTATTCCCTGCCTTACCCCTTGGCGAACAATGCCAAATCTTTTCCACTAATAAAATAGTTGTTTTAAAATATTAAAACAACAACAATGGGATTAAGCCAGACTATTTTGAAAAAACTAAATTAATTTTCTTTACCAAGTCAATAATTATCCCACATCAACATGGTTTTTTAAAGGTAGATCCACAATTTCCAATCTAGTAACATTTAATGAATGCTGTATATCAACGTTGGAGCGAGGAAGTCAGTTAGAAACTGTTAGCGTTTGACAAAGATTCGCATACTTTATTATTATATAAATTAAAAAGGATTGGTTTTCATTCAACTTTTTTAAAATGGATTGAATCCTATTTGTCGTGTTAATGTAGGGGACTATTTTTCGTACCCATACTTACAAACTTCAGGAGTTCCTCAAGGGAGTGTGCTGGGCCCTTTATTTTTTAACATATTCATTAATGACGTTTCTTCAAGTTTTTCTACTTCTAAATATCTGCTTTATGCTGATGATCTAAAGATTTTCTCTAGAGTAGGGATAGGTAATGGAACGCAATAATCGATTTTTCGACTTTTCGATTTTGGTCTAAAACTAAAAATGCGACTTTTCGGTCTTGCGATTATTTCAGTTGTCTTAAAACTCGACTTTCGACTTTTTCATGACCGCAGAAAATCGATTCTAATCGACTATTCGTCGGTTTTCGAGTTTTCTTTTGAAACTGTAAAACCGCCAAGTCCACCATCTATGGGCAAACTCGAAATCGATCACAAGATAATCGATTATGCGATTTTCCCTCCAGACAAAAGTCGACTACGATTATTAGATTTTTGACTGCAAAAAGTCGATTAATCGATTAACCGAAAGTCGACTTACTTATCCCTACTCTAGAGTAGATTCATTGCTAGATGCTGTACACTTTCAGTCAGATTTAAGCGTAGTACACACGGTCCAACAAAACTGACAGTCAACGTACTTTTACGGCAATTTTCTGGCAAATAAAAACTTTTTGTTAGCTAAAAATTATTGAAATACAACATTTAAGGTATAATTTAGACTTTGATATTAACGAAATAGACCTCGATGACTGTCAGTTTTGTTGAATTTCTATAGATGGTGCCTTAAATATTTCAAAATGTTGTCATATGTCTTATAATAAACTACATCATCCTATTCAATCATTGAATTGAATTTCAATGCTGCTTTAAATTAGGTGAGAGTACGCTCGAAACAGTCACTTCAATTCGAGATCTTGGCGATGTCTTTGATTCAGCCATGACATTTGCACCTCACATTGACTACATTCTTCCCAAAACGTATAAAGTTCTTGCTTTTATAAAAAGAAATTGTGATGATTTTTCGGATCCTCATACTCTGAAAATCATTTTTACAGCATATATGAGATCAAAGATTGAATATGCTTCAATTATTTGGGATCCTCAAAATAAAAAATAACATTTTTCGCATTGAGAGAGTCCAACGTGTGTTTCTTAAATATGCTTTAAGATCTTTTCCGTTTGTGGGTCCTACCACCTATACATCAAAATGGCTTTTGTTGGGATTGCAATCCCTTGAGCACCGACGAAAAATTCAATTCAAACGCAAAAATGCGCTCTTTTTATGGCATTTTCCATAACTTTGTTGAGTGTTTCTTGTGGTATACGATCAATTTCTTCTTGAATGATTTCTGATGAAGATTTTTGGGATTTTGGGATCCCCAAAATCTGTTGTTTTGCTTATTTACGAAACCGTTCAAGTGAAAATGCGCTTCGTCGGTCATCATTAAATTTGACAAAAAATTTTCATTTTGATCAACGAGATTTAAAACTGCTCTAGCATATTCCAAGCGCAATACGAAGTCCTCAGGATTTAGTTTTTGGACTAGTTGGATTTTGTAAGGGAAGAGGTGCAAATCGTGTTTTAAAATTCGCCGAAGAGTGCGGTCAGAAAGCTGCAACTGGGAAGATCGTCTTCTCGTTGATGTATCCGGATTTTCTTCGACGCTCTGTCGCACAGCATCAATATTTTCGGCCGATCTGCCAGTTCGAGGTCTCAAAATTTCAGCAAAATTTTTCACCAACGAACGAATGGTTGGACCCGTTGGAGCAGTTCTTACACCATAAAATCTTCTGTATGCACGTTGAGTATTAATTATCGAACGATGATTTAGAAAAACAATCTTAGTTCTTTGCGCAATTGTATAGCGTTCCATTTTTAAAGATTCTCCCAAGTTTAATTTCTGAAATAGGAAAAAAGAAAAAGTTAAATACTCGCAAGCAAAGAAGTTACAATTGTTTTACATCATATAGTAACTTTAGCCACACCCTATATTATATAAATGATGTTAACCTGAGTTATCAAAAGAAATTTCAACAACTTACAGAGTTCTGCATTTCAAAAGATATTTTCAAACTGTTTTTTTCTGTTGTTTTTAATTGAAATGTTTATTCTAAAGACTGAAGGAATGTATATTCTAAAGACTGAAATTAATAAATAAATTATCGTTGGAAATTAAAATAATTGGTCTTATAGGCTCGGAACAATGTTGTAAACATTCAATAAAAATCCTTTGCGTACTTCAATTAAGGCCTCCGCTTCATTCTGGCATAATAAAAATAAAACAATAAAGAAAAAAAGACAGTCGGCGATGCTTTATACATACATACATATACACCGAGGGCTTTATCTATGTGGAAAATGTATGATTTCAATTATGAGTATATGAAGAAGAAATTCAAGCAAGCAATGTAAAGAGCAACCTAAAGAGATTCAAGAGGTGTCACTTCGTCCATAAAAAACAAAGGTTTCGTGTAGTTTGTCTGCTGTCAGTCCATATTTCTTCAAAAATTATGTCGCTGAGAACGTAACCTTCAATGGCGACTTAAATGCCTGGGTACATAAGTTGCCTCGCCTGTTTGCCTTGCTATCCTGCTTCATTTCTGGCATAATAAAAATAAAAGAATAAAGAAGGCCGACCAAATTTCGAACTGTGTTGCCTTTTCTTTTTTGTTCTTTTATTAGAAGCAAGCAAGGCAAGTAGGCAAGGCAGCTTATGTACTTAGGCCTTAATAGCTGACCATTTAATGCTTGAAAATGAAGCTCGTGATCTCGGCTACATTTGGTTTCAACGCTTCTTCCCCACATGGCATAAATCAATCGATTTATTAAGAGAACATTTCGATGAACAGACAATTTCAGGTTTTGGGACGGTCGATTGACCACCAAGATTGTGTGATATCACACCGTTAGACATTTTCCTGCGGGGATATGTAAAGTCTAAAGTGTATGCGGACAATCCCGCTTCAATTCAGGCCTTGGGACAAAAAATCACCCGTGTCATTTGTCAGTTACCAGTCGAAATGTTTGAACGATTCAGCTACAATTGGACTTTACGGACAGACCGTCTAAGACGTAGACGCGGCAAACATTTGATAGATTTAAACTTAAAAAAATAAAATTATTTCAAATTATAATATACATTTCCCATTCAATAAGAATTTTCTGTATTTTTTTCTGTGTTTTTTTTTTCTTTAAAAAAGTTAGGAACCTCTAGTTGGATCACCCCATATATATTCAGCTTGTCTTATCGTGGGAAGAACCTGAGATATTCTACAAAAAAACCCATGCAACTCTTGAAATTTGGAAAAAAAATTCATTCGTCAGTTACCAGTCGAAATGTTCGAACGATTCAGCTACAATTGGACTTTACGAACAGTATCCAAAAAAAATTCATTCATTCAGACAGAAGCATTTCTCTTAATCTTGATAAAATATGGAAAAAATGATAAGTATTTAAGCCCACAATCGTCACAAATTTACATTACATCTTGACAGCATCAACAACAACTGACGTTAACAGTTTTTGTTATCTCTCAGAAGTAAACAAATACAAAATAGATAAGCCTTAAATATTTTTATGGTCTGAAATATGTATGTGAACTTGTTTATGGACATGAAATGGAATTTAAAACTAAAAAAATGCATTCAAATGACATCTCTATTTAGAATGGGAGACCAAAAAAAAAACAATGACACACTTCAGACACCGGCATGGCATCAGCTGTGGGTTGTTACAAGTGATTGACAACTAACTAAGATAGGAATGCTACTAGTTAGGGGATACCACAGCCAAACAAGGGGGGAATATTTGTCTAGGGAGAGGGTAAAAAGGCAGATGTTTGTCTGTATATTTTGCAGATTATGGAAAGAAATTTATTTATTAAAATGGATATAAATTTAAAATGCTTATTAAAGGTGGATTTGATAGTAAAATTATGAAGATTTATAATTCAATTTCAACCTTAAATATGTATGTACACGTGGCCCGCCAATCTTATTACAAATATTTTTAAATGGATATAAATTTGAAATGCTTATTGAAGGTGGATTTGATAGTAAAATTATAATGATTTATAATCTGATGTTTGCTCTAAAATATCGATTGTCGCTCTTAAGCCGAAAACACATCTAATAGTGCGGTTACACTAGAATTTTTTGCCGGGTTAACCCACTTCGAGAGGATTTATTTGACGTTTGCGCTATCGAATTTACATTTGAAATCCAAACCGACTGGGTTAATCCGGTTAAGTGTAACCGGGGTATAACGTTTGAGTAAAGTTTTGTTTTAGTCTACTTTTTCTTCTGTAATAGTATTTAAAAAATATTGTATAATATCCGCACATGTTGGTCTGATTTTTTTCCTAAAATCTCTCATGCATTGTTAACTAAATACTTTACCCTAAGACTTATTAAAAATTTCCCCCAATTTTGATAACAAAATTTACAAATAACGCATTAAAATGTTCACTTAAAAAGTCGTTCGTTTAATCAAAATGTTTCCCACATGCACACATATTTCACACCGCCTAAGGGAATTTTAGCTGCCTAAAAAAGAAAAGATACAAATCCCAAGAATTTTTTTTACAATCCCCCTCTTAAATCAACATTTTTGGTGGGAGCTCTTAAAAAAAACAAATAATGTCACACCAAAAACACGCACACCATAATGAAGAAATAATAACCTAATCAAAACATTTGTTTAAAACAGTGACACACTGATAAGCCTATTGCTCTCTTGCCCTATACCTTCGATACTTAATCACTTAATCCCAATAACCCAAAACGGGGAATAAATTGGCACCCACATGATTCACCCAAGTTATTAATAGCTACTACTTTCTGTGTTTTTTTAGACGATTTTGGATTTTGTTTTTTATTGGTTTTTCGTTACTGTCTGCCTTCCACTCCCATAAATGGTTTCACTTTCATTCCTTCCCTTTGGAGGTAGTTACCTCACACCTCGAAAATTAATTTCGAATAACCTTCGAAGAAACAAAAATTGCCGTTGTTTGCTTTTGTTCTTCCTTTGTTCATTGTATTCTCTGATTCACACAAAGAAGTAAATCTTTTGTTTGGATATTCTAATGTTTCTCACAACACACACACGCACATCACAATCCCTATTGGCCGTTAGGTGGTCGTCTTATGGCCTAGTTGTGAATGAAAAAAACTGTTACAAAATTCATTCATTGTCTTAGGGCAAATACAGTGGTTCAAGGAAGAATTAAGCTCTGTTCCAGAACTAAAAGGTATTTAAAATTTTTACCACTTTTACACATTTTGCGTTCCCGTACACAAAATTTATATGAAAATCATTCCACTTTATAAAGTACGGGAACAGGCCATTATTCTCTGTCACCTGTAATTTCTCAATAATATTCTCAATCTACTAGCCTCTCTGAGTTTGGACGAATTGTGAATTAATGTTCTTTCATCATTGGTGTCCAAAATAAATGAGAGAGAATTGTTGGGAGAGTAATGTCCCTTTGTTAAACAACGGCTGACATGGCTCTCTATTGGATTTTTTATTCTCTCTTGTTACGACAACGTAAAGCAGCCAAGATCATCCATATACGTTAACGTATGTGAGAATAACAATCAGTCGTCGTTGAACAGCCGACAAGTAAACATGTGCATGGATATACGCATAATTTTAGTGGGGACACTGAACAAAACCGCACACACCCGCCACATGTTTACTGGTCACAGGTCTAGCAACCACTGAATGCTGATACAAACTTTCTTGTGATTCTCTCACTACTTTACTCTCTTTTTTTATTTTGAGCATCAATGCTCTATCACTACTTTACTCTCTTTTTTATTTTGAGCATCAATGACGTAAAGGCGTGTACATCAGTGTTCACCAGCGAGCCCTTACTGAGAACAAGTGAGTGTAACTTTCAATGTAAAACAGGTATCGGCACTAACAAAAAACGCATTGTTTGCGGTCTCACGCATACGACTCTCTTTCGCTCTCTCCACAAACAGCGTGTGCGTTAATGCATTGCTAAAATCAAAAATCATTGAAACAAGCGACAACAGAACCTTCTTCTGTGACTTCTGAACGCAAACTGAATGGTGGTTGTTCTGCTGTTATTCTCATCAAGGGCACGTGTGCCCCTTTTTGCCGGATGCTGATGTAAAACACACAGTAATGTATGTCCACTTCCTCTCAGTAAGGGCTCGCTGGTGAACACTGGTGTACATCAACGTTTCATCTCCACTTTGTGCATATTGCAGAGTAAAGTGTAAAGATGAGTTCATTGCTACTCGTAGGACGTACACGGATAAAAGCCTGGGTAGATAAGCAGCTATGCCTGCTTCATTTCTGACTTAATAAAAATAAAAGGATAACTAGGCGTTTACACCAGACAGTTTGTCTTCAAATACAACTCTGATTTACTAACACATACATACATTTGCCGGCTGTCTTCCAGCAGTCCATCATTTTTTCACCGACAGTCGTGTTAACAAGTTTCGAACTGGGTTGTCATTTTCTTCTTTATTCCACTATTTTTATTATGTCAGAAATGAAGCAGACAAGCAAGGCAACCAGGCAAAGCAGCTTATGTACCCAGACCTTCAGGCTGTATAAAAGTAGACAATTGGAGGAGCTTTTTACAAGACAACAGGGATGATCCCTGGGAAAAGGGCCTGCCGTCATGGTGAGTCTAAGCGTCAGGTTGACATGCAGGCCTTTCGAATTAGCTCCATTGCGATTTTATTGGGTATATTCTGTCCTAGGTCGGAGACTCAATCAATTCTTCCGGACTTTTTTGAACGACAGTATCCGCCGGATTAGTAGTAGAAAATAACCAGGTATCGATGGTATGACCGGAAGAATGTATAAAGCCATCTGAAAAGCCATGCCTGAATATATTAGTCCGTTTTAAGTAGTTGAATTCGTCACGGGTACTTCCCCCCGCGTGCTTGGAAACAAGCTCGTGTAGTAGTGCTGTTTAAGTCGCTTTATCGATTGAGGAGTAATCCTCGTTCGTAAGCCTTCTCACAGAGCTGAAGAGTATTATTATGGCAATGCTTAAAGAGTGCTACAGCGAGAGTTTGTCTCCGCATCAGTTTGGTTTTATCTTGGGTAGCGGTACCGTGGACGCTAGAATGCATATGCAGTATAGTCTGAGAGTCAAGTGTCAATCATCGCCCTATCATTTTTCTGGAGTCAAGGGAGTTTTCTGAGATCAAATACCAGGAGTTTGTTCACTTGTCAAGTTATTTTAGTGGAAGATTTTTTTGTGGACCTCACTCCCCGCAGCACAGAATCCATCTTTTAAGATATGTGCGCAAACTCGTTACCTGCTTATCTTTATTGAAGGTCAGATTTCGCATGAACTGAAACATCGTAGTGTGCAGGGCATAAGTATTTTGAGGGTCTGGAGCAGTGCCGATCCAAAAGAAGGCACTCAAAAATGTAAATGTATTCAAAATATTGACAACTTTTGACAGTGTGTTAGTAAGTTTGTATGCACACAAACTGCAAAACATTTGCTCTCTTTTATACGCTCTTACTATGCGTTCGGGTCGTGTGTGTGATAACAGTGTGTTCGGCCGAGCAGTTGTTGATGTGGCGAGTGAGAAGACGGGACAATTGCAGGCAGGTTAACCCATTGTCGTCCTCCCCAATTCGAATTGGTGAACATGGTTTACGGAACTTTAGTCAAGTACCTGTGCATAACTATGGCTAAGTGAATGGATGTCTTACTACATTTTGATCGCTTGAGGGATAAGTTGACAGCTATTGCTGGTATGATCTGGGACTTGAGCAGGCGCTCTGTGCGTACCATATATGGTCTATGGGTGAGAGAATGAATTGTTGAATATCGTTGGTCAGAATGGTTCTACGGACTAACTGGGGCTTGAGCAGGCGCTTTGTACGTACCATATATCCATATATGGTCATGTACCTGGTCATAACTATGGCTGAGAGAAAGAATTTCCTGTCACATTTTGATCGCTTGAAGAATAAGTTGAAAGCTGTTGCTGGTATGGTCAAAAGGGCCTTGCGAACTGACTGGAGCTTGAGCAGGCGCTCTGTGCGTACCACATATTGTAGGCTATTTGTTGCCTGTGCAACATATGTATGTGTCGATGAAAATTCTTGCCGTGTAAATTGGCTGAGGATGATTGCCTCAGGCCCTCAGATCTGGTGGATGAGGATAGAAGGCGGAGAAGTACAACCCTTCGACAATGTACTGCTGATAGCTGGCGGACTAGGTGACGAACAATGACGAAGGGAGGGTGACGTACGAATTTATTCGTGATGATACGTTCGTACCGGATAACCCACACTTCAGCTTTATGATGAGTCTTTGGTCCTTAAGGGGTGAGTACATAAGCTGCCTTGCCTGCTTACCTTACTTGCTTCTGATAAAAGGCCTTCTTTATTCTTTTATTTGTATTATGTCAGAAATGAAGCAGGGAAGCAAGGCAATCAGGCAAGGTAGCATATGTGCGCAGGTCTTTACTGATGCAGTATTGCTCTCTGAATGGATTTTTGAAAGTAAGAGGTCTCTCCGGGACAGGCTTATGTGGGTGTGGACTGACTGTGGACTGCAGCATAAACTGACGGAATGTCCTTACTATGATGAGATTTGGAAAATATGGCACTTAGAGACGATCGGACCCTTAGTTGTTCAAATAGTTTTGCACGTGAAGTGTTAAGGCCTGCGTACATAAGCTACCTTGCCTGCTTTGCTTACTTCTGATAAAAGAATAAAAAAGAAAAGGGCAACCCAGTTCGAAATTTGCTCGGCCTCCTTTATTCTTTTATTTTTATTATGTCAGAAATGAAGCAGAAAAGCAAGGCAACCAGGCAAAGCAGCTTATGTACGCAGGCCTTTAGTTAGGAGAAGGACGAGTCTTATGGTTACTTGTGTTGTCTGTGAGTCCATTGTGCAGTCCGTTATGACAGCATCTTTATTGTTGGTCTTCATCTCTTGTATGTTTTTCGCTGTTAAATTGTTGTTTGGAGTTAAACTGGCAGTAGTTTTTGGCTATGAAGCCTTGGCGGAGGCTATATTCTGGTACCCCAGGAGTCAGATGTCCCTAAGTCTTCGTACAGTTGCTGTTCGCCCGTTTGAGGTAGTGTCGCGTTGGATGGGGTTTAAACCAAATCAGGGGTAGGGCTTTTGGCTCGAATATGGAGTTGTATTATAAACCGAATGCCTGACCCATAGAAACACAGGAGCGTTAGATGGGCTACGAATTTGTACTCGTACTTCCGAGGCATTGGTAAACTGATACTCTGAGATAGACCGTAAGGAACGACGCAAAACTTTACTCAAACCTTTGTTATGTTTTCGGCTTTTAAGACCTGGGTACATAAGCTGCCTCGCCTGGTTGCCCTGCTTTCCTACTTCATTTCTGACATAATAAATATAAAAGAATAAAGAAGGCCGAGCAAATTTCGGACTGGGTTGCCCTTTTCTTTTTTATTCTTTTATGAGAAGCAAGCAAGGTAAGCAGGCGAGGCAGCTTATGCACCCAGGCCGTTAAGTCCTCGGTAAATAAAGTGCTCGCTTTTTCTAAAGCCATTTCGGGTAGAAGACTAATGCTTGGTTTACATTTACGAAATCCACTCGATTTCAACTGTCAAATCCATAGGTTAAACGTCAAATAAAATCCAGATGAGATTTCATTTGACGTTTGAGCTATGGAATTGACAGTTGAAATCGAGTGGATTTCGTAAATGTAAACATAGCATAACACGCAAAGGGCAATCTAGCCAATCTTTATGCGTTTATTAGAAATGACATAAGCAATAAAGTCAGCTGCTTACCCTGCGTTTACAAATGACAGGACAGTTGACGTCATGTATTGATTGTCAAAATCCCACAACTTGCCTGTGTGACGTAGGCGTCCAGACAACTGCGAAAACAGTTGTAAAATTATGAATGAAAATCACCGATTTCTTTTTGTTTTCCGTTCACATATTTTGTTTTGTACATATTCTTTTGTTTTCAGCACATTTCAGTTATCGTTTCATTTCTTTTTTACAAAAACGTCAAAAATTTGTTAACCCGGCTGTCTGTGAAAAAATGATGGACAGCTGGGAGACAAAAGACAAATGTATGTATGTGTTAGTAAATCAGAGTTGTATTTGAAAACAAACTGTCTGGTGTAAACGCCTAGTTAACTATTTGTCAATTTGTCTTCAAATACAACTCTGATTTACTAATACATACATACATTTGTCGTCTGGCTTCCAGCTGTCCATAATTTTTTCAGAGACAGTAGGGTAAACAAATTTTTGACATTTTTGTAAAAAAGGGTGAGATAATAATTGAAATGTGTTGAAAGCAAAAGTACATGAACAAAAACAGAATATATGAACGGAAAACAAAAAGAAATCGACGATTTTCATTAATAATTTTGCAACTGTTTTAGCAGTTGTCTGGACGCCTACGTCACACAGGCAAGTTTTGGGTTTTTGACAATCAATACATGTACTCAACTGTCCTGTCATGTGTAAACGCAGGGTAAAGATTATTCTGATAGAAGAATAAAAGGGTAACATAGTTCGAATTTACCTCGGTCGTTCTTTATTCCTTTATCAGAAATTACAAGAATGCCATGCTTCTTGTGTACAGAGGCTTTAAGTCTGGTCTGAGACATGAGAAAGATGATTTCAGCCGTGCATAGTTTTTTATTAATTGCATTCAGGAGCAATTTGATCCCATTTCAAGACAATGCGTCCTTCGGAACTAATATTTTTCATCAACCTTGCTTTTTTCATGCTTTTAATCACTGTACATGATGTACACATCCCGCATCTCTCTTCTTTTCTTGTATTCAGGTGTCTTGTCGTATTCGAACATAATAACAAAAGAAAAGCCACCATATTAGGGGCTTGTTATAGTAATGTTCGATTATGCCATCACCTCATGTAGTCGTAGTATTCCCCTAAATGACTTTCTATACGCAAAGCATTGTCACACCGCCACCCATCAAAAAGACATGAGAAGGGGGCGAAATGTTTGTTTCTTATCGCCATATCGAGCATATCATTGCATATGAATGACTAAAGGCCTGCGTACATAAGCTGCTTTGCCTGATTGCCTTGCTTACCTGCTTCATTTCTGACGTAATAAAAATAATAGAATAAAGACGAAATTTCGAACTGGGTTGCCATCAGTTGGAAATTGGGTCGGCCTTCTTTGTTCTTTTATTTTTTTATTGAAGCAGCAAAGCAAGGCAATCAGGCAAAGCAGCTTATGTACGCAGGCCTTAAGTGCCAATGAAAGTTTCTATTCTAGCTCCTCCAGTTACAAAAACATTTTTTTCCCATGACGTGAACTTTATGGAACAAATTTATGAAGAAAGAGAATGGGGAATATTGTTGAGAATGTATGGCTCAGTTGTGATTCATTCACAATCATTATATAATGGATTTGTTTCTGGTGACAATGCAACGCGGAAAAGCGAAATATTTTCGCGTCACATTTTTTCTAACGAATTGTTAATAGTCGTCTCCACGGCATTGCATGCAGCACGAGATGATACAAACTTCAATTGTTTCTTCTTTGTCTTTTAAATTATTATTAATTGGCATTAGTCTTCTGTGTGATCCAATGTCTAAAGAGAGGGTTTGTGGTTGACAACCCATTATGTGCCGAGGCCCCCCTAATGGTACATAAGCAGCTTGGCATTCTAGTTTAAGTCACTGGTAGAAAAATAATGAACGAGCCAAAGTTTGCTCTTTAACTTTTAGTATTTTATCAGAAATAACATAAGCAAGAATGCCATGTCTCTTATGTACCGATGCTTTAAAGGCCAAAACTCAGTGAATTTTTCTTGCTTCTTCTTTCCGCTTCACTTTCTTGGCTAAGTTATTCCTTGATCATCACTGCCCTACGATTATCTCAATTTTTTCCTAAAACCTATAGTGTTTTTTTAGTGCTCAATTCCTCATCATACCACAACTTTTTGGGCGCCAAAACCACTTGCCTGAAAATAAACTCCCCACTCAATGTCTCTCAAGAATGACTAACTACTAGAAATATGACAAAACATTGCAATTATTATTCATACAGTCAGCAAATCATTCATACAGTCAGTCGTCCGAACATTGACATTCATAAGGGACTTTAATTTGTATGCCTCCGGCATAGATCACTGCACATTTATTCAATAAATGATAAGCAGAAAACACCCACTCACACTTTTGGCTTTAATTTTTTTTATTTCCCTGCTGCTATTACTGGGAATTGAAATGACACAAAGTATTCGTCATACAAAAAAAAAAAGTTTAATAATTGCCAATGTAAGTCCCAATTTACATTAGACGAGTTTACTTGCGGCAATTGTCAGTTTGTGGGTGAGAGAGGGTGTTGAGGGGCAAAGGGTTACCATATACCTCACCTCTCTCTCCATCAAACTGACAATTGCCGCAAGTAAACTCGCCTAATGTAAATTGGGATTTACTAATTTTATGTCAGTTTAAATATCTATTTAATTATAGGGGTTAATCCGAACGAAAACTTCTCGTGAGCTTTGTCTGCCTGCCGTTTCAACTTAATGGAAAAAGTGAGAAAACTCATGGTGATTTTTTTTATTCAGAATAACCCGCTATAGATTATCTGCCAAATAAAATGCGTATTTTGACAAAACTCTACTTTCATATTACTTACTTAGCTGGCCCATTACAGAACACTTGTTCTATAGGCCGAACTAAGAAGAGATCTCCATTCCTCTCTATTTGTTGCTTTGCACTCTGGAATACCGCGCCTTTTCATCTCATCATCCACTTGTTTGCGCCATCTATTCCTTGGCCTGCCAATTCTGCGTGCACCGCCATGTGGCATGTATTCATACGCCTTTTTAGCGGGTTCATCATCGCTTATTCTTATGATATGGCCTAGCCAACGCAATCGCTGCATCTCGATACGTTTAACTATATTGATGTCGTTGTATAGCAGATACAGCTCGTGGTTCATGCGACGTCGATATTCACCGTCAACGCAGATTGGTCCGTAGATCTTTCGAAGAATTTTTCTCTCAAACACACCAAGCACTGCCATGTCTGCTTGCGCAAGTACCCAGGCTTTGGAGCCATACATCAACACGGGTAGTATCAGTGTTTTGTAGAGCGTTATTTTTGTTTGACGAGATGTGGCTTTGTTTTTAAACTGCTTACTTAAACCAAAGTAGCATCTGTTGGCCAATACAATTCTTCTTTTTATTTCACAACTGATGTCGTTTGTTATGTTTACGGAGGTGCCGAGGTAGACGAAGTCTTTTACTACCTCAATATTATAGGAACCAACTTCCACAGTCGGTCCGAGCTCAATGGACGCATTGCGCGTCGACACCATCAACTTGGTCTTCTCACCGTTTACCGCCAGACCCACTTTAGCAGATTCTCCTTCGACCTTTATAAAGGTATCAGTTACTTCTTTTACTGATCGGCCCATGATGTCTATATCATCAGCATAAGCAAGTAACATGTGACTATTGGTGTAGATTGTGCCACTTCTTTTGACGTTTGCCTCTCGTATAACCTTTTCTAGCAGGATGTTGAAGAGGTCACACGAAAGGCTGTCTCCTTGTCTGAAACCTCTTTTGGTACCAAACTCTTCGGAGAGGTTCTTTCCTATTTTAACTGAGAACCTCGTGTCAGTTAAAGTCATTTTACAAAGCCGGATGAGCTTTGCGGGAATACCAAATTCAGACCTTTGAACGCAGCGGGCTGTCGAAGGCTGCTTTATAATCGACAAAAAGGTGGTAGGTGTCGATCTGCATCTCTTGGGTCTTCTCTAGGATTTGCCGCAGGGTAAATATCTGGTCAATGGTGGACTTGCCAGGTCTAAAGCCGCATTGGTATGGTCCAATTATCTCGTTGACCATAGGCTTTAGTCGTTCGCACAATATCCCTGACACGATCTTGTAGGCAATAGGGAGTAGACTTATGCCCCTATAGTTAGAGCATACAGTCTTATCTCCCTTCTTGTGGACGGGGCACAGGATACTCAGGTTCCAATCGTCGGGTACTCGTTCTTCCTGCCAGATGGTGCTAATTAGCTGATGAATACACCTTATCAGCGTGTCGCTTCCGGTTTTGAACAGCTCGGCTGGTAAGCCATCGGCCCCTGCTGCCTTATTATTCTTCAGCCGATTTATTGCTGTCTTTACCTCATCTTGGCTGGGCGGTATACATTCAATACCATCTTCTGGGATTGGGACTGTGGTATCTTCGTCGCCTTCGCTGCTATTGGATACCAACAGATTTGAAAAATGTTCTTTCCATATCCTGAGTACACTATCTGTATCAGTTACCAAATTACCTTGCTGGTCTCTACAGGAGGATGTGCCTGTACCAAAGCCATCAGTTTGATGCTTGACTCTTTGGTAGAATTTTCGGACTTCATTCTGGCTCCTGTACATCTCGATTTTTTCACACTCCCGCTTTTCCATCTCTCTCTTTTTCCTGCGGAAAAGACGTTTCTCCTCCCTCCTTTTCTCCCGGTATCTCTCTCGTGCGCTACGCGTTGCTACGGATTGTAAAGTAGCCTTATATGCCGCATTTTTCTCTTCGGTGGCAGCACGACACTCCTCATCATACCATGGATTCCTTGGTGGAGGTCTCTGGTATCCAAGTATGGATTTTGCGGCTGTTTGCATGGAGTGGGCAATGATTTGCCATTGCGCTGATATGTTATCGGGATGAGGAGTGCTTTGATTAAGCAATTGGGCTAGTTGAGTGGAATATGCTGTGGCTATCTGTTGTGATTGCAGCTTACCGATGTCTAACTTTCGTGTTGTGTCTGTTCGTACTTTGTTTGCTACGTTTAAGCGGGTGCTGCAACAAGGTAGTGGTCCGAATCAATGTTTGCGCCTCGGAACGATCGTACATCCAACACGCTCGATGAATGTCTTCCATCTATCACAACATGATCAATTTGGTTTCTTGTTTTCTGATCTGGAGACAGCCAGGTGCCCTTATGAATATCGAGATGATTAAATCTGGTACTGCTAACTACCATGTTTTCTGCAGCTGCAAAGTCTATCAGCCTCATACCATTGTCAGATGTTTCACTGTGGAGACTGAATTTCCCGACTGTTGGGCCAAAGATATTCTCCTTTCCAATTTTGGCATTAAAATCGCCTAGAATGATTTTAATGTCATGGGCAGGGCAACGGTCATATGTTTCTTCTAAGCGCTCGTAAAATATATCTTTGGTCTGTTCGTCCTTTTCTTCAGTGGGAGCATGAGCGCAAATAAGTTGAAGAATTTAGCTTTTATTCGAATTGCAGCAAGTCTTTCATTCACTGGGGTGAAGCTGGATACCAGATGTTTTAGTCTCCGACTAACTACGAATCCACAACCAAACTCATGATTTACGTCATGGCAGCCATAATACAGTGCGTCACCTTTAGGTGTTGTTGTTACGCCTTTCCCAATCCATCGTACTTCCTGTATGGCAGTAATATCGGCCTTGTACTTTTCAAGTACGTCTGCCAATGCGAAGACTGCACCTTCTCTATAAAGAGTGCGAACATTCCAGGTGCAGATTCGCAGATCATGGTCCTTAAAACGTTTGCGGGGTTCGTCAACTTTAGAGGGGTTTGTTTTTCTTTTCTTTCGTTTTTTCATAGTAGACTGTTTTTTCTAGGGGAGGGTTACTAACCCGACGCCCAAACCCAAGTTTTTAACGTTCTTATGGGTGAACGCGCGGCACATGTTAGCTCACTACCTTTAACGGGTGTTAAAGGCAGTTCCCCAGGTGACACCACGGGGAGGTCAGTGTCCACTTGAGACGAAAGAGGGACCTAGATAAATCCTGGGCTTTGCCATGTTAAAACCGGTCAGGACCGTTGCTTGGTATCTTCCATCCCCTACGTCACCCATTCATATGGGACTGTAAATTTCTCGGAACATAAGAAGCAGATCAAAGCTGGTATAAGAATGAAGAACAGTCGAACTAGGTTTACCTTTACTTTTTGGTCTCAAAGACATAGAACTGTAAAGACTGGAAAGGATTCATAATGCACAAATGTTTATGAAACAAAGTATATAAACATTTTACCACATTTTACATTTTTAATGATAAGAACCCCATTAAAGCGCTACTCGGCTTATACAAATTGTAGGAAAGTCAAAAGTTGGACTCAGGATTGTATTGCATAGCAGTTTCCATTGAATATGAACTTGGCGGTTAAAACGCCTAAAATTGTTAACTACTTAACAGAATGTTGTTAACTCCATCTATAGACAAATGTTAACAATTGAGTTTTCCAATCTTTATGTATTTAAATCTTTGTTGGTCTCCTACCAGAAGTGACTTAAGCAAGAATGTCAGCCGCATATGTACCGGATTTGACTCTGCAGTTGAATATCCTAAAGGTCTCGGTTCACAAGAAGTCTCGTTTTCCGGCTTAAGTAATTGTGCGGCGTATTCGTAATCTTTGGAAGAATCTTTGTCTCCTCATGTAGATGCTGCACTGAAGACATGAGGTGACACCTGTTCCAGTTTTCAGGTCAGCATTCTGACATGTTTGAATATTTTCCATCGCGTTGCACTTATATTCACGGACCACACTGGCGACGCATATCTTATCATAGACCAATCTATCGCGTTATACCTGCATTCCAAGTGCTGAGGGCGAGTGACTTGAGGACCTTGTTCCTACATCTCAGCTTGTCGCAAATGGCTGTGGCATGCGCGGACGTAGGGGGTAGTTGGTGGTCGGAGTTCTGCTACCATCGACCTTGACATTCAACTCTGTTAACATCTCTGCCGTCCATATGGTGAAAAGAGTGGCCGTAGATTTAGTTGCGGATATTTGCATAACCTCGCTTGGAAAATGGAGGTAAGATCAACAAAATAGGAGTCCAGCATTTCACAAATGACATTAGGGAACGTACCTGACGCCAAGATCGTATAATCTTCCGCATGCTTTACAATCTCAAAGGCTTTTGATAAGTCGAGCGCTACCATACTATTTTATCGCACAATTTGCTCAATTTGCTCGACTAATATGTGTGGAAATGGCGTGCAACGTTGTTGTCGTGTTGTGCTGCTTACGGAACCCATGCTGTTAATCGGCAACTGGATAGTTATTTCTGACTTTGGGCAGTAGTAAAGCCTCAAAAGTCTTTGCTACGGACTACAAAAGCGAAATTGGTCTGTCACCATTCACCTTTCCTTGTCTGGCTTCCATGGCGGAACCATTTTTCAGGCATCGGGAACGATGTAGGTGGCTAAAGGTTGCAACTTTAGTGAGATACTCGACTCCTGGCACATTCAGCTCTTTTAGCATTACCATTGATTTAGCGTTCCTGATGGTATTAATCATCCATTGTAAATTGTGGTGGTTCCTCCTCAGCAGGAAGAGATCTAATACGACGTAATACTCTTCTCTTCACTCTGTCACCAGCGGGGTACTCGATAAAATGTCAATTAAAATAAATTGTGCACCATCGCCAAACGTGACTGAGGTCCTATCTTTCTTCTTTCCAGGGTTCGAGAGTGACTTAACCGTTGCCCACAATTAACTTATGCTGGCTCTAAAGTTACAACTCTTCAGATGATGTAGTTCTTGTTCATCTTATGCTCACCCATCAACCTGTTAACTTCCTTCCTTCAGCTCCTTGAATCGGCGTGAACTTTCTGAAACTATGTCAATTAGCTTTTCCATGATTGATGAAATTGTGGCGTTCACAACAACATTGTTCCACAACATCCCACACGGGACAAGGGAGACTTCTCTCATATCAATGAGTGCACCCCGATTCATATTTTAGCTCAATGATACGGGACCTACTGTTTATCGCCGAGTCCGAACGGCGTGTCATAAGACACCACTTGTGGAGAAGTTTTTCAAGGCTGAAATACTCAGGAAATGTCGCCAACATTACTGAGGGGTATTTTGCCACCGTTGAAAAATGTTTGATGTTGCCTGGCCGGGGAATCGAACCACCGACCTTCTGCGTGCAAGGCGGGCGTGCATACCATTGCACCACGGTGGCACCCAATTGTGGCGTTCAGTGGTGATGAAATCGGGAGGTCTGCTGATGGAGGGGAGATGGTCTGATCCAAGGGAAAGACGAGTTGTCAGGTAACGTCATTTGTCAGGCCAGGTGATACGAAGGATATATTTGGCGAACTGTGACACTCTCCGCTAATTCTGGTATTCATAACGCTGTAAGCTGAAATTGTTGTTGTCCTTGATATTCTTCAGACTCACGAAGTCCATAATTTATTCGATCTTACCTTGGAGTCCATTGCAATTTAATTGCAAAAAAGGGATAGGAAAGCAACGTCTGGTGTTAAGTGCTACATGTGCGTATTCTAATGACGACGAAAACTAACTGGGGGCTGTGTTAACGCAGCATGCAGCAACATAACCCGTATCGTAGTCCCTCGCATGGTCGTGTCCAGAAAAATCCAGGAGATGCACCCATCCCGGCATCTATTGCATCTCAGCGAAGTTTTATTGTGGTGAATGCGGATGTGACAAACTTAGCACATATAATTTGACCTCGGCAAACGAAGAAATTTGATTGTGTTTCTTGTCCTATTGTTAAGCTTTGTTTAGAGCTGGGCACTTTAATGACGACTAATGGAGCCTCGTGACGGTAGATAAGAAACATCGCTTTCCGGCTTACCCTGCGTTTACACATGACAGGACAGTTGAGTTCATATATTGATTGTCAAAAACCCAAAACTTGCCTGAGTGACGTTGGCGTCCCGACAAATGCAAAAACAGTAAAATTATGAATAAAAATCATTTATTTCTTTTTGTTTTCCGTTCACATATTTTGTTTTTGTTCATGTTCTTTTGTTTTCAACACATTTTAATTATTAGCTTTGTTCCTCTTCGTTAAAGTTTTACCATTTTTAACACGGACGTTCATTAACCCAAAAACTAGTAAAATTTGAAGCAAAATTTAACCCTGCGCTTACACATGACAGTGAAATTTATTTATTTATTTTTTTTTTTTTTTGTTATCTTTTTAAGCAGCCATTTCTTTTTTTTGACATTCCTGCCTACTATTTTTCCGTTCCTTTACTTTTTTTGCAAAACTTGTTACATGAGAGTAATTTTGACATTTCTCTCTTTTGTTACTTTTACTATTAAAAAGTAAAGGAACAAAGCTATTATCTCACATACTTTTACAAAATGTCAAAAATCTGTTAACCCGACTATCTGTGAAAAAAATAATGGACAGCTGGGAGACAGCTGTAGAGTTGTGTAGTTCGCGAACGAACTAGTTCAATTGAACGACTCACCTCAAAGAACGACTGAACTAGATCACTCGAAGTCGTTCTTTATAGTTCAGTAAAAGAACGAAAGAAATATCAGCTGTTTCAGCCGGCGTTTGCACCATACAATTTGTCTTCAAACTCTGATTTACTAACACATACATACATTTGTCAGCTGTCCATCATTTTTTCACAGACAGTAGGGTTAACAAATTTTTGACATTTTTGTAAAACAAGTGAGATAATAATTGAAATGTGTTGAAAACAGAAGAACATGAACAAAAACAAAATATGTGAACGGAAAGCAAAAACAAATCGACGATTTTCATTCATAATTTGACAACTGTTTTTGCAGTCGTCTAGACGCCTACGTCATACAGGCAAGTTTTGGGTTTTTGACAATTAATACATGTACTCAACTGTCCTGTCATGTGTAAACGCAGGGTAAGACAATTACATTTTGCTAGTTTTTCTCAATCGAAGAGTGCAAATTTGTTCTTAGAAAGTAATATGTCTGAAAACAGAAAATATTGTGGAATTTGGATGCATTTTAAGGAAAATGAATCTAAAAGATCGACATGCAAGTATTGCCCCACACCCTTGAGTACTGCTGGAGGGTACATTGGCAATTTAAGTAGACACATGAAGACAAAGCATCATCATATTCCTTTGGTGATGAAAAGGCAGTAACCGCCTCTTGAAACGGCAGCAAACACACAGGACTATGAACTTGGAATCTGACGCGGTTGGAGTAGAATTGCCAAGTACAAGCTCTCAATATCCGGAGACCGCCTCCTATAAAAAAGCTTGAAGAAATTGATAGGCAAAATGGTAGCAAAAGGTCATCATGCGCTACACATAGTTGATGAGCCAGAATTCAAAACAATTAATAGAACTTGTGTCACACTGTTCTGGGTATACTCTACCAACGAGAAAAACACTCTCCCAATTCATTATCAACAGTTTATAGGATCTTCGATCAACTATATGATAATGTGCAACATTTAGAGAGTTTTATTGCAAAGTGCTTGCTGAACGACGAACTGAACTACTGAACTAAAAGAACGAACTAGTTCAATCAAAAGACCTGAACTAAAAAGATCGATCAGCTAAACGAACTAGAAAGCACAACTCTAGACAGCTGACAAATGTATGTATTTACTAACCATACAGAGTTGTATTTAAAGTCGAATTGTCTGGTGTAATCGCCTAGTTAAGTCATTGTGGCGTATTCCTACATAAATTAAAGGAAAAGGGTAACATAGTTCGAAAATGACGGTACAATGTTACCCTTTTCTTTTTATTCATCTTCGAATATGGCAGCCAATGAACATTTCGGTACCATGTTACACTTTTCCCTTTATTCATGTACGGATACGCCAGCCAATGACTTAAGCCGAAAACACATCCAACGTTTCAGTAAAGTTGGGCTTCATTTCTGATAAAAGAATAAAAAAAAATCGATCTATGTTCCCCTTACTCTTTTATTCTTTTATCAGAAATGACGCCCAAGTTTACTGAAACGTTGAATGAGTTTTCGACTGTGAGCCAGAAAACGAGGCTTCTTAGGTACCGAGGCCCCAAGTACTAAACTCTTTGGTTGTTGTTTAGTGTCAGAATCGAGGCACGCGCCCCTCTGTAGCTTTTTTTATTTCGCAATTTGAAATCCGAATTTTCTAGTCGACCCCTCTAATTATACGATGCACACACAGCACATAAAAGAGGCATAGTCAAAATCAATTTTTCACTCGTCGTTATGCATCGAAGGGGGAAATATTAATTTTCTGTGTATGTTTGTCCATATTTAGAACTTTGAACGTAAATTGTAAACAATTTTGTTGCAATTGCAATGTGTTCCGGTATTTTACGACCGATGACAGACGACACGACAAATGCATTCAGCAGCTATTGTTGAAAGTGAAAAATAAATTGAAATAGTGCATACGAGCAGCTGCAACAACAACAACAACAACGGCAGTAAATGACGACATAATGAATAGTAATGCAGTTATAATAAATTATGCAATTTATTTAAATTGAAAAAAAGAAAAACAATTCAGTTGAACATACATTTGGAGACGTGGGTGTTGGAGGTAAATTTCATGGAATTGGTTTTAATTGAAAAAATACTTTCTAAATTGAATTTAGTTAGAAAAATTCATAGAAATAGAATATAAAAAATGGAAAATTGTGTTTATTTTTGAATTTATGCAAACATAATAAACAAATTCCAGCGATTGTGACTAATTTCTTTGTCTCCTAAATTGCATTATTTTAGTTTTATTTTTTAATTAAATCTTCCATATAAAAATTCGCACAATATGAACAGCTGACATAATTTTTTAAATTTATACAAATTAGCCGTATCGCAATGGGAGAGTGTGACTGCAGAGACTCTCAAAAATGAGAAGAGACCAAGAGAAGTATATCTCTGATACAGCGATAAAATAAATCTATAATAAAGAGCATAACTAGTGAGTGGACCAAAAACAGAGAAATAACAACAAATAAATAATAAACAAAATTTAACAATAACAAATCCAAATATAAACAAAATCCAAAAAAAACACAAATTTTTGATTATAACGTAATGGCAAAGATGATGCAACTTCTACAAACAAATAAACAACAATAACAACAACAATATTAAAAAAGAAACAAATAAACAACAATAACAACAACAATATTAAAAAAATAACGAAAAAAGTGTGAAGATAAAATAAGAAATGTGATGAAAATATACAATTTTAATTAACCCCTGTTTTATTTCACTCTATTTTTTAGGGAGCCATTTTGTTTTTCTTATAATTTGTTACAAAAAATTACCTACAAAAAGCCACAACATTGCCTACAAGTGAACACCTGAAAAGAAAACATCCATCTCTACACTCAACCTTACATTTAGAATTTTAAGAAACACACTGGAATTATAGGAAGACATTTTTTAATTGAAGTTTTGTTTTCATTATAAGAAGAAGACAAAATGCCAGTTTTTCACACGAAAACTATAGAAAGCATTTTAGATCCTGTAGCTCAACAGGTAAGTTGTTCTATATACATATTTTTGGATTATTATTATTATTATTTTAAAATATAGCTTTAAACGTCATTTGCATTAGAGCTTTTTGTCTGGTTAAGCTTCTTTATGAGGATTTATTTGACGTATACACAATGGAATTGACATTTGAAATCTATTAAATCCGCTTATATGCAAACGTACTATAATTTATTCCTTTCAAAAGAATAAAGAATGGCTGAGCCAAATTCACCTCAATTGGTTGTCTAATTAATTACCTTGGACCGCGAAATCCCACATCCCCGTATAGCCTATTTTTTAATGAATAGCTATTTGATATTCTTAGACAGTTTTGTACATGAATTATCTTGCCTTTCGAACAGACACATGACCACAATTTTTATGATACACGCGATTTGCCAGCATCCCAATTATGAACCAATCATCATTAATCACCACAAATGGCGCCCAACCATGAACAACAATTGTTAGATAGATAGTGTGCGCAGCACTGGCTTAACAGAACTATGAGAAATTGTTAGTAGTGTCAAATTTTAAATAGAAATATTTAAAATTTCAAATATTTTTTTTTAGATGTTGATTGGATGGCGTAGAGTAGTCAGAAGATTTACTATACATCTTTGGACCATTCTAGAGCACATGTAACGGGTGTTTTTTTTAGTGGTATAGAACTTCGAATTGAAATAAAACACAAGAAAATCGTTTTAATGTCCATCATTTTGGCTTTATTGGAAGGATAATTTTATGCCATTAATGTTTAAATATGATTTCGCGCATGTGGCCGCCGCGGCTTGCTCGAATAAAGCCAATTCTAGAGGTAAAATTTTCAACCACTTTTTCGAGCATATGGGGCCGTATGTCGGCAATAACGCCACGAATGTTGGCTTCCAATTCCCCTAACGTTTCTGGTTTGTTGGCGTGGACGAGCGACTTCACATATTCCCAAAGAAAATAATCCAATGGTGTCAAATCACACGATCTTGGTGGCCAATTGACAGGTCCATTCCGCGAAATTATGCGCTCATCGAATGTTTCCTTCAATAAATAGATTGTGACGTGCGCTGTGTGGCATAAAGCGCCGTCTTGTTGGAACCACAACTCATCGACATTCATGCCATCCAATTCGGGAACAAAATAGTCGGTTAGCATGGCTCTATACCGGTCTCCATTAACGGTAACTGCCTGTCCAGCACTATTTCGGAAGAAGTATGGCCTAATGACTCCACCAGCCCATAGAGCACACAAAACAGTCAGTTTTTGTGAATGTAAGTCCCAATTTACATTGGGCGACTTTACTTGCGGCAATTGTCATTTTGTAGGAGAGAGAGGTGAGGCATATCGTAACCCTTTGCCTCTCAGCACCCTCTCTCACCTACAAACTGACAATTGCCGCAAGTAAACTCGCCTAATGTAAATTGGGACTAATGGTGTCTCAAGGGTCTTATGTGGATTCTCTTCACTCCAAATGCGACAATTTTGCTTGTTGACGTAGCCATTCAACCAAAAATGAGCCTCATCACTGAACAAAATTTTGCGATGAAAATCAGCATCGAGATCAATCTCATTTTCGGCCCATACAACAAAATCACGACGCATTGCATGGTCTCGCGGCTTTAATTCTGGCACAAGCTGGATCTTGTAAGGTCGCAAGCCAAGATCTTTGCGCAAAATCTTCCATAAAGTTGATGGACAAAGCTCCAATTGCTGTGCACTGTGGCGAATCGATTCATTCGGGTCCTCTTCAACACTTTGCTTTACAGCGGCAATTGTTTCTTCGGTGCGCACTGTTCGACGTCTCTGCGGATGCGTATTATCATATAGATTAAACGTAGTGCGAAAACGATCCATGGTTAACCGAATTAATTGCTCCGATGGACGATTATGTCGACCATAAAATGGACGGAGCTTGCGGTAAACTTCGCGAACTGAACCATTATTTTCGAAATAAATTTGCACGATTTGCAAGCGTTGTTCTTCTGTCAACCTGTTCATGATGAAATGGTAAACCAAACTGAACATAAATGACATTAGAGTTGCCAGATTTGACCACAAAATGCCAGTTTTATGTCTATTCGAAAAACAAACCTGTAAAAAAAACACCCGTTACTACTGATGTGATAAAGGATGAAAATGGCAATGAATCTCTTCCATTTAGGATTAATTAGTTTCTTGAGTGCCACCGTGGTGCAATTGGATGCACACCCGCCTTGGACGCAGAAGGTCATGGGTTCGATTCCCCGGCCAAGCAAAATCATACCATTTTCAACGGTGGCAAAATAAAACTCAGTAATGTTGGCGACATTTCCTGAGTATTTCAGCCATGTAAAACTTCTCTAAAAGTGGCGTCTTAAGGCACGCCGCCCGGACTCGGCGATAAACTGTAGGTCCCATATCATTGAGCTAATATTAATCGGGGTGCACTCATTGAAGTTGGGAGAAGTTTCCTTTGTCTCATCTGGAATGTTTGTGGGACAAGTATTATTATAATTTCTTGGAGAGAATTTTTCAATGCTACCACCCTAATACCGGAGGCTCTTCAAACACACCTTAAGAAAAAATATTTCGAAAACAGCTCAAGCATACTATGAGCAATCCCACTTCGATTGGTTTTTCATTGCCTGATTGACGCGGAACCATACAACACCCGTGCTCTTTCCAGCGGCTGCCACCTCAGTGTACACATGTTTTCATTTGTATAATTTGTCCCTTGTCCCATCTGGGATGTTTGTGGGACAAGTATTATTATAATTTCTTGGAGAGAATTTTTCAATGCTACCACCCAAATACCGGAGGCTCTTCCACACGCCCTAAGAAAAAATATTTCGAAAGCAGCTCATTCATATTATTTCAGCAATCCCACATCGATGGGTTTTTCAATGCCGGATTGAAGCGGAACCATACAGCACCCGTGCTCTGACGAGCGGCTGTCACCTCAGTGTACACATGTTTGTATTTGTATAATTTGTCTGTGTTGCCTGCTCCAGATCATTTTGGTCTGTGCAGGGACGAATGAAAACCCAGGTCCAAAATGGATGTGCTCAGTTTGTCACATCTGCATCCACCACACACAAGCACTTCGATGAGATGCAAGAGATGTGGGGAGTGGATGGATCTCAGGGGTAGTTCTGGAATACGCGACTCCCCCTCCCTCTCCCAACAGCAGCCGCACCCGCAGCACTTAAAACTAGCCGTTGCTGCGTCAATCCTGGGAATGCATCCTTTTGGCAATTTAATTTCAATCGACTCCGAGGTGAGATCGAGGAAATAGTGGATTGCACCTTACAGCGTTGTGATGGTTACAAAGTACTGAGGAAGGATCGCACTAGAAGTCGAAGTGAGGGATTAGCTTTCCTATTGCACCAGTCTGTTCAATACAGACTTATCTCGCTTAAGCCTGACTCTACTAACCCGTACATGGAATGCATGGGGCTAGCAGTCTGCCGAGGTATAGTTCCTCAACGTATACATCCCGCCAATAAATAGCTGTACTCCAGGTTATAGGCCCCACATTAGCCCACTTTTTGAAGGTCATAACCGTCTGGTCTTGGGGGACTGTAATGCTCATCACGAGTTGTAGCATTCGGTCCTCGACAATGACCAGAGCTGTGTAAGGCTGGCTGATCAGATAGATAGCTCGACGTTTTGCACGGCAATGAAGAATAAGCACAGAGTATAACAGTTCGCCAGACATAACCATCATGTCACCTGAACTGAAAAACCCATCGTTTCTCTTGGATCGGACCATCTCCCCATAATTGTCTCCATCAGCTGACCGCCCGAATCCATCACCTCTGAACGCCACACTTTCATCAATCATGGGATAGCTAATTGGCCTAATCTGAAAGTTGTTCACTAATGACTGCTTCGGAAAACTGCCCAAATCTTCTGATGCTCGGATAGCAGAAAGAAAGACGGAAGACGACGAGAGATCATCACTGCTGCTGCCACTCGTCATATACCTGCTGATCGAATACCCAAAGTCTCGCTTGCTCGCTTCCCAGCAGATGCGAAGAGTGGGTCTAGTAAATCAGAGTGATGAGCTTTGTCGTGCCAACTCCAGTGGCTAAATCATCTGAAGGATTGCAAAATTGGAGGCGGACACACTTTCATCAATCATGGGATAGCTAATTGGCCTAATCTCAGAGAGTTCACTAATCACTGCTTCGGAGAACTGTCCAAATCTTCTGATGTTCGGATAGCAGAAAGAAAGAACGACAGAAGACGAGGAGACATCATCACTGCTGCAGCCACTCGTCATATACCTGCTGATCGAATACCCAAAGTGAGACTAAACTTGCCAGCAGATGCGAAGGGTGGGTCTAGTAAATCAGCGTGATGAGCTTTGTCGTGCCGACTCCAGTGGCTAAATCATCTGAAGGATTGCAAAATTGGTGGCGGAATAAGTCAATTGTGGCCAACGCTTAAGTCTCTCTCTAACCCTGGAAAGCAGGAAGCATTTGGGAAATTACGCTGACTGATCCCAAGAGTTGTGCACATTATTTTAATCGACAGTTTTCCGAGCACTCCTGGAGTACTATGTTCCATTAGATCTCTTCTTGTCGAGAATGGACCACCACAATTGACAATGGATGATGTAGCGAATGTTATTAGGAACGCTAAATCATCCAAAGCGTTGGGACGTGATGGAATCTCCATAGTAATGCTGCAACAGCTAGATGAGACGTGTGTCGATCTCACCAAAGTTCTCAATCTGTCGCTAGCCACCCACACCGTTCCCGAAATAAAACAGGATGTTTCCCAAGGTGGGATGATATTTCCGGAACTATTTCATCTCAACTTATCCTGTACTCCACACCCTCCATACGGCATTGAGATCGTAACGCAAGGGGATGATTGATTGTACGATCTTGGCGTTAGATACCTTGCCTGATGTCATTTGTGAAAGGCTGAATACCTATTTGACTGATCTTACCATATTTGTCCACACGAGAAATATCCAATACGGCCATTTAATCTATGGCCACTCTGTTCATCACATGGACTGCAGAGGAGAGCACTGGTATAAATGTCATGGTCGATGGAAAAAGAGGTCCAGTGTTTTCCTTGTGCTGGAGATAGACCCAGAGCAAGGTTAACAATTTGCATCTGCGTCTGAATTGATAATGCAAACTGAATCCTCATCGCAGGATGGTTCATCCGAAGATATGTTCGGTATGCTTGAATCCGTTTGCTTGGTTCAACCTGCAATAACAACTTCTTCACATCGGTTATTCTGGAAAAAATAGAAAGGGCAGGTATAACATTTCAATGAAGACTTGATTGGACTAATTTTTACAAATTAAAGTATAACATTATATTCCTCCTTCTCCTACCGAGCCCTTTTAACACAAACTATAAAATGCCTCCAATTAAATTCAACCTTATCTGACTTTATTTCCCCAGGCTTTCCATTTAATAAAAGCGCAGCTGATTTTGCTTCATCATACAAAAAGTTTTTCTTATTTTCTTCCCATCATCGGTTCAGATTTCCACATGGACTCCAACTTTACTCTCTTTTGCCTTTGGAAGAAATGAAGTCGCTTTTAGGGATCTACAAAAAGGCTTGCTTGTAGGGACCTCTAATTCAACTGAGTGCATCAACAGCAGTTTGGATTCAAAGATTTTGAAATATCTACTTGATCCTTGCTATGAAAAGACAGAATTTGAACAATTGTTAGAAAATACACGATGCCGGGTACTCGTCATCAAAGACAAGGCATCGGAAACCTATCTATTGTTTTTTATCGGGTGTTTTTTTATAGGTTTGTTTTTCGAATAGAGATAAAACTGGCATTTTGTGGTCAAATCTGGCAACTCTAATGTCATTTATGTTCAGTTTGGTTTGCCATTTCATCATGAACAGGTTGACAAAAGAACAACGCTTGCAAATCGTGCAAATTTATTTCGAAAATAATGGTTCAGTTCGCGAAGTTTACCGCAAGCTCCGTCCATTCGGAGCAATTAATTCGGTTAACCATGGATCGTTTTCGCACTACGTTTAATCTATATGATAATACGCATCCGCAGA
Source organism: Musca autumnalis (assembly GCF_047663935.1). Classification (NCBI taxonomy): domain Eukaryota; kingdom Metazoa; phylum Arthropoda; class Insecta; order Diptera; family Muscidae; genus Musca; species Musca autumnalis. Next base: position 36,028,941 of record NW_027411866.1, on the reverse strand, counting down.
GACGTCGAACAGTGCGCACCGAAGAAACAATTGCCGCTGTAGAGCAAAGTGTTGAAGAGGACCCGAATGAATCGATTCGCCACCGTGCACAGCAATTGGAGCTTTGTCCATCAACTTTATGGAAGATTTTGCGCAAAGATCTTGGCTTGCGACCTTACAAGATCCAGCTTTAACAAAAGTAGACTTATAATAATGGGGGTAAAAGAATTTGATATGCAAGATCCAAAGATTTTGAAGTATTCACTTTGTCCTGGCTATGCCAAGACAGAATTTGAACCATCTATTGTACTCGCCAGAAGAAATTTATTCAAAACGTCTAAGATAATTTCAATCCAAGATTTCGAAGTATCCTCTTACTCCTGACAGTGGCAAGACATAATCTGAACTATTGCTAGATAATAAGAGATGCCGGGAACCCGTCATCAAAGACAGGATATCTGAAACGTTTCTATGTTAATTTCTAAACACATCCAACGTTTCAGCAAAGTTGGACGTCATTTCTGATAGAAGAATATAAGAGCAAGGGCAACAAAGATTGAATTTTTCTTTATTATTCTATCGGAAATGACGTCCAATTTCCTCAAACGTTGGGTGTGTTTAGGGCTTTATTCGCTAGAGTTGGGTTTCTAGTTCTAGTTTCTTTTACCAAAAGTAACTAGTTCCTTAATATAGTTCCAAATAATTTTAAGACCGATAGAGTTCAATGAAATGTTATCTTTCATCGTTATTTTTATTTCCTTCATTCCAAATAGTTCCAAACTACACTCTAGTATTCGCCAGAAGAGATTTATTGAACCGAAACTGAGTTTAATGCTTCAGCTCTCCATTTAATACAACAGTTTTTTTTTTTTATATTTTCTTCTATCGCCAGTTCAGATTTAAACATGGACTTCAACATCACTCCACTAAGAATTTCTATCTCCTGAATTACTGCAATTTTTTATTCTATAAAAAATTTTGGAAATGTATTAGATCTTTTTTGTCTTTGGAAGAATTGGAGTATCAAACTGGCTTACTTGCTGGCTTACCTTTTCCACTACTCCGTTTGTTCTGCATCGAAACATGAAGTGAAATCACGACACAATATTGCACGACTTCCAATTTTTCTATATCCGATTTTATTATAATTATCCTTCTCACCAAAAGATTCCGTCCTCTTTTTAATGAATGAAACTATCCACATATCTGGCATTCCAACAAACTTCTCAACTTTCAGTAGATCACTTATTGAATAAATTTACCGCTCTTTTATCTTTTTTACACGTTGGCGTTATTTATTTTTATGACAATTTCTTATGGCCATTGAAAAATACCAAGCTGAGCAGGTGTTAATGATATGGCAAGATCAATGCCACTTTTGACCCACGCTTTATTTGTGTTCCTACTCTTTCAGCTGCTACTCCACGGCAAAAATGACGTTATATTTCTCATTTTATTCATTCATTAAAATACAAGCACAAGAAGAAGAAGCAGCATAAACAAATGCGGCAGTCACACTCTATTATTACTACGCAAGTCAATAATGGCAATGGCATTCATTCAGGTTTCAACGACTCGAGCGGGTAGTTGAATTAAAAAGTGTAGGTGTTTTGGATTTGTTTTCACAGTTTCACGATTTTTTCGTAGATTTTTTTGCTTCTATGAAATGTGTGATTTTTGGATAGAAGCGTAGCGCTTTTAAATGTGTTGCAAAAACAAACATTTGTTGCCCATTTTTGATGCCAGAAAGTTGATCTGGCTTTCATGAGTTTTTTTTTTTCTTCTTTCTTGTTCATAATTTTTAATGAACCAGATGTGTTTGGAAAAAAATTGAATAAATAAAAAAAATTAATGAGTGAACAAATAGTGAACAAATATCTCTATTTTTAGATGACTTTTGTTAAGATTATTTGTCTATCGTTCGAAAAGATTTTCAAAATTTTGTATGTGCTAATTGCAAAAAATTTTTTTAATGAAATCATTTTTCAATCACTGTCATGATTTAAATATAAATGTTTGACCTAATTTTCTTTTAAGACACTTTTAATTATGGCATCAATTCGTTGGAAAATCTCCCTAATTTTACAGATAGAATTTTGGCAACTATGTATTAGGTTTAACCGAAATTAAACTAAAACTAAAGGAGAGTAAGTCCCAATTTACATTAGGCGAGTTTACTTGCGGCAATTGTCAGTTTGACGGAGAGAGAGGTGAGGCATATGGTAACCCTTTGCCTCTCATCCCCCTCTCTCACCTACAAACTGACAATTGCCGCAACTCGCCTAATGTAAATTGGGACTAATGTTCCCTCTAAAGTTGACGAACCCCGCAAACGTTTTAAGGACCATGGTCTGCGAATCTGCGCCTGGAATGTTCGCACTCTTTATAGAGAAGGTGCAGTCTTCGCATTGGCAGACGTACTTGAAAAGTACAAGGCCGATATTACTGCCATACAGGAAATACGATGGATTGGGAAAGGCGTCACAACAACACCTAAAGGTGACGCACTGCCATGACGTAAAGCATGAGTTTGGTTGCGGATTCGTAGTTAGTCGGAGACTAAAACATCTGGTATCCTGCTTCACCCCAGTGAATGAAAGACTTGCTGCAATTCGAATAAAAGCTAAATTCTTCAACATCAGCTTTATTTGCGCTCATGCTCCCACTGAAGAAAAGGACGAACAGACCAAAGATATATTTTACGAGCACTTAGAAGAAACATATGGCCGTTGCCCTGGCCATGACATTAAAATCATTCTAGGTGATTTTAATGCCAACATTGGAAAGGAGAATATCTTTGGCCCAACAGTCGGGAAATTCAGTCTCCACAGTGAAACTTCTGACAATAGTATGAGGCTGATAGACTTTGCACTTGCAAAAAACATGGTAGTTAGCAGTACCAGATTTAATCATCTCGATATTCATAAGGGCACCTGGCTGTCTCCAGATCAAAGATCAAGTAATCAAATTGATCATGTTGCGATAGATGGAAGACATTCATCGAGCGTGTTGGATGTACGATCGTTCCGAGGGGCAAACATTGATTCGGACCACTACCTTGTTGCAGCAAAGGTACGTACCCGTCTAAACGTTGCAAATAAAGCACGAACAGACACAACGCAGAAGTTGGACATCGATAGGCTGCAAACACAACAGATAGCCACAGCATATTCCACTCAACTAGCCCAATTGCTTAACGCGAGCACTCCTTGTCCCGATAACATAACAACACAATGGCAACATATTGCCCACTCCATGCAAACAGCCGCAAAATCCATACTTGGATTCCAGAGACCTCCACAAAGGAATTCATGGTATGACCAGGAGTGTCGTGCTGCTACCGAAGAGAAAAATGCGGCATATAGAGCTACTTTACAATCAGTAGCAACGCGTAGCGCACGAGAGAGATATCGGGAGAAAAGGAGAGAAGAGAAACGTCTTTCCGCAAGAAAAAGAGAGAAATGGAAAAGCGGGAGTGTGAAAAAATCGAGATGTACAGGAGCCAGAATGAAGTCCGAAAATTCTACCAAAGAGTGAAACATCAAACAGATGGCTTTGGTACATGCACATCCTCCTGTAGAGACCAGCAAGGTAATCTGGTAACAGATACAGATAGCGTACTCAGGATATCGGCTGAAGAATAATAAATCAGCAGGAGCCGATGGCTTACCAGCCGAGCTGTTTAAAACCAGAGGCGACGCGCTGATAAAGTGTATGCATCACCTAGTTAGCACCATCTGGCAGGAAGAACGAGTACTCGACGATTGGAACCTGAGCATCCTATGTCCCGTCCACAAGAAAGGAGATAAGACTGTATGATCCAACTATAGGGGCATAAGTCTTCTCCCTATTGCCTATAAGATAGTGTCAGGGATATTGTGCGAACGACTAAAGCCAATGGTCAACGAAATAATTGGACCATACCAATGTGGCTTTAGACCTGGCAAGTCCACCATTGACCAGATATTTACCCTGCGGCAAATCCTAGAGAAGACCCAAGAGATGCAGATCGACACATTTCACCTTTTTGTTGATTATAAAGCAGCATTCGACAGTCCCCTCCGATCAAAGGTATTCCATGCAATGTCTGAATTTGGTATCCCCGCAAAGCTCATCCGGCTTTGTAAGATGACTTTAACTGATACTAGGTCCTCAGTTAAAATTGGAAAGAACCTCTCCAAAGAATTTTGTACCAAAAGAGGTTTCAGACAAGGAGACAGCCTTTCGTGTGACCTATTCAACATTTTGCTGGAAAAGGTAATACGAGATGCAAATGTCAAAAGAAATGACACAATTTACACCAATAGCCACATGTTACCTGCTTATGCTGATGACATAGACATCATGGGACGATCAGTAAAGGAAGTAACTAATATCTTTATGAAGGTCGAAGCAGAATCTGCGAAAGTGGCTCTGGCGGTAAACGGCGAAAAGACCAAATTGATGGTGTCGACGCGCAAAGCGTCCATAGAGCTCGGACCAACTGTCGAAGTTGTTACCTACAATTTTGAGGTAGTTAAAGACTTCGTCTACCTCGGCATTGCCATAAACACAACAAACAACATCAGTTGTGAAATAAGAAGAAGAATTGTATTGGCCAACAGATGTTACTATGGTCTAATTAAGCAATTTAAAAACAAAGCCACATCTCGTCGAACAAAAATAACACTATACAAAACGCTGATACTACCCTTGCTAATGTATGGCTCCGAAGCATGGGTACTTGCGCAAGCAGATAAGGCAGTGCTTGGTGTGTTTGAGAGGAAAATTCTTCTACGGGCCGATTTGCGTTGACGGTGAATATCGACGTCGTATGAACCACGAGCTATATAAGCTATACAAAGACATGCATACGAGATGCAACGATTGCGTTGGCTAGGCCATATCATGAGAATGAGCGATGATGAACCCGCTAAAAAGGCGTATGAATACATGCCACATGGCTGGAATCCAAAATGCTAAGATTTCGAAACATCAACTTGGTCCTGGCTATGGCAAAAAAGAATCTGAACCTTTATATTGTATTGGTCAGAAACAATTTACTGAAAACCTAGTAACAGAATTTGGAATCCAAGATTCAAGGATTTCAAAGTATGCATTTGATGCTGGCTATTTTAAGATCATTTTTGTCTTTTATTTAATAATATTTTCGATGGGGAAGAAATGGGAAACAAAAGCGATTAACATTGCTGTAACTACTCCAGTAAATTGTTTAGCCATCTATAACCAAAATTTCACAACATTATCAGGTGTTTTTGGAAAAAAATTCCTGTCTTATTTCTGTATGTGTTTGCCATAGCAAACCAGATCCAAGCGCTGTCGTACTTTCGTACCTAATACCCTAGACAGATGGCAACGTTAATTTGCATTAAGATGTGCATTTAATTTTACCTCAACAGACGACAGTCTGATGCATTTCTGAATCAGCTGATTTTCGGTAGACATGTATTTTGTTGTTGTTTGCCCTGCAAATTTTTGACTGCACTGTTTTATCATTTTGCGCTGCAATATCCATTCCTTGTTACTCAGTGCAAATCAATAGAATGTTGCTAGAGTATTGCCATATTAAACTTATTGAATGCAGTTTAAATTCAGTTCGTTTTTGTGCATTAAGAATGTGGATAATACACGAATTAATTTGAATAAAGGGAGTTAACGCAAATTAACGCTGCCGTCTGTCTAGAGTATAATCTTAAAATAAATTCGCCAACAACATTCGGCCCCACCTTTTTTGTCTGAAAAAGGTCAGGTAAGGTTTAAAGGGTTGACTACATAAGCTGCCTTGCCTGCTTACCTTACTTATATTGTAAATAAGGATCCGTAGCGTGGAAAGAACAAGACGTCTTTCCCAGTTGAATGCTATACATGCACTATTTATTAAAAGTAAAATTATTCTTAAGAACTAAATAGTAAAATATTACTTAACCTACTTAAACTAGTGTGTAGAAAAGAGAAAGTGAGAGTGCACATATGGGTACGAACGCATATTCCATACAATCTTATGGAGAGGTCGTAAAATACTCTTATCTTACATGCGCATACATGTAGCAAGCAACCACATGGTTATTAAACTGCTCATAGATTACCTGTACCAATCTATTTCAGACATACCACATGTGGCAATGGCAATTCTTATCTCCTTTCTTCTAACGAATTCTTATCTCCTTTCTGCTTGCCACATGTTTACCCTTTTCAAGTGGACTGTATTTAAACTAAATCCCTATTTAACAAAATGATCTCTAATCTACACACGCAACCCTCATCAAGACATTCACTATCTTTATAAGAAAATTAATATGTTCTTCCGTGAACATCTTGGGGGCCCAAAAATGCTTATGAAATATAACCAAAATTATTTTATAACATCAAAATTAGAAATATCAACTAAAATTCTACATCCAATCAATATTATTGTAGCAGCAATCTAAGTAACAGCACCCAGGAAGCTTCTCCATCGCTTCAGCCACTCCTTCTTACTCGTACCACCTTTGTCAGCCGGCTTCATCTTCCAGGCGGATTCGTCCTCATCTGGCGGCTTCTTCACTCTAGCACTAGCAACGTCATCGGTCTGAGGTGGCTTCTTCTTACTGGCTTTAAACATCTTCTTACCACGTTGAAGAAAGTCATCCTTCTCTGGCGACATCACATTTTGGGCCCTAGGTATCTTCTCCTTCCAACGTTCCAGGCAGCTATCCTCCTGGCACACCTGCCTTCACACGAAAATCCTTCTTTGTCCAATTGGTTTTATTTACTACCGCGTAGTTGATCTCTACTATGTGCGATTTGTCTTCTGCACAAAATTTCTCATCTGTCGTCATGATGAACTCGCTGCTATTTACCCTAATTTTGTTGGCCAAATACTCACTTTCCACGCTAGCACTATTCGCCTTCTCCAAATTTTCAATCTTCATCGCTGCATCCTCATTGGTTGTAAGTTTTGCAGCCAATACATCACGCTTGTTTTGCGCTAAATGTCGAGCTTTCTCTGCGCTAGCCAATTCTTTATTAAATTTTCTCACTTCTGCCTTCATAGCCGTCACCTCACAATTTCCCTCTTGGATATCCGCTATTAATTCTTCCTTAGCTATCCTCGATTCCTCAGCCTCACACTTGACTTGCTCCTTTAGTGTAGTGTCAAGCTTGGCTGCATCTTCCTTCTCCGATTGGCATGCGGTCATAGCAACTTCCATTGCCATGATCTCCCCTTTCATCATCATTATAGCCTCTACAGCGGCCCTGCATTGCATCCGCTCGTTGTCCACTTTTTTCTGCAGGCCACGGACTTCCATTTTGGCCTTTTCATCCCTCATGTGTAGGTCTCTTATCACCTCACACTGGGAGCTCACTCTGGTTTCAAGGCTCGCTTTAGCCTCTTCAGCTTTTTGAAGGTCAATTTCCAGAATCTTGTTCTTGGCTTTCAATTTCCCTTCTTCATAGTCCATTGCGTCGATATCCCACCGCAGGAATTTTATTTGTTCCTCCAATGACAGGGGCCTAACAGGCATAAACATTACTGGTACCACTTCCTCTTTTTTGGTAAACAGTTGGAGGATTTTCTCGTTTACCATTTTATCTTTTGCTGCCAGCTTCGATGATGCAAACCTCTGTTTTTCCACGTACGTATAAATGCCCTCATTGTAACGCTTAGTCTGGGTTTCATTGACTTCTTCAATCGCCCAGTTGATGAGAACAAGAAGCCTCTCCACCTCATCAGCAATTTTTGCCGCCGTTTCCATTTGGCTCAGCATGGTGAATTTCTCTTCCCCTACGATTTCGAGGCCTGCCAGGATTTCGATGGCCTTGTGGGTTCCAATCTAGAGCTTGTCTTGAGATTTCACTAGGATGTTCCCTCAAAATGTGCCCAATCCATGTCCATTTGCGTCTGCGGATTTCATGTTCTATTGGATTGCAGTTCGCCATCAGGTAAAGTTGCTCATTAGCTACCCAGTTAGGCCAAAAGATTCGTAGGATTTGTTTCAGGCATCTATTGTAAAAGGCTTGAATCTTCCTAAGAGAGACCTGTGTTGTACTCCAGTTACTGCAACCATACAAAAGAACAGATTTTAAACAGCTATTGACCATGTTGAGCATTGTTTTTGTTGATATGTTGTTTGCTCTCCAGATTTTGTGTAGAGAGTGGAAAGCTGTCCGGGCTTTGTTGATTCTGTCGGTAATATCGGCACTTGAACCTCCATCTTTGCAGATTGTGCTTCCTAGGTAAGAAAAGCGATCGACATCTTCGATGAGCTGCCCATGGAGCGATAACTGAACTGTGTTATTAGAACCGATCCGCATTAGTTTGGGTTTCTTCGCATTTATCTTCAGGCCAACATAATTCCGAAAAGCTGACTGTCGCTCTAACTTTTGTTCGATATCGGAGAAGCGATGTGCAAAAAGGCAGATGTCGACGTCATGAAGAAAGACGTTTACGGACCAACGTATTCCCAGTGGAGCCTCGATGTTGGTTTGTTGGAGTGCACAATCCAGTAGTGGGAGAAACAGTGTGGGCGAAAGGACACATTCTTGCTTCACCCCTGAGTGTAGTTCGAAGGGCAGGCTTTCTTCGCCTTTAAAACGTACTCTGGATTTCGCATCTGTATATAATTCGCGAATGAGGCTTATAATTTTATCTGGGATTTCCTTGGAGCTCAGTGCATCCCATAGTGCTGGTCTGGATACTGTGTCGAAAGCTCGCTCAAAGTCCACAAAAAGAAGGTATAAACTGCTGTTAAATTCGATAGACTGCTGATTATGCGTACTGTGTTAATGTGGTCAGTACAGGATCTCCCTGGTCTAAAGCCTGCTTGCTCTTTCCTTAGTATGTTATCCAAGGCAGGGGAAATGCGTTGTAGAATTATCGACGCAAGAATTTTATTGACCGCATTTAATAAGGTGATGCCTCTCCAATTACTGCATAGTCTCAGATCTCCTCCCTTTTTTGGCATTGTTACGACTACTCCCTTCTTCCAGTAACTTGGAATAGTCTCATGCTTACTTCTGATAAAAGAATAAAAAAAGAAAAGGGCAACCCATTTCGAAATTTGCTCGGCCTTCTTTATTATTTTATTTTTATTACGTCAGAAATGAAGCAGGAAAGCAAGGCAACGAGGCGAAGCAGCTTATGTACCCAGGCCTTTAAGAATGCGCAGCCATCTAATGGTCCATTTCGATTATCATGGGCAGATTCGAAGATGATGAGAGACAGAATACGATATAAGTCTTGCCTCTTAATCCGCTCACCTTATTTGTATCTAAGGTGGAAAGAGTTTGTAGCAGCTTTTCAATTATGCATATTTATCTGTACTTAGCAAAACTCTTGCTGCTTCCGTTCTAACCTTTCTAATCCCAAGCTTAACACTGCCTCGATTTCTTAAATAGTCTTCTCCAGACTTATCGGTGGTAAAGTTAATGAAAGGAAAGGAGTGTAGAATTTTCCACTTTCTATTTGAATTCCTCGACTAACTTCAGTATTCTGTCCAGCTCCATTGAAGGAGGAGGAATCCATACTGCTTTCCAAAGTGAGCCTATGCAATTAAATGTGTGAGTAAGAAAATCCTTGATCCTCTGGTAAAGGCTGCCTTGCCGAGCCATATGTTGCTATGGTACACAACGTCCGAAATGAGAATGTCCCTGAGATGACCCTCGACCAGAAACCAATGACAATCGCTGCCATCAGCCTTGTCAATGATCGCTAGCCAGAGATCATTTGGGATAAATCGTCGCACAGCATTGTCAACATAATTCAGATCAGACGAGCATGGTTTCTGCGAAGAGCTGAGTTTCGCTCTATCCTGTCCTCGCCTTCGCAAACGAATAATGTTTCGACAAAGATGCCCTGACTAAAGCAGCGTTAGGTAAAGAGCTGTTTTTGCTCTCAGTGATCATAAATTGTAATATATTTTAAGCGCAGAGAGAAAGAAAAAACAGCACCTTGACTAACGCTGGAATAAAGAGACTTTAGCCTCTCCAGTAGTCATCATCTCACTAACCTTCAACGTGACTGAGGCATACAACGCAGGTGAATGGACCAGCTGTGGTAGTGGTAGGTAGGGCAGGATACTGTTCTTCGGAAGAACTCGTCCTCTTTACAACCACCTTTGAAGTAGCTGACTCTGTCACAAACCCATAAATGATCCGCCAGCTTGCTTTTGCGCCGAAGCCGCACGGTTTACCAATGGTTAAATTTATCGTCTCGGAGTAGTTGGGTTTTGTCTGAAGAAAATATGAAAAATCCCCGCACTTTTTTGTGGTTTAATAACCGCTTCATCATCATTACCATTACTTAACATGAGCTTGGAAATTCGGTCAGGTGAAAGCGATTTTGGGGAAAAGAACTACATCAAACTTCTGTCTGGCAGAAGTCCGTCCATTCCTGGTACCAGTACCAAAGTTACAGTGGTTCAGTAATCTTGGCATTTGTCTCGCTTGCTCTCGCACGGTTTACCACTGTTTATCAACTGACTCACCGCCATCATCCTTTTGCAAGGTTTTTGGGGCAGATGAGAAGGTACGCCAAATCGTCTCGGAGTAGTTGGGTTTTGTCTGAAGAAAAAATGCAAAATCCCCGCACTTTTTTGTGGTTTAATAACCGCTTCATCATCATTACCATAACTTAACATGAGCATGGAATTCGGTCAGGTGGAAGCGATTTTGGGGAAAAGAATTGCTTCAAACTTCTGTCCGGCAGAAGTCCGTCCCTTCCTTCTACCAGTACCAAAGGTACAGTGGTTCATTAATCTTGGCATTTGTCTCGCTTGCTCTCGTCTTCGAAGCTATTGATATCGAATGTCAATTCCCAGACTCTGGCACGATCACTTGGGTTGGCACCAAGAAGATCATATTGCTTTATTGGGATTAATACAGCCTCTACTGAAAAATTTATGATGATAATTTCCTGAGCATTAGCAGGGTTAGGAAGTTCTTTGAGTTGATTGTCTTTGAGATGTATGCAGTTGTACCAGTTGACTTTCATGACATTAATGAGACGATAAATTTAGGTAAAAGATCTTTGAATGTGACTATGAGATAGTTCGACCATTAATGAGACTATAAATTCAGGTAAAAGAGCCCTACGGCTGCATGAACAGGATCTCTGGCGCGTGAACAGGATCTCTATGGGCATGGTTGTATCCTGAACGAATCAGGCATAAATGTGAACCAACGCGGAAAACTGAGCGATCACCAGTCCTGAAATTTGACGATATAGACGTCGTTATACCTAGTAGAGATGACTGGAACCGCAGTAACCCCCTCTGGACGGTCTGGCTTTCTATACAGACGGTTCCAAAATGGAGGAAGGTACCGGGGCTGGCGTCTAATGTGAAAGGCTATCTCTTGAGTACACCTACAGGCTAGACAGCAAATGTAGTGTCTTCCAGGCTAAAATCTTCGCGATTTGGAAGGCAGCGGAATTGATAAAAAGTTTGGATGAAGAAATCTTTGAACCGGTGACTATCTTTGTGGATAGCCAAGCGGCTCTTAAAGCCATCAAATCCTGCAACATCAAATCCCATGTCGTCCTTAAGTGTAGATCAGCCTTGGGAACGCTAACTAACGGCTTCCGGCTATGCTGGGTACCAGGACACCGTGACTATCTGGGTAATGAAAGAGCAGACGAATTAGCTAGGCGAGGATCGCAGTCCACAGACCTAGCTATCGCTGACTCTATCAAACCACCCATTTGTCATATCTTTCAAAATATTAAAACGTTCTCTGACGAAAGAGCCAGTGAATTGTGGCATAATGAACCTAAGTGCATTGTGGCAAGGTCCATATGGCCGTCTCTGTCAGTCAAAAGAATGAACTCTCTGCTGAACCTGAGTAAAGCTGAAGTTAGAGTAACGCCGGGAGTCATTACTGGACACTGCTACATCAGGGCCCATACCAACAAATGGTATGAGGATGTTACTGACTACTGCAGACTCTGTGAGGACGAGGAGGAGTTAGAGACGATCGAGCACATCCTGTGTTCTTGTCCAACAATGGCTCGTAGACGGCATAGGTTAGTAGGTGTTCACTTTCCACCGTGTCTAACTTCACACACATCCCCTAACCTAACCTAGGTAAAAGAGTTTTGCATGTGACTATGAAGGCATGGGTACATAAGCTGGCTCGCCTGCTTGCCTTGCTTTCCTGCTTCATTTCTGACATAATAAAAATAAATGAATAAAGAATAAAAGGACAACCTAGTTTGAAATTGGCTCGACCTTCTTTATTCTTTTATCAGAAGCAAGCAAGGCAAGCAGGCGAGGCAGCTTATGTACCCAGGCCTTGAGGTAGTCCCACCAAGGTAATATGACGCACTCATTCCCAATCTCTTCCGCGAAATTATATCTAGGAAATTTTTTTCAGTTACCGGATTCAATTGATTGGGAAGTTCCTGGAAGCGATTGCCATGAGATTTATGAAGTCTTGCCGGTTGGCTTCCTTGAAACTAAAAAGGGAAAAAATTCGGGTAACGATCTTTTGATATGAATGACTATGAGGTGGTCTGAGCAGGTATTCATCAATAGGGTGGTTGCATTCTTGTCTAGTTTCTCTTAGTTCAGCTGGTCTTGGGTTCTTTTTGCTACAACGTTTGGCGCCACTTTATTTCCGAGAGTAGAAGATGGAAAAAAACAGTAACCATTTGTGAATACATGGAAATCAGGTCAAGTACATGGGATGATTTGACAGTTTAATGACTTTGGCAACCTTTGGGGGTTTACTTCCTGCCACAGCTTCGCCTGTGATGAAATTTGACAAAATATCTATTTATTTGTCATCGCCAAATATGACAGAAGTATTGTATTTTAATAGGATAGGAAAGAGTATCAACCGCCTTCAGCTCCTATGCTAAAGCATTTCACATTACCTAGCCTATTCGAAGATCCTTGACTCTGATTATGTTTACATTATTACAATGTTGGGCGCCACTACATTTGTGTGAGAAGGAAATACTTACATAGCTGGCCCATTACAGAACATTTGTTCTATAGGCCGAACTAAGAAAAGATCTCCAATTCTCTCTATTTATTGCTTCGCTTTCTGGAATACCGCGCCTTTTCATCTCATCATCCACTTGTTTGCGCCATCTATTCCTTGGCCTGCCAATTCTGCGCGCACCGCCAAGCGGTCCGTGTTTATACGCCTTTTTAGCGGGTTCATCATCGCTCATTCTTATGATATGGCCTAGCCAACGCAATCGCTGCATCTCGATACGTTTAACAATATTGATGTCGTTGTATAGCAGATACAACTCGTGGTTCATGCGACGTCGATATTCACCGTCAACGCAGATTGGTCCGTAGATCTTTCGAAGAATTTTTCTCTCAAACACACCAAGCACTGGCATGTCTGCTTGCGCAAGTACCCAGGCTTCGGAGCCATACATCAGCACGGGTAGTATCAGTGTTTTGTAGAGCGTTATTTTTGTTTGACGAGATGTGGCTTTGTTTTTAAACTGCTTACTTAAACCAAAGTAGCATCTGTTGGCCAATACAATTCTTCTTTTTATTTCATAACTGATGTCGTTTGTTGTGTTTACGGAGGTGCCGAGGTACACGAAGTCTTTTACTACCTCAATATTATAGGAACCAACTTCCACAGTCGGTCCGAGCTCAATGGACGCATTGCGCGTCGACACCATCAACTTGGTCTTCTCACCGTTTACCGCCAGACCCACTTTAGCAGATTCTCCTTCGACCTTCATAAAGGTATCAGTTACTTCTTTTACTGAACCGCCTATGATGTCCATATCATCAGCATAAGCAAGTAACATGTGACTATTGGTGTAGATTGTGCCACTTCTTTTGACGTTTGCCTCTCGTATAACCTTTTCTAGCAGGATGTTAAAGAGATCACACGAAAGGCTGTCTCCTTGTCTGAAACCTCTTTTGGTACCAAACTCTTCGGAGAGGTTCTTTCCTATTTTAACTGAGGACCTCGTGTCAGTTAAAGTCATTTTGCAAAGACGGATGAGCTTTGCGGGGATACCAAATTCAGACATGGCTTGGAATACCTTTGAGCGCAGCGGGCTGTCGAAGGCTGCTTTATAATCGACAAGAAGGTGGTAGGTGTCGATCTGCATCTCTTGGGTCTTCTCCAGGATTTGCCGCAGGGAAAATATCTGGTCAATGGTGGACTTGCCAGGTCTAAAGCCGCATTGGTATGGTCCAATTATCTCATTGACCATAGGCTTTAGTCGTTCGCACAATATCCCTGACACGATCTTGTAGGCAATAGGGAGTAGACTTATGCCCCTATAGTTAGAGCATACAGTCTTATCTCCCTTCATGTGGACGGGGCACAGGATACTCAGGTTCCAATTGTCGGGTACACGTTCTTCCTGCCAGATGGTGCTAACTAGCTGATGCATACACCTTATCAGCGCGTCGCCTCCGGTTTTGAACAGCTCGGCTGGTAAGCCATCCGCTCCTGCTGCCTTATTATTCTTCAGCCGATTTATTGCTGTCTTTATCTCATCTTGGCTGGGCGGTATACATTCAATACCATCTTCTGGGATTGGCACTGTGGTATCTTCGTCGTCTTCGCTGCTATTGGATACCAACAGTTTTGAAAAATGTTATTTCCATATCCTGTGTACACTATCTGTATCAGTTACCAAATTACCTTGCTGGTCTCTACAGGAGGATGTGCCTGTACCAAAGCCATCAGTTTGATGCTTGACTCTTTGGTAGAATTTTCGGACTTCATTCTGGCTCCTGTACATCTCGATTTTTTCGCACTCCCGCTTTTCCATCTCTCTCTTTTTCCTGCGGAAAAGACGTTTCTCCTCTCTCCTTTTCTCCCTGTATCTCTCTCATGCGCTACGCGTTGCTACGGATTGTAAAGTAACCCTATATGCCGCATTTTTCTCTTCGGTGGCAGCACGACACTCCTGATCATACCATGGAAATCCTTGGTGGAGGTCTCTGGTATCCAAGTATGGATTTTGCGGCTGTTTGCATGGAGTGGGCAATGATTTGCCATTGCGCTGATATGTTATCGGGATGAGGAGTGCTTTGATTAGGCAATTGGGCTAGTTGAGTGGAATATGATGTGGCTATCTGTTGTGATTGCAGCTTACCGATGTCTAACTTTTGTGTTGTGTCTGTTCGTACTTTGTTTGCTACGTTTAAGCGAGTGCGTACCTTTGCTGCAACAAGGTAGTGGTCCGAATCAATGTTTCCGCCTCGGAACGATCGTACATCCAACACGCTCGATGAATGTCTTCCAGCTATCACAACATGATCAATTTGATTTCTTGTTTTCTGATCTGGAGACAGCCAGTTGGCCTTATGAATATCGAGATGATTAAATCTGGTACTGCTAACTACCATGTTTTTTGCAGCTGCAAAGTCTATCAGCCTCATACCATTGTCAGATGTTTCACTGTGGAGACTGAATTTCCCGACTGTTGGGCCAAAGATATTCTCCTTTCCAATGTTGGCATTAAAATCGCCTAGAATGATTTTAATGTCATGGGCAGGGCAACGGTCATATGTTTCTTCTAAGCGCTTGTAAAATATATGTATCTTTGGTCTGTTCGTCCTTGCCTTCAGTGGGAGCATGAGCGCAAATAAAGCAGATGTTGAAGAATTTAGCTTTTATTCGAATTGCAGCAAGTCTTTCATTCACTGGGGTGAAGCTGAATACCAGATGTTTTAGTCTCCGACTAACTACGAATCCGCAATCAAACTCATGGTTTACGTCAAGGCAGCTATAATACAGTGCGTCACCTTTAGGTGTTGTTGTGACGCCTTTCCCAATCCATCGTATTTCCTGTATGGCAGTAATATCGGCCTTGTACTTTTCAAGTACGTCTGCCAATGCGAAGACTGCACCTTCTCTATAAATAGTGCGAACATTCCAGGTGCAGATTCGCAGATCATGGTCCTTAAAACGTTTGCGGGGTTCGTCAACTTTAGAGGGGTTTGTTTTTCTTTTCTTTCGTTTTTTCATAGTAGGCTGTTTTTTCTAGGGGAGGGTTACTAACCCGACGCCCAAACCCAAGTTTTTAACGTTCTTATGGGTGAACGCGCGGCACATGTTAGCTCACTACCTTTAACGGGTGTTAAAGGCAGTTCCCCAGGTGACACCACGGGGAGGTCAGTGTCCACTTGAGATTAAAGAGGGACCAAGATAAATTCTGGGCTTTTCCATGTTAAAACCGGTCAGGACCGTTCCTTGGTATCTTCCATTCCCTACGTCAATGGGAAGACATAATAATTTCTGCGTAAAACTCCGGTCAAGCCAAGGGTTTTGCATTACTTAAAATTCCTTATGACTTTGGAAACTTTAGTACTAAAGGGATTTTTACTCGGCTGAAAGAGCTTCGGCCTATCACGAAAATTGGCAAACTGTATTTTGTATAGATAGAGAAAAATATCCTCGGATCTGTCACAAGTCGTTGCCAAACATGACAGATTTCCGGTAATTTCACCTATTTGGTTGCAAATCATTTGACTACAATGTTGGGCGCCACTTTATTTCTTTGAGGTGGGGATGAAAAAAACATGACACCTTTTGCAAATTTCCGGGTAATTAGGTCAAGTCTAAATGGTTTGGATGAATTGTCATTTTTCATGACATAAGCAAGTCGTTGTCAAATATCACAGAAGTCGGATAATTCTTCTTATGAAGATAGAAAGCGATTTAATCATTTAACCACGACCGACTTCCAATACCAGTACAACCATGCTACAGACCTTCACATTATCTAGCTATTTCGGTTCATGACCCTGATGTAAGTAATTTTACTACTAAATTGGGCGCCACTTTTTTGTGTGAGGAGAAAATAAAAAAAAAAAACATGTCAGTCTAGAAAGCAATTTAACTGTTGAACAATTCAACTACTCTAGAGAGCTTCACATTTTGATCTTCAGTACTCTTAGTCTGATGATATTTTGGTAACATGTAATTTGACTACAATGTTGGGCGCCACTATGACATTATTTGCGTGGAAATCGACTTTGGATGATGTGACATTTTTTATGCTTCGGCAACTGTAGAGATTTCTACGCGGCGGCAAGAATCAGAATCCATGACATTACCTGAAGCTTGCAAAGAGTTATTTTCTTTTACGAGCAATCTTCTGTGAAGATTCGGTTCTTCATTTTTAAATCTCAAGCATTATCTAATACCACCCTTCCTTCAATCATCACTAGTCAATTTTTCTAGCGCCCAACATTTCAAATGTCAGCCGAATAGCGAATCAAATGTTGAAAGGCCTTTGTAATTTCACACATGAAATTAATGTTTTCATTTTTATTCATCTTTCGGATGTCTCTCATTTTTGACGCTTTTCTATTTCAATTTAATTTTTTTCTCATCCAAAGATCGCGTCATAAGAAGATTATATTTTCAATTTCAAAGATGACTAATGCCACCATTCAACTGATTTACTAGCACAGAAAAAAATAATCATGAAATAGATTCAACTACTCTCCGCTGCAAATAAAAGCAAACAACGCCGCCGCCCACCTTTCACTATAATGAAATTGAATAAAAACGCCGATACACATATGCTTGCCAATTGGGGATTTTAGGTGAATTTTTACGACCGAATTTCGCTTAGGCACCAAGAATATATGTTGGCAAGATTTCTGTTTTCTTTTCTTTCACTAGTCGCCGAAATGACGCTGCCCTGTGGCAGCATCATTGCAATAATGTTTGGGAGGTAAAGATGAACGGTGGGATTTTCCAGGAAAAATACATATTTTTATTCAGATTTCTAGGGACAAAAAATATTTGAAGAATATTTGACTATTTTTGTTATAGAAAAGTTCGACAGCATAATTTTTCATTACATCAAACTATTGCTTTATTTCTCTTTTGCTCCACTGTGCCCCCATCCAATTCGACAATGTTTATGATTTTGATCTATTGCCAAATGTTACGTTTTGTCTAAAAATACTTTCCAATTTTTTGTTTTCTATTCTAAATTTATGGATTTTGTTTACATGAGAATGGTGTTCGGAATGCCTTGAATTATTAATTATTTCGGACAAGACCACAGATCCATCAACGATATCCATCATTGTGGATCATTAATATCAGATGTTGATAGGCCACATAAATCTGTGGACTCGGATTTGACGACTTGTTTGATTTGACAGCTGTCACTAAAAGTGATTTTCTCGAACAATGAGAAGTGGAGAACCACTCTACCGATAAAAACAATTCTATAGAGAAAGGTTTATGCTTTTCTATAAAAAACAAGTAAGCTGAATTAAGTTTTGTTATAGAAAAAGTTAGCTGAATTGAGTTTTTATATAGAAAATGTTAGCTGAATTAACTTTTTCCATAGAATAAATTTGCTGAATTGACATTTTCTATACAAAAAGTTAACTGAATTGAATTTTTCTACAGAAAAAGTTAGCTGAATTGAGTTTTTCTAAGGAAAATGTTAGCTGAATTAACTTTTTCCATAGAAAAAGTTTGCTGAATTAACTTTTGCCATAGAAAAAGTTTGCTGAACTGAATTTCTCTACAGAAAGAGTTAGCTAAATTGAGTTCTTCTATAGAAAACGTTAGCTGAATTAACTTTTTCCATAGAAAAAGTTTGCTGAATTGACATTTTCTATAGAAAAAGTTAGCTGAATTGAACTTTTCTATAGAAGAAGTTAGCTGAATTGAGATCTGCTACAAAAAAAGTTAGCTGAATTGAATTTTTCTATAGAAAAAGTTAGCTGAATTGTGGTTTTCTATAGAAAATGTTAGCTGAATTAAATTTTTCCATAGAAAAAGTTTGCTGAATTGACATTTTCTGTACAAAAAGTTAGCTGAATTGAATTTTTCTACAGAAAAAGTTAGCTGAATTGAGTTTTTCTACAGAAAATGTTAGCTGAATTAACTTTTTCCATAGAAAAAGTTTGCTGAATTAACTTTTGCCATAGAAAAAGTTTGCTGAACTGAATTTCTCTACAGAAAGAGTTAGCTAAATTGAGTTCTTCTATAGAAAACGTTAGCTGAATTAACTTTTTCCATAGAAAAAGTTTGCTGAATTGACATTTTCTTTAGAAAAAGTTAGCTGAATTGAACTTTTCTATAGAAGAAGTTAGCTGAATTGAGATCTGCTACAGAAAAAGTTAGCTGAATTGAATTTTTCTACAGAAAAAGTTAGCTGAATTGAGTTTTTCTACAGAAAATGTTAGCTGAATTATTTTTTCCATAAAAAAGTTTGCTGAATTAACATTTTCCATAGCAAAAGTTGGCTGAATTGTGTTTTTCCATAGAAAATGTTAGCTGAATTAACTTTTTTCATAGAAAAAGTTTGCTGAATTGACATTTTCTGTACAAAAAGTTGGCTGAATTGAATTTTTCTACAGAAACAGTTAGCTGAATTGAGTTTTTCTATAGAAAATGTTTGCTGAATTACTTTTTCCATAGAAAAAATTTGCTGAATTAACTTTTTCTATAGCAAAGGTTAGCTGAATTGAATTTTCCATAGCATAATTTGGCTGAATTGATTTTTTCTATAGCAAAAGTTGGCTGAATTGAAACTTTCTACAGTAACTTTCTTGTTTTTTCTACATCCAAAGTTGGCTGTGTTAAGCTTCTCTACACAAAAACTGAATTTAATTGAGTTTTGCCACATTAAAAGTAAGCTGAATTGTGTTTTTTTACAGAAAAATTAGCAGAAGTGAGTTGTTCTATAGAAAAAGTTGGCTGAATTGACTTTTTCTATAGAAAAAGTTGGCTGAATTGACTTTTTCTATAGAAAAAGTTGGCTGAATGGACCTTTTCAATAGCACAAGTTGGATGAATTTACTATTTCTACAGAATAGTAAACTAAATTGAGTTTTTCTATAGAAAATGTTAGCTGAATTAACTTTTTCCATAGAAAAAGTTTGCTGAATTGACATTTTCTACAGAAAAAGTTGGCTGAATTGAAGTTTTCTATAGAAAGAGTTAGCTGAATTGAATTTTTCTATAGAAAAAGTTTGCTGAATTGAAACGTTTTACAGTAAAGGTTAGCTGAATTGTTGGCTGAGTTAAGTTTATCTACAGAAAAACTTAACTAAATTGAGTTTTGCTACATTTAAAGTAAGCTGAATTGAGTTTTTCTACAGAAAAAGTTAGCTGAATTGAGTTGTTCTATAGAAAAAGTTGGCTGAATTGTGTTTTGTATAGAAAATGTTAGCTGAATTAACTTTTCCATAGAAAAAGTTTGCTGAATTGACATTTTCTACAGAAAAAAGTTAGCTAAATTGAATTTTTCTATAGAAAAAGTTGGCTGAATTGAGATTTTCTATAGAAAAAGTTAGCTAAATTGAATTTTTCTATAGAAGAAGTTTGCTGAATTGACATTTTCTACACAAAAAGTTAGCTGAATTGATGTTTCCTATAGAAAAAAGTTAGCTGAATTGAGAAAAAAGAAAAAATCAGATTAATTGAATATTTCTAAAGAAAGAGTTGACTGAATTGACTTTTTCTGTAGAAAATGTTAGCTGGATTGAGTTTATTTAGAGCAAAAGCTAACAGAATTGAATTTTTCTACGGAAAAAGTTAGCTGAATTCAATTTTTCTCCATTAAAAGATAGCGGAATTGAGTTTTTCTACATCAAAAGTTAGCTGAATTGAGTTTTTGTATAAAAAAAATTGCTGAATTGAGTTGTTCTATAGAAAAAGTTGGCTGAATTGTGTTTTCTATAGAAAATGTTAGCTGAATTAAGTTTTTCTATACAAAAAGTTGGCTGAATTGTATTTTTCTACAGAAAAAGTTGACTGAATTGATTTTTTCTATGGAAGTTACCTGGTTCGAGTTTTTCTACAGAAAAAGTTAGCTGAATTGAGTTGTTCTATAGAAAAAGTTGGCTGAATTGTGTTTTGTATAGAAAATGTTAGCTGAATTAACTTTTCCATAGAAAAAGTTTGCTGAATTGACATTTTCTACAGAAAAAAGTTAGATAAATTGAATTTTGCTATAGAAAAAGTTTGCTGAATTGACATTTTCTACACAAAAAGTTGGCTGAATTGATGTTTCCTATAGAAAAAGTTAGCTGAATTGAGTTTTCTAAAGAAAAAATCAGATTAATTGAATATTTCTAAAGAAAGGGTTGACTGAATTGACTTTTTCTGTAGAAAATGTTAGCTGGATTGAGTCTATTTACAGCAAAAGCTAACAGAATTGAATTTTTCTACGGAAAAAGTTAGCTGAATTGAATGTTTCTCCATTAAAAGATAGCGGAATTGCGTTTTTCTACATCAAAAGTTAGCTGAATTGAGTTTATGTATAAAAAAAATTGCTGAATTGAGTTGTTCTATAGAAAAAGTTGGCTGAATTGTATTTTTCTACAGAAAAAGTTGACTGAATTGATTTTTTCTATGGAAGTTACCTGGTTCGAGTTTTTCTACAGAAAAAGTTAGGTGAATTGATTTTTTCTACATCAAAAGTTGGCTGAATTGAGTTTCTCCCCAGAAAAAGTTAGCTGAATGGAGTTTTTCTACATTAATAGTTAGCTGAATTGTGATTTTCTATAAAAAAATTTATCTGAATTTATTTATTCTATGGAAAAAGGTTGGCTGACTTGACTTTTTCTACAGAAAAAGTTAGCTGAATTGAGTTTTCTATATCAAAAGTGGGCTAAATTGACTATTTTCTACAGAAAATTTAGCTGAATTAAGTTTTTCTACATTAAAAGTTAGCTGAATTGAGTTTTTCTACATCAAAAGTTAGCAGAAATCAGTTTTTCTACAGAAAAAGTTAGCTGAATTGAGTTTTCTATATCAAAAGTTGGCTGAATTTACTATTTTCTACAGAAAAGTTAGCTGAATTAAGTTTTTCTACATAAAAAGTTGGCTGAATTGAGTTTTCTGCAGAAAAAAGTCAGGTTTATTGAATATTTCTAAAGAAAAGGTTGACTGAATTGACTTTTTCCATAGAAAAAGTAGCTGACTTGAAGTTTTCTATAAAAAATATTTGCGGAATTGAATTTTCTATAGAAAAAGATTCCTGAATTAATTTTTTTCTGTAGAAACCGTTAGCTGAATTGAGCTTATCTACAGCAAAAGATAGCAGAATTGAATTTATCTACAGAAAAAGTTAGCTGAATTGAGTTTTTCTACATTAAAAGATAGCTGAATTGAGTTTTTATACATCAAAATTTAGCTGAATTCAGTTTTTCGTCAGAAAAAGTTAGCTGAATTGAGTTTTTGTATAAAAAAAAAGTTTGCTGAATTGAGTTGTTCTATAGAAAAAGTTGGCCGAATTGTGTTTTCTATAGAAAATGTTAACTGAATTAAGTTCCCCTATATAAAAAGTTGGCTGAATTGTGTTTTTCTACAGGAAAAGTTGGCTGAATTGAGTTTTTCTATAGAAAAAAGTTACCTGGTTTGAGTTTTTCTACAGATAAATGAAGCTGAATTGAGTTTTTCTACATCAAAAGTTGGCAGAATTGAGTTTTTCCACAGAAAAAGTTAGCTGAATTAAGTTTTTCTACATTAAAAGTTAGCTGAATTGAGTTTTTCTACATCAAAAGTTAGCAGAAATCAGTTTTTCTACAGAAAAAGTTAGCTGAATTGAGTTTTCTATATCAAAAGTTGGCTGAATTTACTATTTTCTACAGAAAAGTTAGCTGAATTAAGTTTTTCTACATAAAAAGTTGGCTGAATTGAGTTTTCTGCAGAAAAAAGTCAGGTTAATTGAATATTTCTAAAGAAAAGGTTGACTGAATTGACTTTTTCCATAGAAAAAGTAGCTGACTTGAAGTTTTCTATAAAAAATAGTTGCGGAATTAAATTTTCTATAGAAAAAGATTCCTGAATTAATTCTTTCTGTAGAAAACGTTAGCTGAATTGAGTTTTTCTACAATTAAAGATAGCTGAATTGAATTTTTAAACATCAAAATTTAGCTGAATTCTGTTTTTCTTCAGAAAAAGTTAGCTGAATTGATTTTTTGTATAAAAAAGTTTTTTGAATTGAGTTATTCTATAGAAAAAGTTGGCTGAATTGAGTTTTTCTATAGAAAAATTCAGCTGAATTGAATTTTTCTACAGAAAAAGGTAGCTGAATTGAATTTTTCTGCAGAAAAAGGTAGCTGAATTGAATTTTTCTGCAGAAAAAAATTGCTGAATTGACATTTTCTACAGAAAGAGGTAGCCGAATTGAGTTTTTGTACATCAAAAGTTAGCAGAATTCAGTTTTTCTACAGAAAAAATTAGCTGAATTGAGTTTTTGTATAAAAAAGTTTGCTGAATTGAGTTGTTCTATAGAAAAAGTTGGCCCAATTGTGTTTTCTATAGAAAATGTTAACTGAATTAAGTTCCCCTATATAAAAAGTTGGCTGAATTGTGTTTTTCTACAGGAAAAGTTGGCTGAATTGAGTTTTTCTATAGAAAAAAGTTACCTGGTTCGAGTTTTTCTACAGATAAATGAAGCTGAATTGAGTTTTTCTACATCAAAAGTTGGCAGAATTGAGTTTTTCCACAGAAAAAGTTAGCTGAATTAAGTTTTTCTACATTAAAAGTTAGCTGAATTGAGTTTTTCTACATCAAAAGTTAGCAGAAATCAGTTTTTCTACAGAAAAAGTTAGCTGAATTGAGTTTTCTATATCAAAAGTTGGCTGAATTTACTATTTTCTACAGAAAAGTTAGCTGAATTAAGTTTTTCTACATAAAAAGTTGGCTGAATTGAGTTTTCTGCAGAAAAAAGTCAGGTTAATTGAATATTTCTAAAGAAAAGGTTGACTGAATTGACTTTTTCCATAGAAAAAGTAGCTGACTTGAAGTTTTCTATAAAAAATAGTTGCGGAATTAAATTTTCTATAGAAAAAGATTCCTGAATTAATTCTTTCTGTAGAAAACGTTAGCTAAATTGAGTTTTTCTACAATTAAAGATAGCTGAATTGAATTTTTAAACATCAAAATTTAGCTGAATTCAGTTTTTCTTCAGAAAAAGTTAGCTGAATTGATTTTTTGTATAAAAAAGTTTTTTGAATTGAGTTGGCTGAATTGAGTTTTTCTATAGAAAAATTCAGCTGAATTGAGTTTTTCTACAGAAAAAGGTAGCTGAATTGAATTTTTCTGCAGAAAAAGGTAGCTGAATTGAATTTTTCTGCAGAAAAAAATTGCTGATTGACA
Organism: Musca autumnalis; assembly: GCF_047663935.1. Lineage (NCBI taxonomy): Eukaryota > Metazoa > Arthropoda > Insecta > Diptera > Muscidae > Musca > Musca autumnalis. The sequence continues at coordinate 36,004,899 of NW_027411866.1, read as the reverse complement.
TTTTCTACAGAAAGAGGTAGCCGAATTGAGTTTTTGTACATCAAAAGTTAGCAGAATTCAGTTTTTCTACAGAAAAAATTTACTGAATTGACCTTTTCTACAGAAAAAAATTAGCTGAATTGAATTTTTCTATAGAAAAGGTTAGCTGAATTGAATATTCCTACACCAAAAGTTGGCTGAATTGTGTTTCTCCATAGAAAAGTTAAGTTTAATTGAATTTTTCTACATTAAAAGTTGGTTGAATTGACTTTTTCCATAGAAAAGTACGTTGAATTCACAGCAAACGTTAGCTGAATTGACTTTATCGAGTTTTTCACTAGAAAAAGCAAGTTGAATTGAGATTTTCTCTAGAAAAATTAGCTGACTTAAGTTTTCCTACAGAAAAAGTTTGCTGAATAAAGTTTTTCTATAGAAAAAGTTGGCTGAATTGAGTTTTTCCATAGAAAAAGTTAGCTGAATTGAGTTTTTCTACAGAAAAAGTTAGCTGAATTGAGTTTTGATAGAGAAAAAAATAGCTGAATTGGTATTTTCTATGGAAAAAGTAAGCTGAAATGTAATTTTCTGTAGAAAAAATTGGCTGAATTGATTACTCCATAAACATTTTTGCCTGAATAGAATTTTTCTATAGAAAAGATTGGCTGAATTCACGTTTTGCCAAGAAAGAATTTGCTGAATTGAATTTTTCTACTGAATTAGTTTGCTGAATTAGCTTTTTAATTTTTATTTATCAAATTATGTATGCATCCCCTAATTCCCCATTCATACTTTTCTTCCTTTCTCTCCCTCCCGCCCAGGTATCTCGTTTAGTTATCCTCCATGAAGAAGCCGAAGATGGCAATGCCATGCCCGATCTTAGCCGTCCGGTACAGGTGGTATCGGCTGCCGTTACCAATTTGGTGAAAGTTGGTCGCGACACCATCAACAGTTCCGATGACAATATCCTGCGTCAAGATATGCCAGCAGCATTGAATCGCGTTGAGACTGCCTCGCAGTTGCTGGAAGAAGCTTCCGATATGTTGCGGGCCGATCCATATTCAGGGCCGGCACGCAAAAAGCTAATTGAGGGAAGCCGCGGTATACTGCAAGGCACCTCTTCGCTATTGCTCTGCTTTGATGAATCCGAGGTGCGTAAAATAATCCAAGAGTGCAAGCGAGTCCTCGATTATTTGGCTGTGGCTGAGATCATCAATACCATGGAAGATTTGGTGCAATTCTTAAAAGACTTATCACCCTGCCTGAGTAAGGTATCGCGTGAGGTTAGTGCCCGTGAAAAGGAGCTGACACATCAGGTGCATAGTGAAATATTGGTGCGTTGCTTGGAACAAGTCAAGATATTGGCCCCCATTTTGATATGCAGCATGAAGGTGTATATCCACATTGTGGAACAGCAGGGAAAGGGGGTTGAGGAGGCTGCCGAGAATCGTAACTATTTGGCTTCGAGGATGAGTGACGAAATCCAAGAAATTATCAGAGTTCTTCAATTGACTACCTATGATGAAGATACCAGTGAACTGGACAATTTAACGGTGCTCAAGAAGCTCAGCAATGCCATTAACAACAAGGCGGAATTGGCAAATGATTGGTTGAATAATCCCTATGCCCTGAAGGGAGGTGTGGGCGAGAAGGCTCTGCGGCAAATCATTGAAAATGCCAATGAAATTTCGGAACGTTGTTTGCCTCAAGATTCGTATCCCATACGCCGTACCGCTGACGAAATTGCTGCCATGGCTAATAGCCTGTGTGAGTTGAGACAGGAAGGTAAGGGAGCCTCGCCACAGGCTGAATCTTTGGCCCGTAGCATACGCGAGAAGCTGGGAGAATTGCAGTCACAGATACAACATGCTGTTGTGGGTGTTGATAAGGCTGGTGTCCAGCAAACAGCCCACACAATTCAAGGACGTTTGGAACAGGCTGTCAAATGGTTGCAACATCCTGAAATCAATGATGGCGGTTTGGGTGAGAGGGCAGTGAATCTGATTGTTGAGGAAGGCCGCAAAGTTGCTGAGGGCTGTCCGGGACATCAAAAGGCTGAAATTATGCAGTTGTGTGATGAAGTGGAACGTCTAAAGCGTCAGGCTGCTGGCAACACCCCTGCAGCCAAGGAAGCAGCCAAGAAATTGACCCACAAACTGCATGAACTTAAGGCTGCTGTCCAAAATGCTTTGGTCAATCGCATTGTCCAGGACTTTATGGATGTCAGCACTCCTTTGAAACAATTCACCGAAGCTGTTATGCTACCCGAAGGTACTCCCGGACGGGAACAGAATTTCAATCAAAAATCCAATAATCTTCAGGCCTTCTCTGATCGTGCCTCCAAGACATCGCGTATGGTTGCCGCCGGTGGTGCCTGTGGAAATAAGAAAATTGCCGAAATTTTACTCTCCTCTGCATCGCAAGTGGACTCTCTGACACCTCAGCTAATCAATGCAGGACGCATTCGCATGAATTATCCAGCCAGTAAGGCGGCCGATGAACATTTACAAAATCTCAAGCAGCAATATGCCGATACGGTGCTACGCATGCGTACAGTCTGTGATCAGGCCACAGATCCTGCGGATTTCATAAAAACCTCTGAGGAACATATGCAGATGTATGCCAAACTCTGTGAGGATGCCATTCATGCCAAACAACCGCAGAAGATGGTGGACAATACTTCGAATATTGCTCGTCTGATTAATCGTGTCTTGCTGGTGGCCAAACAGGAGGCTGACAACTCAGAAGATCCCCAGTATACCGCCCAATTGAATGCTGCTGCAAATCGTTTGGAAAGTTCCCTGCCAGCAATGGTGGGAGATGCTAAACGGGTGGCAACTAACATCAATGATCCTGCTGCGGCGCATGCATGGAAGACATCATTCCAAAGGGTGAGTTGGAAATCTCTGATTTTTCCCATTAAGAGAAAATTATAACCTCAAAATAGTTTGAGGTTATGTGTTACAAAAGGCCATTTTAATGAATCCTTTTTTATTATTTCCAGTTATTGGGTGATGTCAAAGATGTTCGCAATGCCATTGCTCCTCCACAACCACCACCATTGCCCGAGGTACCACCACCACCAATTCCAGAATTCAGTGCCATGCATTTATCCAATCAGAACGGTAAGTTTTCCCACACACATAAACTTATAACTGCAATTTTAAATACCTTTTGCTGAATTAAGATTTCCTATAGTAAATGTTTGCTGAATTGACTTCTTCTATAGAAAAAGTTAGTTGAATTGAATATTTCTAAGGAAAAGGGGTGCTGAATTGACTTTTTCTAAAGCAAAAGTTAGCTGGATTGACTTTTTTAAAGAAACAGTTAGCTGAATTGACATTTTCTAACGAAGAAGTTAACTGAATTGATCTTGTATAAAGAACATGTTAGCTGAATTAACTTTTTCTAACGAAAAAATTAGCTGAATTGACATTTTCTAAAGAAAAGTTTAGCTGAATTTACTTTTCCTAAAGAAAAAGTTAGCTGAATTGATATTTTCCAGAGAAAAAGTTAGCTGAATTGACATTTTCCAAAGAAAAAGTTAGCTGAATTGATTTTTCTAAAGAAAAACCTAGCTGAATTGACATTTGCTAAAGAAAAGGTTAGCTGAATTGTCTTTTCCTAAAGAAAAATAGCTGAATTGATATTGTTCAAAGAAAAAGTTAGCTGAATTTACATTTTCCAAAGAAAAAGTTAGCTGAATTGACTAAAAGTTAGCTGAAATAACTTCTTCTAAAGAAAAGCGTTAGCTGAATCAAATTTTTCTAAAGAAAAAGTTAGCTGCATTGACTTTTTAAAAGAAAAGGTTAGCTGAATTGACTTTTTTTAAAGAAAAGGTTAGCTGAACTGAATTGTTCTAAAGAAAATATTAGATGAATTGAATTTTTCTAAAGAAAATGTTAGCTGAATTAAAATTGTCTAACGAAACAGATAGCTGAAATTAACTTTTTCTAAAAAAAGAGTTAGCTGAATTGACCTGAATTGACTTTTTCCGTAGAAAATGTTTGCAGCATTGACCCTTTCCATAGAAAAAAGTTTGCTGAATTGATTTTTTCTAAAAAAATTTTGTTGAATTGAATTTTCTACAAAAAAATTTAGCTGAATTGAAATTTTCTATAGTATAAGTTGTCTGACTTGACTTTTTCTAAAGAAATAGTTAGCTGAATAGACGCTTTCTAAAGTAAGAGCTAGCTGAATTGACTTTTTTGTAAAGATATAATTAGATTTGACGTTTTCCAAAGAAATAGTTAGCTGAATTGACTTTTTCTAAGGAAAAATTAGCTGAATTAATTTTTCCTAAAAAAAGTTAGCTGAATTGAGTTTTTCTATAGAAAAAATCAGCTGAGTAGACATTTTTAAAGAAAAAGTTAGCTGAATTGACATTTTCTATCGAAAAAGTTAGCTGAATTAACTTTTTCTAAAGAAAGGCGTTAGCTGAATTAATTTTTTTTAAAGAAAAAGTTTGCTGAGTTGACTTTTTAAAGATAAAGGTTAGCTGAATTGACTTTTTTTCAAGAAAAGGTTAGCTGGATTGACTTTTCCATAGAAAATGTTAGCTGAATTGACATTTTCTATCGAAAAAGTTAGCTGAATTAACTTTTTCTAAAGAAAAGCGTTAGCTGAATTAAATTTTTTTAAAGAAAAAGTTAGCTGAATTGACTTTTTTAAAGAAAAAGGTTAACTGAATTGACTTTTTTTCAAGAAAAGGTTAGCTGGATTGACTTTTCCATAGAAAATGTTAGCTGAATTGACATTTTCTATCGAAAAAGTTAGCTGAATTAACTTTTTCCAAAGAAAAGCGTTAGCTGAATTAAATTTTTCTAAAGAAAAATCTAGCTGAATTGACTCTTTAAAAGAAAAGGTTAGCTGAATTGACATTTTCTATCGAAAAAGTTAGCTGAATAACCTTTTTCTAAAGAAAGGCGTTAGCTGAATTAATTTTTTTTAAAGAAAAAGTTAGCTGAGTTGACTTTTTAAAGAAAAAGGTTAGCTGAATTGACTTTATTTTCAAGAAAAGGTTAGCTGGATTGACTTTTCCATAGAAAATGTTAGCTGAATTGACATTTTCTATCGAAAAAGTTAGCTGAATTAACTTTTTCCAAAGAAAAGCGTTAGCTGAACTAAATGTTTCTAAAGAAAAAGCTACCTGAATTGACTTTTTAAAAGAAAAGGTTAGCTGAATTGACACTTTTTATCAAAAAAGTTAGCTGAATTAACATTTTTTAAAGAAAAGCGTTAGCTGAATTAAATTTTTCTAAAGAAAAAGCTAGCTAAATTGACTTTTTAAAAGAAAAGTTTAGCTGAATTGACTTTTTAAAAGAAAAAGTTAGCTGAATTGACTTTTTCTATAGAAAAAGATTGCTGCATTGACTTTCCATAGAAAAAAGTTTGCTCTAAAGAAAAAGTTAGCTGAATTAACTTTTTCTAAAAAAGGCGTTAGCTGAATTAAATTTTTCTAAAGAAAAAGTTAGCTGAATTGACTTTTTAAAAGAAAAGGTTTACTGATTTGTCTTTTTTTAAAGAAAAGGTTAGCTGGATTGACTTTTCCATAGAAAATGTTAGCTGAACTGACATTTTCTATCAAAAAAGTTAGCTGAATTAACTTTTTCTAAATAAAAGCGTTAGCTGAATCAATTTTTTCTAAAGAAAAAGTTAGCTAAAATGACTTTTTAAAAGAAAAGGTTAGCTGAATTGACTTTTTTAAAGAAAAGGTTAGCTGGATTGACTTTTCCATAGAAAATGTTAGCTGAATTGACATTTTCTATTGAAAAAGTTAGCTGAATTAACTTTTTCTAAAGAAAAGCGTTAGCTGAATTAAATTTTTCTAAAGAAAAAGCTAGCTTAATTGACTTTTTATAAGAAAAGGTTAGCTGAATTGACTTTTTTAAAAGAATAAGTTAGCTGAATTGATTTTTTCAAAAGAAAACTTTGGCTCAATTGACTTTTTCTAAAGAAAAGGTTAGCTGAATTGTCTTATTCTAAGAAAAAGTTAGCTTAACTTACTTTTTGATTTGACTTGTTCTATTGAAAAAGAAAAAAATTGATTTTCTCTCTAGAAAAATTTGTCTGACTTGACTTTTTCTATAGCAAAATTTTAGTTGAATTAACTTTTTCTAACGATAAGTTATCTAAATTGACATTTGCTAAAAAAGGTAAGCTGAATTGACTTTTCCTAAAAAACAGTTAGCTGAATTGATTTTTTCCATAGAAAAAGTTGGCTGAATTGATTTCTTCTAAAGAAAAATTTAGCTGAATTGATATTTCTTTAGAAAAAGTTTGCTAATTTGACCTTTTCTATAGAAATAGTTAGCTGAATTAACTTTTTTCTATAAAAACAGTTGTCCTATTTGACCTTTTCTAAAGAAAAAGTTTGCTGAATCGACTTTTTCCGTAGTAGAATTTGCTGAATTGACTTTTTTTATAGAAAAATTGTCTGACTTGACTTTTTTTCTATAGAAACAGTTGCCTGATTTGACTTTCCCTATAGAAAAAATTGTCTGACTTGGTTTTTTCTATAAAAAAGTTGTCGGACTTGACTTTTTATATAGAAAAAGTTGTCTGATTTTCTGTAGAAATGTGTCTAACTTGTTTTTTTCTGAAAGAAAAGCGTTTGCTCAATATTTTTTATAGAGGGTGCAGATTGACTTATCTCTTTTTTGTGACTTTCTATCTAAATTTGTTTAAATTATTTTGTAGAAAATATTATTAAATATACATATATTTTTGTATTCCTATTTTTCCAGCCGAGCGTGCTCCACCCCGTCCCCCACTACCCCGTGAAGGTTTGGCTCCTCAGCGTCCACCACCACCAGAAACCGATGATGAAGATGAGGGTGTCTTCCGTACTATGCCACATGCTAATCAACCAATTTTGGTAAGTTTTTTTTATGAAAGTTCTAAGAAATTGTTGAAAAAAGATTCTTTATGAACGAAACTTTTATGGGACATAACCTCAAATTTAAAGACCCCCAAGTTTTATTAAAGTTAGTGAAATGACTGCTTCTAAAAGCTGAGTGGTAATATCAATAGAATTTAGTACACAAAATAGAATATGTTAAAAGCCTTTTTCCACAAATTAACCAAGTTCGGACCTAACCTCAAATTTAAATACCAGAGATTTACCAATAGTAACAGTAATTATATGCTATATCTATTTCTAATAAGAAGAGTAGACTAAAGTGACCATTTTAATGGAAAAAGTAATTGCCAATACAATTTTGTTCAGATCTAACCTCAAAGTTAAAACAGGTTTATGAAATCCACTTAAATAAATAGAGCTAGATTATCTAAAATGAAAGTTGGCATGGACTAAATAGTAGATAGATCAAAAAGCAACAATTTTTACAAAAATTGTAATATCTTCGGACCTAACCTCAAAAGGGAGTAGTTTGCTAATTTTGACAGCAACAGTAGGCTAATTACAACTGCAGCTAATATTTACCAAATATATTAGAGCAAATAAGCCTTTTTCAAGAAACAAAAATAATGCAGAATCAAAATCGATTGGATCTAACCACAAATTCGACTGGACCTACGCATGAAATATTATATTCTAAAAGATTACAATTGATACAAGCAGCGATACAAGCAGCAATGATGAAAATTGTTTTAAGGTAAATTGCTGTTAAAAGTTTGACATGTGGTAGAATTAATAGAACACATATATCTCCCCCGCATTGTATTTTACCCCATTATATATCAACTACATCAGTAGTAACCAGATATCCTTGGTAGTCCCAATTTTCCAAAAAAGCTCAGCTGAAAATAGATCAAAGCTAATTATAACAATGTAAATACCTCTTAAAATCAGCTGTTAGGTAATTATTTTTACTCTATGCCTCAGGTACTGCAGGCATATTGTGACCTTAGATCTCATTTATAGATTAGAAGATCATTAGGCTAAGAGACACAAATACATTTACATTTTCTTCCATTGAAAACATTACTAATTTTTCTACTTCCCTCTACTCCGAATAGATTGCTGCCCGTGGCCTACATCAAGAAGTTCGTCAATGGTCATCGAAAGACAATGAAATTATTGCCGCCGCCAAGAGAATGGCCATCCTAATGGCACGCCTTTCCGATTTAGTGCAATCTGATTCACGTGGCAGTAAACGTGAGCTAATTGCCACAGCTAAACAAATTGCCGAAGCTTCCGAGGATGTTACACGCTTGGCCAAGGAATTGGCACGCCAGTGTACTGATCGTCGTATTCGAACAAATCTGTTGCAAGTTTGCGAACGTATACCCACAATTGGTACACAGCTGAAGATTCTGTCCACTGTCAAGGCAACTATGTTGGGTGCTCAAGGTTCCGATGAAGATCGTGAGGCCACAGAAATGTTGGTTGGAAATGCCCAAAATCTTATGCAAAGTGTAAGTAAAAAAACTAAAACCACATTTTTTGGATTTTCTTTCTAATCATTTGTTTTTTCTGTTAATTTTTTAGGTCAAAGAAACTGTCCGTGCCGCTGAGGGTGCCAGCATTAAGATCCGCTCCGATCACACCAATCGCCTGCAATGGGTTCGTCGCCAACCTTGGTATCAATACTAAGACGCCGCCGCCACATCAAAACATTTGTATAGGTTTCTATTTTTACAAAAAAATTACCATTTTTTACTTAAAACCCAACCCTACAAAACAAACAAAGAAAACCTCTAACATCTAAGTGCCTTCTTCTTAAAATGTTAACAACATTAATTGATATTTATTTTGTTACATACCTACCATTGTGCTTATGGTTAGGCCATCTCTTTGTAGGGGCCTATCTAATTGTCATTATCGTCGTTATTTTATTTTTCAACTCTGTGTGTGTTAATTTTAAGCTTATACAACGAATGCAACAACAATAAAGTCCTTCCCTAAACTATGGCAGATAATAACAAATAATAAAAAATCTCAATATTTAACAACAACAAAAATATGTGCAATAATATTGATTTGGCTGCTCATTTCGGCTTAAGATCTATAAACACATTGGGATCGACAAGGGTCTATGAAGCAACTTCTACCGTTTCAAGATTTTACTACTTAAAATACGTCCCTTGTCTTTGTTATTGTGTTCATAGACCTAAGTTGAAGCATTTAATTTGAAATTTTCTTAAAAAGTGAAAAATTAAAATGTATTACTAACACATTTCTCTTTGCGAATTAATTGATAATTTACATTCAAGTGTGTTATCTTTAGAAAGGATTTAATAAATATAAAAAACAACAACAAATTAAAGTAGTAATTGTAGTTTTATTTTATTACAGTGGAGAGAAATCAAATGGTAAATTCATTTCGTTCGGACCTAACCTCCAATAAAAACTAATGAAATTGGGTGAGTTGGAGTGAAATTGTAGCTGCTACATATTAAATGACAACATTTGTTATCTTTGGAACAAACAAACAAACGATTTTAACAAAAATTGTAAACCAACCAGACCTAACCTCAATTTGGAACATAGAGAATATTGCTAAACGAAAAGAAATTACAACTGCTATAGACAAAATGTCAGCACATGTTAACTTTAATAAAAATTGTCGATGAAATAAGTCGATTTTAATAAAAGAATATGATCGGACCTAACTTCAAATTAAAATGTCAGAATTCTGCTATACATATTTGTGAAAAAGGCAATGGTATGTTTCTCTAAGACTATCCGAACTGAAATTCGTTCGAAATACTACTAAACTCCTGTTTTATTTAGAAAATTTTCATGTGATTGAAAATAAAAATGAACCAAATATTTTTTTTTCAAAAACAGAAGTTTGATAGTAGTTCGGACGAGTTTGAATTCGATTCGTCTTAGTAAAACCGGCCACAAATAAATTGATTTTAACAAAAATTGCAAACTAACCAGACTTAACCTCAATTTGGAACATAGAGAATATTGCTAAATGAATAGAAATTACAATTGCTGTAGACAAAATGTCAGTACATGTTACCTTTAATAAAAAGTGTAGATGAAATAAGTCAATTTTACAACCTGTTTCTGTATGTCGAAACGAAAATGTGTGCGAATGAAACACGTCCAAACTTTTGCGTGTTTTCAATTTGTTTTTTGTTTTGAAGCAAAAGCAAAGGTAAAAAATATTTCGAAAACTCAAGTTTGGGCGTGTTTCATTCGCACACATTTTCGTTTCGACATACAGAAACAGACAGTTAATAAAAGAATATCATCGGACCTAACATCAAATTGAAATATCAGGAATTCTGCTATACATATTTGTGAAAAAGGCAATACCTATCTTTTACGATTTGACCTAGGCTCATATTTAAACAAAAGAAATTAACAGCCTGTTTCTGTATGTCGAAAGAAGAAAGTGTGCGAAAGAAACAGGTCCAAACTTTTGTGTGTTTTTCAAATTTGTTTTTTGTTTTGAAGCAAAAGCAAAGGTAAAATTATTTCGAAAACTAAAGTTTGGGCGTGTTTCATTCACACATTCTTCTTTTGACATACAGAAGCTGGCTCTAAGTGAGGAAAACTTGCAATATTAACAGATTAAATGAAAACATTTGTCATATTTAGTGCATATGACAGATCAATGGTATGTTTCTCGAAGACTATTCGAATTGAAATTCGTTCAAAATACTACTAAACTCCTGTTTTATTTAGAAAATTTTCATTTGATTGAAAACAAAAATGAACCAAATATTTTTTTTTTCAAAAACAGAAGGTTGATGGTAGTTTCAACGAATTTGAATTCGATCCGTCTTAGTAAAACCGGCCACCAATAAATTGATTTTAACAAAAATTGCAAACTAACCAGACTTAACCAGAGTTCGAAAATAAACACTATAATATCGTACCGTACCGTTCTGTACCGTACCAAGGTGGATAGGTACACTACGATAGTGTACCGCTCCGGAGCACAAACACTAAAAAATATTTTAGTGATACTGTACCGGAACACAACGATAATCGTAGTGTACCGCATGCCGGAGCACTAAAAATCGTAGTGCTCCGACTGCGGAGCACTAAAAATCGTAGTGTTCCGACTGCGGAGCACTAAAAATTTTAGTGTTCCGACTGCCGGATCACTAAAAATCATAGTGCACCACGTGTTGGAACACTAAAAAATAATAAAGGTATTATGTTTTCTTAGGAAAATTAAATATTTGTTTAAATTTGATCAAATAAAAATTAAGATAAACTGTTACATCCATGTATGTTTAAATTAGTTAAACACATTGCGAAATATGGTCAAAATTATGAAAAAACAATATTTAATTTTTGTGGAATGAAGCAGAAAGATCGTTGTGCCGGAGCACTAAAAATCGTTTTGTACCACGTTTTGAAACTATAAGGTAATGAACCATACATTAATTTATTATGATTTCTGAGGAAATTAACCCCCAGTTTTTGTAAAAAATTTTATTCTTCTCACACGAATTGTCAAATTTTGTAGATCGATTTACTCGCTTTAGCGCAAATGTAGAGCGCTGATTTTTAAATGAGGAATCCTTAACGATATATGGAACGGGTATACGAAAAATTAGATGTGTATGTCATCTGGGGGCTGAGCTATGAATGCCTAAATTATTACGAATATAGACGAACGAACAAAAATAAGTTACAAAAACTGGGGGTTAATATTATATATATATTTTTTTAATAAATAAAAATTAAAAGAAAATGTGAAAAACATCTGATTTGGTTTTTGGACAATGGAGCACTAAAAATCGTAGTGTTCCGACTGCCGGATCACTAAAAATCGTAGTGTTCCGATTGTCGGATCACTAAAAATTGTAGTGTTCCGACCGCCGGATCTCTAAAAATCGAAACAATGGATCAATAAAAATTCTAGTGTTCGGTTGTGGAGCACTAAAAATCGTAGCGTACCAAGAGCCAAAACGCTAAAAATAACATTAAGGTAATCGTCTGTTTATTATAATTTATGAGGGAAATTAAATATTTTATGTTTTTAGGATAAATTAATACATATTAATAAATAAAAATTAGAAGTAAATGTGTAAAACATCTGATTTGATTTTTGGACTGCTCCGCAGTCGGAGCACTACGATTTTTAGTGCTCCGACTGCGGAGCACTACGATTTTTAGTGTTCCGACTGCGGTACCCAACGTTTTTAGTGTACCAAAATGTGGTACACTACGCTTTTCGTTGTGCTCCGGAACAGTATCACTAAAATATTTTTTAGTGTTTGTGTTCCGGAACACTAACGCTAAAAATATTTTAGTGATACTGTTCTCGGAGCGGTACACTATGTTAGTGTACTGTTAATATTCGAACTCTGGACTTAACCTCAAATTGGAACATTAAGAATTCTGCTAATCGAGTAGACAAGATATAAGTCTATGTTAACGTAATTTATCAAAATTATATATTAATTGAGCCGTTTTTAATAAAAATTGGAATATGGCCAGACCTAACCTCAAAGTGAAACATTAGGAATTCCTGCTAGAATGGCAACCGCTCCAGACTAAATAACAACATGAGCGAAATTTTATAAACGGAATATATTTTAAAAAGTTTCAAATGTTATTGCACCTAACCACAAATTCCAACGAAACAAATTAGCTTAAATTGTTGAAAATGACTGCTAATATGGAGGAAAACACCGTGTATACAATTTTTAATTGATATTATAGAGTAAGATAACCATTTGGTGAAATTGCAGTTGCTACAGGTTAAATGACATTTGTAATCTTTAGAACATACCACAGAACAAACAAATCGATTTTAATAAAAATTCAAAACCAAGCACACCTAACCTCAAATTGCTACATAAAGAATACCTCTAATCGAATATAAATTATAACTGTTAAAGATAAAATGTGAGTCTATTGAGTCTATTTTAACTTAATCAAAATTATGGAGGAAATAAGTCGATTTTAATAAAAAAAAGAAACATGGCCAATCCTAACCTTATATTGAAACGTCCGAATTCCTGCTAGATTTATAAATATTACAATCGCTCCAGACTAATCTACATGACCTATATTTTAAAAACGGGATATATTGGAATATGTTTTTATGACAACAAAAATTAGGAATTACTGCTAGATTTGTGAAAATGGCCACCGCTTCAGACAAAATAATAAAATGACCGACATTTCATATACGGAAGAAGTTTTTATAACAACAAATCCAAATGTTTTCACTCCTAACCACAAATTCCAACAAACACAAACTACGAACCTTTTCTGAACCATTGGCAAGGCTTCGGAGAATTTACAATCATCGCTTCAGGGGGCTGCCCATGAATGTTGTCGTTGTGTTAGCAAAGAAACCTTTGTAGCAGCATATGTTTGATGCTGGCTTGGCAGCCGCTGACCAAGATATTTGGGGTTATTCTGAACGAAAATTCCCCGTGAGTTTTGACTTTCCGCCGTTGCAACTTAAGGGAGAAAGTAAAAAACTCACGGGGAATTTTCGTTCAGAATAACCCCAATTAAGATTTCGGGTCAATCCGGTAACAAAACATGGCACAATTTATATGAGAGCCGTTCACATTGAATAAAGTACGGGAACGGACGAAATTCTTAAAACAGCCTATCGAGTCCAAAATTGGCCTAATCATTCGTCGACTGACTTGCTGTCAGTAATTATCTTTCTAACATCAAACACTTTAATTTGTAACATTTTAAAAACGGTTTTATTAAAAATTGAATTACAATATCCTCTGTTGAGAGTATGAATGTTTACATTTTATTAATTGGCAGTTCTTTTTCTTAGAGATTATTATTAAGTACTTTAGTGGTAAAAAAAAACTTTCAATCTACATGGAAAACAGAACAATTATAAATATTCTTCTTTAATTAACAATTGGTTCATAAAATAATATACATTCTATGTAAATGTTCAAAAACTTTTAGGGCTTAGTTATCTTTTTAATATCAAAAACCATCTTGCAATCTCAGCATTTTACTTTTTTTTTTTTCTTCCATAAAGTTAACTTTTTTAATACTTATAAGACTATTATGGCTGTTAATGCAGCAACAATCTGAGTTGGGGCTTTCAACTTAGACTACATTTTTGGCATCCCGAGGTATGCGATGTGTTAAATATTGAGCAGGCAAAAATCCAGTATCACCTAAATATTTAATACAAACATTACCCGAAGGTTGTATGGTCAGCCAAGTTATGGAAGCATGATTTATGGAAATGCGTAACCATGCTTCGGGTGGAAATTGTAGGGCACGACACACAAAGTAACGTATAACATTGCCATGACCCACAATTAGGGTATATGTATCATGTTTATCTGAAGGCAAGGCACGATGGAAGTAGCGTCTGAAGCCAGCTTCAATGCGGGCACCATCACGAAAGAACTGCTGCATTGTAGTCATGGAGAAACAAAGGATAATTTATAAGTAAAAAGCTATAGAGTAAACTATTTCAATCTAACTCACCGATTCTTCGGGCCTCCAGTGGCCGACAGGAGGTTGAGGTGGTATGGGTGCTCCTTCTCTGATGAAGGCACAGTGCTTTACATCCTTGGGATCAAAATCAATTTCCTTTAAGATTATATCACATGTCTCTTGGGCCCTTGTCATTGTTGAGGCTATTACTTTGTCCCATTTTATACCCAACTCTTTGAGACGCTTTCCCGTATATTGTGCCTGTAAACGTCCACGAGTTGTAAGACGATGTGTGTCATCGGTATCACCCAAATCCAAGTATTCGCCATGTCTAATAAGAATTATGTGGCGTGCTACCTTGGTAGTAGCCTTTTCCAAATCACTGTTATATCGATTCTGTTCTTGCGGTGTATCATTTTTAGCTGGTTTAACTAAACTTTTGGGATTCCTACAATCCCAGTTATTATCCCATAGAGCACAAGGATTAACCGGCTTATCACTAACTGTCCATGACATCTGTACATTCTGTTGGTTATCACGCAATTTCTGGTAGTAGTAGGCACCCAATCCACAACCAGTTCCTAAGGCAACGACGCCAAATTTTCTTACTCCATGCCACATAACCATATTGATTGTTGGGAATTGTGGAAGTTAGTAGTATTGGAAAATGCTTTGTGAAAATGTTGTTTTGAAATTAATGCAATTTTTTGGCTGTTCAATTTTGCATTAAATACCGACTACCCAAAAAAAAGTGTAGTCAATGTAACGATTTTAGCATACACATACATTTGTGAGTAGCGATTGTATATAAGTTTCGGTCGCGGATTTTGTGTTTTAAATGAGATTTGGGACTCAACGTATTTGGGTAATAGTCCCAATTTACATTAGGCGAGTTTAGTTGCGGCAATTGTCAGTTTGTAGGTGAGAGAGGGTGCTGAGAGGCAAAGGGTTACCATATGCCTCACCTCTCTCTCCTACAAAATGACAATTGCCGCAAGTAAACTCGCCCAATGTAAATTGGGACATACAGACGCTCAGAGAGCGTTGTTTTGGTAGGTTGGTGAAATATTTGTGTACGTGCCGTCGTAATTTAGGTTTAGCAGTAACATCTCAGTTTTTTAGAAGTCCATACCCAATTAGTCCCAATTTACATTAGGCGAGTTTACTTGCGGCAATTGTCATTTTGTAGGAGAGAGAGGTGAGGCATATGGTAACCCTTTGCCTCTCAGCACCCTCTCTCTCCTACAAACTGACAATTGCCGCAAGTAAACTCGCCTAATGTAAATTGGGACTAAGTCCCAATTTACATTAGGCGAGTTTACTTGCGGCAATTGTCAGTTTGTTGGTGAGAGAGGGTGTTGAGAGGCAAAGGGTTACCATATTCCTCACCTCTCTCTTCATCAAACTGACAATTGCCGCAAGTAAACTCGCCTAATGTAAATTGGGACTAACCAAAAAACCTAATACTTAAAAACAAAAGCTCTGTTCCAGAACTAAAAAGTTTTTACAATTTTTACCACTTTTACACATTTTGCGTTCCCGTACACAAAATTTATATGAAAATCGTTTACGACTTTTACAACTTTTACGATTTTTACAACTTTATAAAGTACGGGAACAGGCCAAAAGATGTATAACCATTTTAACCCCCAGTTTTTGTAAAAAAAACTATTCTTCTCACACGAATTGTCAAATTTTGTAGATCGATTTACTCGCTTTAGCGCAAATGTAGAACGCTGATTTTTAAGTGAGGAATTCTTAGCTGTATATGGAACGGGTATACGAAAAATTAGGTATGTATGTCTTCTGGGGGTTGAGCTCATGATACAATGAATAGGTAGCATTATCAGCCCAGCTGATGGTAACATAATGTGTCAATTGCATTGAATTTATGTCAAATTTTGACATCTTATGTTACCAAAAACGGCAGTTACTGCTACCTATTCATTGTATCATGGTTGAGCTATAGATGCCTAAATTATAACGAATATAGACGAACGAACAAAAATAAGTTACAAAAACAGGGGGTTAGTCTTTGTTAAAAAATGTTGGTCCTGTGGCAATTAAAAAATGTATATAACATGGATCCATGGCAACCCTATAAGCGAGAATAACAAAGAAAAGTTTCCCAGCAAAAAAGTTTGGAAGTAGTGCAATGTAGAGTTATGATTTCAATACATCCTTCGATGCAGTCCACACGGGGTTATGAAAATGCACTGCGCTCGATACATTATGGAAGCAATTGCTTAAACATCCCTAGCCAAGCAAGCCAATTTTTTGATCCCTACTGTCGCAGTTTTTCTTCTGAACACAAGGAAAAGTGTCTAAAATTATAAGAATTTGTTTAAAAAAATAAAGAAATACAAACTAAAGATACGAACATTGCTGTAATTCACGAGACGCAAATTATCTTTGAAGTGGAGTTATGCTTGGTTTACATTTACGAAATCCACTCGATTTCAACTGTCAAATCCATAGGTTAAACGTCAAATGAAATCCAGATGAGATTTCATTTGACGTTTGAGCTATGGAATTGACAGTTGAAATCGAGTGGATTTCGTAAATGTAAACTTATCATTAGATTTTTTTTGGAAATCTGAACTGGAGTTGGAGGAAAAATGAAAAACCATTTGGATGACAAAGCAATATCAGTTGCGGTGTCACAAAAAGCAGAGAAAGTAAACTTAGTTACGATTAAATTTAATGGAGAGTTTTTATAATTTGTGCTAATGTAATAAAGTTAATATTCTTGTTTTACACGGATAAGCAATGTATTTTATTTATTTTGGGATATTTGCAATGGCTTGCATTTTATAGCATCTTTAGGCTGCATTTAAATTCAATCCAAAATACTACATCAAAGGCTGTGATTTGGATCGAAAATGGAGTGCATCCTAGATGTGTGCTGTGGAAGCTAAATGGAGTGCATCCTAGCTGCGCGCTCTCTTGTAAAATTCATTGGTGAATTCATAGGAAAAGATGTACTCCAGCGGCAATTATTCTAGCGATTTAAGTTTTTGCCGAAATTTCTTTTTTTCAGTAGTGCGATTCTCTAACTCATGTTTTGAGTTACCGACAAAAATCGGTAACATTAAAACGCAAAATTATGAATGAAAAGTTTAACAAAAGTTGACAACACTACTACTATTGGTAAAACTTTACGACCTCTTTTTATTCGTCGCTAACTTAGCGAAAAATAATGTTAATAACCGAATTTATAAGCATATTAATTTTACCGATTTTTGTCGGTAACTTAAAAAATTAGTTAGAGAATCGCACTACAGGTTAGGGGTTTTTATTCCGAAAATGTCGATAGGCAAAACTATCTATCGATATTGAATTTTTAAATAATAATCGATATTTTCGATAGTCCCATAGATTTTTTGCCAGCTCTAGTGATTGTAGGTGTCTCAAACTTCGATAACCCACCGTTTACACGTGCAAGTGGTCGTTCCTAGGTTCCTAGGTCGATTTCTATACTAGAGTAAAATCATAAAGTTGCTGTAGTGGGAAACTCGATTTAAGAATCCCTAAAAGTTTCAATGAAATCACTCTAGTGTGACCTTCTATATAGCGACCAAGGCAAATTTATATAAGGCATGAATTACAACAACTAACAAATTTACAAAAACAACATTGTTGTTATTTAAAATTAATTGCCAAAGGAAATATTGAATAATAGCGTCGTTCCAAATTTTTTTTTCAGAAAAACATAAATTTATTTATTTATTTATTTAAATATATTTATTATAATTATAAATTATAATAAAGAAAAATTACAAAAAGCACTAGCAATAAAAGCTATCGGCTATTCCGTGTGGGCGAAAACAAATTTTTCGCCTTTGTTTATGAATTTTGACATTTCAAATCTTTGTTATTGTTTGAATTCGCTTGAGAGAGTACCTGTATAATTGGGCCATGGTTTGAGGCGAATTTCTTTATTGTCAATTAAGGTAGATGCATATATAACATTTTCCGAGAAAAAGTTGTTGACGCAGTTATTTTTTGCTCTGTTCCTTTACTTGCATGAGGTTACCATTTCTTACCATTTTTAACCAGCAAAGTGTTCCTTTACTTTAAAAAGCATACAATTTATATGAGAGCAACTCGCCACTTTTACCATTTTCTGCCACTGTTACCATTTTTAAAAGTAAGGGAACAGACCATTTGTTTGGCGTAACAGAAAATACCAGCTGATCGATCTTTAACTGCCAAAATAAGTTATTGTAAATTAAATTCTAATACAAAACACAACAAATGTTGACATTTTACATGTACAACATAAAGTGGATTTGTTTTCTTTTTTCGATATACATCTACCTGTTCCTCTACAGTTTGACATTTCTCTACCTCACAGCGAATTCAAATGACAAATATGAATTTTGACAGCTCAAATCAAAATCATTTGTTTTTGAGAGAGGACCTTTATAATTGGGCCATGCTTGCCAGTGTGACCGTTCATTTTTGTCATTCATCATGCAACCACAAAAAATTTTGTGGTTGTTGGACAGTCAGGTGTTGGTTGTATGATGGTATGATAGTGTGAACCCAAAACGTCATTCAAGGAATAAATTTGCGGTGTAAATATCAAATAAAAATGAATAATTCGCGTATTTTTATTAAATTTGGAGAATTCCTATTGGAATTAGCGATAATAACACGGTCATAACAAATGGAGTGAATGGCATAACAAAGAAAAAAGCAAATGGTTCTGTGGATGACGACAAAACAAAAAGGAAAAAATAAATTTGTGCATTGTGCTGTTGGACAAATATAAAAATCTCCCGGAGCTTGAATTGTATGTGGAAATAGCTATACATAAAACCAAATTGTGAAAGACGAGATGATTCTGTGTATGACGCCAAAGCAAATAGAAACAAACAAATTCGTGTATTGTGCCAATGGAAAATGTGCTCAATATCTTCGTGTCTAAATTGATTGTGCTATACTAATAAATGTGCTGTATTAATAAATAAATGCTTGTAGTTTTGCAAATACATTATACATATGTGTATTTTTCATATTAATGGAGTCATGGGTCGCTGAGTAGGGATTTTTATGTACAACATTCCCAAGTGAATAGAAAATAGGCATATATGTATTTATTAATATGCATCATTTTACTTTTTAATTTATTTGTGGTTGCCAGCGCCCATATTTATTGAGCAAATTTTATAATTTGACTGACGGCTTGGCATCCAACATGAATGATAGTGTGGCCGCTCCGTAAAGCTGGGTACACATTGTCAGTTTTGAATGACAGCTTTGTTGTTGCTTGCTAGTGTGGCCATTCATTTTTGTCATTCATCATGCAACCACCAAATATTTTGTGGTTGCTGGACGGTTGGACAGTTATCGATAATTGCAAAAAATTATTCAGAACTGACAATGTGTACTGTACTTAAAACCCAACAAAACTGAAGCAATCGATATTTTCGAAAAATCGTCAGTCAAAACCATGGTACAATTATTACAGGTAAAAGCAAGTGTTGTTGTACAACAATCGATACAACAACCACATAGAAATTTGTTTTTGTACGTAATACAAGTGTCATAGCCATATGGGCAAAAATGTAAACAAATATAAAAAAATAAACACGCATTTTGAGGGTTCATAAGTATTGTTTTGAAAAATGTCAAGGCTTCTTAAATTAAAAAGAGATGAATAAAAAACGTTAGATTTTCAATTTTAACGTTTCCACTACATTTTTTCTTAACAAGGAGTTGTTAGCGGTATGTATTTCTCTAAATAAAATATTTACAATCAATAATTGATTATTTTTCAGATGATATCAATAATTATGAAGAAAGAGGACGAGGATGACAAAACCTATTCCATTGAAAGATATCCAAGTGATTTGTTGAAAATAGAACAAGAACTTAAAACTGATATTTATAATGATTTGGATTTGCTGGTGCAAGATTTTCAATTGTTGGTTAACAACGCCAAAGCTTTCTACAAACCAAGATGTTGTGGCATTGTGGCAATGTGTTACAGCTCACAAACAAAAACTACTGGAATACAGATTCGCCGAAGATGAACCGAAGAAAAGAGGCAGCAGACGTTTGACTTCCTCAGCCGATGAAGATGGTACCGGTAATAAGAAAGATGACTTGAATTTATATGAAGAACTGTTTCATCTGTAATGACATCGGTGGATAGCAACATGAATGACCGCCCATTGCATAGAATGTTTTTGCTGCCCTCCAAGAAAATGTATCCTGATTACTATGATGTTATTGAATATCCCATTGATTTGAGATTAATTGCCACAAGAATGCCTGTCAATTGAATGAACCGGATTCACAAATTTACAAAGCTGCTAAAATATCGAAGAGATATTTACCCAAAGAAGGTTAGAATTGGAAACGGGTAAAGTGAAACTCATAAAAAGGCCAAACCATTGATGAGTGCTGCCATTGCGGCCCTCAAAGAGGAAGTAAATAGTGCAGAAGATGAGGAGAACATTAAGAAAGGGAAAGGACCAACGTGGGCCTTACTCGATCATCACCAGGTTTCTCACAGGGCCTATATTTTGAACTTCTAAAATGTCCCATTTCCATGTGTCAAATCCACACGAAGTTAAATAAAGGAGAATATTACATGAAAAGGGTTTTTTTAAATATGTTTCCATTACATTATTGAGCTAACGTGAATCGGCGTACATTCATTGATATATCGTCATCATAAATGCCCAAAGTCGTAACTAACAGAAAAATAATTTCACAGGAGAAACAAAAAGGTTATAAAATGAAAAACTGTTTTATGGAATATTCATCTTATGAAGGCGAGTATATGGGATATTATCAATCAGATACGAATGGGAGTAAGTAATGAAACCAAAACCGCGGTAACACTTGGTTTTGGTATGCGTCATTACAACAAAATCTGCAATGTTATCCCTTTTTTTTGAATAGGATCGTTATTTTTTAACGTAGAAGCTTGGAGATACGTCTTTGGGCATTTATGGACGATATGTGGTATGTTGGACACGGGAGTCCCATAAAGTAATTATATTATGCTAATAAGTAATTATATATCAGTAACAACGAATCGTTCTTTTTTACTTGTTAAAGTAGCGGAATAGTAATAAAACACTACTAATTTTATATACATACTAATTTTATTTTGTATTTTATGAAACTCAAAATGTTACAAAATATTGGCAATTAACTGCCTGCGTACCACATTCATCAAACTTTTACGATTCCATTCTATTTCCTGCGTAAAAGAAAAATGCAGTAAACACATAATATGGATTATTTATGTAAGACTAACTTTTTCTCCTTGTCTGTATCTATTTCCATTTCCTCACAATATTCTTCAACCAATTTGGAATGGAATGGTATATTTACATCTGTTGAATAGAATAAAATATGTACATGTTACATAAATGTTCAATTCTAAATTACATACAGCTACTTACCATTCCATAGTCGAATGCACAAGAAATGGTTCTGCACGTGGCATGAGCTTTCATTTTTCCTACTCTTCTCGTATCCTCCGGTTAAAAGTTATCCCAGCATATACAGTCATTCTTCTTGAAATCCTTTCCATAAATTTTAGCCCAGTCACGCCTTTTATGTGGATCTAATGGTATGTTGAAATAAGGTCCTTTTCCTTCATTTCTATTTCATCGCAGAATACGCACAATAACCATTATTTATGAAAATATTGCATTTCTTTGTACTTACCGATGTATATGCTAATATAAAAATTCAATTTTTTATATTTTTAGGCCGTGTTTATATTATAGCCTTTTGCTGGGTTAACCTTCTTTATGAGGATTTGTTTGACGTATATGTAATGGAATTGACATTTAAAACCCAGTGGGTTTGTTAAATCCGGTTATATATAAACGTACTATAACTTTCTAATGTGTTTGTGGATGATTTTTTTTTAAACTTTCAATACAAGGGTTGACAAAAAAGTATACACAATGACAAAACGTCATATACATTTTGACACTAGTATTACGGCTGAATCTAATCAGCTGGGACTTGCTTTTACCTGTATTATTGTACCATGAGTCAAAACTGACAATGTGTACCCAGCTCTATTAAACATGATCTAAAGGGGGGTACACACCATCAATCAAAACTGACAACGAACTTTTGCTACAATTTTCTGGCAAATAAAAACTTTTGTTTAGGAAATAATGCTTGATATACAATATGTAAAGAATTATTTAGAGATTAGGAAAGTAATTATTCAGCTAGACTTTGACATTAACAAAATAGACCTCGATGACTGTCAGTTTTGTTGGCCGGTGTGTACTATGCTTAAAAAGTACAGTAAACATTGTCATTTTGAACGATGATTTTTTGCAATTATATGTCCAACTGTCCAGCAACCACAAAATATTTTGTGGTTGCATGATGAATGACAATAATGAAGGGCCACACTAGCAATCACCAACAAAGCTGTCATTCAAAACTGACAATAGGTGTGTTCGTTCACTCGATAATTTGTACAAATTTGTACAAGTCCGGTAACTTCTTGTAAACGACTAAAGTACGGTACACATTGTCAATTTTGAATGACGATTTTTTACAATTATCGATAACTGTCCAACCGTCCAGCAACCACAAAATATTTTGTGGTTGCATGATGAATGACAAAAATGAACGGCCACACTAGCAAGCAACAACAAAGCTGTCATTCAAAACTGACAATGTGTACCCAGCTTAAGGTCTTTTGCATTGTACTGTAGAGTAAACGAACAACATTCAGTAACAATTCGTACAAATTTTGAGTAAACGAACACACTTAATGTGTACCCAGCTTAAATGTGCGTATTTTAATTGTTGACGTTTTTTTTTTGACGATTTTATAAAATAGATTTGACGATTTTTGTTTTAAAAATCGTTATTTTGACGATATTTCATAACAATAATCTGGCAGCCCTGCCTACACGGTAATCGAATTTGTTTATACTATCGAAAAATTTCTCATCGGCCCCATCGAAACACGTGCAAGCGGCGGAACAAAAATTATATGAATTTAACAAATAAAATGAAAATTAAGAAGGATAAAAAAGCTGAAAAGCGTTCACAAGGCAGCGAAACACAAGAGGAATCCATAGCAGCGGTTAAGTCAAAGAAAAAACAAAAGTTAAACAAGGAAAATGGTGATGAAGTAGGCGAGGTGGCTGAGGAGACACCAGCAAAAACAAAAGCTACAATCAAAACGCTGGATACCAACATCTTTAAATATTTTAAGGATTTAACTAGCGATGAGGAAAAACAGCGTTTGGAAGCAGCCGTACACCTGCTGCAGCAATTGAATCGCAACAAGGATGAAGATAAGGTAGGTTGTGTTGGACATATGATACATGCCAACATGTGTTCTACTGATTTGTCTCAAAATGGTGAAATCTTACTCATATAAATTCTCTTTCTTCAATAGAAACAAAAAGAACTTCAATACAGTTTAAAACGTTTAATACGTGGATGTGGTTCTTCGACAAATGCCTCACGTTCTGGTTTCTATGTTGGCCTTGTTGGTGTTTTAAAATCATTTACGGCCGACGAGGTACCACTACAGCTGATTCTCGATGTTATGAACAAAGAATTACATGTTGGCTCTGCCGTTGTCAATAAGGAAGATGCTGATGCTGTTGTTGGCAAAATTTTAGTTATTGGTGCACTTATACATTCGGGACGTTTAGCTAATGTTAATTCCGAACATTTGGAACAAATCACCAACATTCTGTTGCAATCGACACGCCACAAAACCTATCATGCTTCGTTGGGCTATTCGTTTTTGTGTGAAATCATTGAAACGGTAAGTAGATTTGAATTGGATATTTATAAAAATATATATTTAAGGAAATTTAAACTCGTAGAGAGCATTGTAAGCAATATGAATCAGAAATAGACCCTATTAGAATGAGAGTTTTATGGACGGTCAATAGGATTCTTCTCCATATCGAAGTTTTTATTGACGACCAAAATAGAGAAAGTATGGAAGGCCAGAAGAGAGTCTTTTTGGACGACCAGAAGGGACTCTTTATAGACGACCAGAAGGTACTCCTTATAGACGCCCAAAAGGGAGTCTTTATAGACGACTAGAAGGGAGTCTTTATAGATGACTAGAAGGGAGTCTTTATAGACAACCAGAAGGGAGTTTTTATAGACGACCAGAAGGGAGTTTTTATAGATAACTAGAAGGAAGACTTTATAATCGACCAGATGGGAGTCTTTATAGACGAACAGAAGTGAGAAGAAGTCTATAGACGACCAAAAAGAAGTCTATAGACGATAATAAGGTCGTTTTATAGACGACCAGAACGGACTCTTTATAGACGACTAAAAGGGATTTTGTTGTTGTCAAACAGAAGGGAGTCTTTACAAATGTCCAGGATGGAGTTTTTACAGACCTCCAGAAGGGAAGCTATAAAGACGTTTAGAAAGCATGTTCATAGAGGCCTAGATAGGAGTGCTTATAGACGAATTGAAACCTGTCTTTATGGGCGACTAGAGAGTAGTTTTTGTAAACGACCAGAATGGAGTCATATTAGTCGCCAGGAAGGAAAGGCATAACAAACGACCAGAAGGGAGTCTTCATTATTATAGATTATTTTATTATAGACCTTAAAGATATAAAAGGTCCATTGTTTTTAAGTTTGTTTTTCCGTTTGTAACGCATTGAAATAATCATTTACGACCCTATGAAGTATACATATATATTCTTGGTCAGGGTAAAATCCTGAGTCTATCTCCGCATTTCCGTCCGTCCGTCTGTGATAATCACACTGGCATCCACAAAAATGGAGATAGGACGCTGAAATTTTGGGAAGATGCGTGTTTTGTTTGAAGTCAGCTCAAGTCCGATGACGGACTATATCGGTCCACGTTTTGGTATAGCCCCCATATAACGGCACCTGCCGATTTTCGGTATTTTGAGGATTATAGCTACAATTTTTGACCGAACCAGCTGAAATTTGATATATAGGCCCGAATTTCGGTATTTTGAGGAATTTAGCCACAATTTTTAGCCGAAATAGCTTTAATTTGACATTTAAGGTTCCCAGGGGTCGTAATTTAACATTTGCTTGTCCCTACAGTCAAGAACCTTTCCAACCAAAAATTGTAAAAATAAGTCCATGCTTTGGTATAGCCCCCATTTAACGGTAGTGCTCACAAGACTTCTCAATTCAAGTTCGATGATGGGCTATATCGGCCCACGTTTTGGTATAGCCACCATATAACGGTACCTCCGGATTTTCGGTATTTTGAGGATTTTAGCTACAATTTTTGTCCGAACCTGTAATTTGATATTTGAGGTTCTCTATGGTCACGAAACATCTCCACCAAAAATCGTCGACATAGGTCCACACTTTGATATAGCCCCCATATAAATCTATCACCCGTTTGAACACATTTTTTACGTTAGATTAGATAATTTAGGCATTTGGGATATTCGTGGTGGAAGAATGTTTGCACCAAAAATTGTGGACAGGAAAGAAAATAAATTATTCCATTTTAGTTAGGAAAATATTATGGTGGAGGGTATAAAAAGTTCGTCACGGCCGATCTTAACGACTTTTTACTTGTTTTTTATCTCAATTTATTAGAAAAATTCTTTAATACAAATTTAAAAATTCTTAAATTACAAAAACCAACAAAAAAAATCACAATTTTACAATTAAAAACTTCGGACCCATTTAATACCAATGGCCAAAACGTTCTACAGCTTGTAGCCAAACATTTAAACGTTCACGGATATCTTTAAAATTCTTAGGCTTGGGTTCAAAACAACGTTCAACATCACGAAATTTCGCAAGATCTTCAAATGAATTCCAAAGGCCAAAATTAAGGCCGGCAGCAAAGGCGGCGCCCATTATGCTGCTTTCGGGATTGCGGGCACGTTCAACACAAATGCCACTGGCATCGGCCAAGAATTGGCAAACGAAATTATTGCGTGATACACCACCATCGACTCTACAAAGGAATAAAATTAAACCTGTTATATCCTGAGGAGATGGGAAGGACTGCCTACCTACCTTAACAATTTCAATTGTTGCTTTGTCTCCTCTTCCGCTGTTTCAATAAGTTTTACCAAACGAAAAACAATACTTTCCAATAGGGCCCTTATCAAATGGGCTTTTTGCGTTGAGGGTGTTATGCCAATAAAACCCGAGGCTGCTTTGTGATCATTTATGGGGGCCTACAAGGATGAGACTTTAAAGCGTCATTTCTAAAGCCAATTTACCAACTTACCCCCAAACCACTAAAAGCTGGTACAAAATATACCCCGTTTGTATCGGTTACCGATTGAGCTATTGCCTCCGTTTCACTGGGATTATTGTAAAGGCCACAATTTTGTCCCCATGCTATAATCGTACCCATATCATGTGCTGCTCCCTCAACACAAAATGTTGTTTCTTTGCCATACTGCCATGCCACCAACGGATACATACCCTTTAGCGAGGCATGACAACTCTCTCCAGTTATTAGATCCAAAAAGGCCCCAGTACCCATGGTAATTTTAACATCGCCTTTCTTGAAGCATTGAGAACCAAATGTCGCTGCACATTGATCACTTATTGAGCATGTTATGGGTATGCGACAATTTTGCCATTCCGTACCAAAATCTGCGGGATCAATGTAACCAAAATCTTTATAGGAATTGTTGACAATTTTTGGTAGTAGGGAAATCTGGAAAATGGAGAAGTGAGAGGGTGAATTCATAGGCGGGGGGAATGTAAAATTAATCCTTCCTAGAAATTAGAAACTACAGAAATAACTTAATAATAGGCAGTGTGGGTTGTTTATAAACGAGCAGTAACGAGTGTTTTAGAGTCATTATAGACGAGCAATGGGAGGTCTTTATAGACAGCTCTTTGTTTGGGTCCTCAAGTTTTCTATGAAGATCTTCTATAGAGAATTTAGCTCCCGCCTTTTGAGGAAGTCTTCATAGACGTCCATTTTTTGTTTACCACAAAGTTTCTTCGGAGAAATGGGGTGCCTTTGGACCCCTATTGGTGATTAGATACCTTTGAAGGTTGAAATAACCCGAACTTACCTCAATTCCCGTCAACATCTTTACAATTGGTGACCATTCCAATTGAAATGGATCAAACATTCCCGTTGCTGTGCATGCGGTTATATCTGAAATATGCGCCACTTGCGGATTCTTTCCATTACCCGACCTTAGTTTATATAAAATCCATGAATCCAATAATTCTAGACGTACACATTTCCTCTTTATGGCCTCCTTGAGACGTGTATTATTTTGCATTTCATACAATAATCTCAAGGTCACCTGACCATTCATCATCTTTAAAACACTACCAGCTAAAAAGCGATTACTACGTGTTAACAAATACAAAGCATAGGCACAATTGTTAAGAGTTTTCAATGCCACACTATTGTTGTACGCATCTACCAAAGCATCTGAACGTAAATCTTTCCATGTAATGAAATTGTGGAAATATTCTTGGGTCTTGTGATTCCATGTAAGGAAGGTACAACGTTGACTACTTATGCCAAGGCATGAAATTTGTGATGGCTGTAAGTCTGCATCTAAGGGGGAGGTGGGTGATAATTTGGGTTATTTGTCTAAGCAATTTTTTTAAGAGTTTAACTTACTTTTAACGGCATTTTGTATAACCCTTACAATTTGCGCCCACAATGCTTCCGGTTCTATTTCAAAATAACCCGCTTTGGGATTCAACAGTTGCACCTTTGTTTATGTTTAGCAAAAGAATAAGTTTAAAGGAGATGAAATTTTCATTCATAAAAAGCGCCCCAAGCACATGTTATAGTTCTCACCTCTTCCACAGAGCTACTCTTAATTTCACATTTTTCATTGAGCACAAAACACCGTACGGTTGTGGTTCCCACATCCAATGCGGCAATATAAGACATATTTTTTATGCTGGAAAAAAGTGTTGTTGTAGCGTTCGATTGTGGGGTGTAAAACTTGTTTTTATTATTGATTGTTGTCTCGGCCAATATTTACTTAATCTTTGGCTTATATCAAATAAAAACTATTAGAAATTGTTGCTAATCTCTATTGATAGTTAGACAGTTGGTGGTCAATTAAATGTGACTTTTTACTATCTGGGCAATTTTTTATTTATTAGTTTATAATTACAATTTTAAATTGGATTGTTTTTGTTTAGTTTCACGTTTTTCCACTTTTTATTCTAAACTAATTGAATGAATATTGGCAACTGAGTTGCGTTATTTCAACGTTGCTTGGCATGTCGCATTCTGAACTTTGTCTCTCTCTCCCAGATTCATTTTACCTCTCTCGACATTGTCAAGTGTTTTTTTATGATAAACTACTCTCTCACAATCAAACTAAATCTCCTCTCCTTGAGTGGAGTTTTTGGGTGGTAGTTGATAACAACATATTTGGGGTGGGGGTCGTAATGTCGTAAGTTTTTTAATAGCCGGTCTTCGACTGGGGCTTTTAGACTTCCTCCTATGGACAGGTGCAAATTTCGGCTACTCAAACAAAAAACATTTTCTTTTAAATCGTAAGTTTGCTCAAAATAGCCATCTTTCGGTCTGTACTTTGTGGAACTTTCGAGGTCTATATCTCGGGAAGTATACATTTCCGTTGGAATCAGTATAAAAACCACTATCTGTGTGTGAAATATTTTTTATAATTTCCTGTGAACTGTTGGTAAAGGAAAGATAAGCGAAATTCTGCATCTTCAACTGGCTGCATCCATAATCAGGAGACAGATGAGAGGGGTTAGCTGCGCAGACAAACAAATGGCTTGTGCCAATCAACATGTAGGCATGTTTTGGGCATCGCGCTATCAATTCAAGCCCAATATGAATTGAGGCGGCTGCATTGTCTGGATCTTAACTGGGCTAAATCACTCGAGTATGGATTGGCACCTGACATACTGACTGCACTTTTCCACTGCTTGTGCAACATCATCAGGGTGCTTCTATAGAAGCTTTCTGAAAGAAAGGGTGCTTCTATAGAAGCTTTCTGAAAGAAAGGGTGCTTCTATAGAAGCTTTCTGAAAGAAAGGGTGCTTCTATAGAAGCTTTCTGAAAGAAAGGGTGCTTCTATAGAAGCTTTCTGAAAGAAAGGGTGCTTCTATAGAAGCTTTCTGAAAGAAAGGGTGCTTCTATAGAAGCTTTCTGAAAGAAAGGGTGCTTCTATAGAAGCCCAGCAAAATGTTCGATGCCAAAGATGACATTCAATCATGGGTGCAAGTGATCTAGCATGTCATCTTTTTAGCATCTTCATCGATGAATTTTATATGAGCGTGGACCCCAAAAGATGACGTTCTTTTCTGGATCCTAAGCATGTCATTTTTACCAATGCGTTGACATGTCATTTCCACCAATGCTTTGGCATGTCATTTCCACCAATGATTTGACATGTCATTTTCACCAATGCTTTGACACGTCATTTTCACCCATGCTTTGACATGTCATTTTAACCAATGCTTTGGCATGTCATTTTCACCAACCCCTTGGCATGAAATTTTCATGTCTTGTTTGGAAAATGGAAATGCTGTATTGAAATATGGTTTTCATGAAAAACAAAGCTCTTTATTAATTCAAACGAATTCATGAAATAGCTACAATTAATTTATCAGTTTAGTTTTTCAAAAGTTTACATCCAAAATTGCAATGTAATCACCACCGCTGCAACGCAAAAGATTGCTTCCTCCGTTCTCCGCAACTGATATTCTTTCATCTTACAAAAGGTTTTTTCAATTATCTTCCCATCACCAGTTCAGATTTCAACATGGACTCCAAATGCACTCCTTTAAGTATTTTTATTTCGTAAATTACTTTTATTTTATAATTTTGTTATTTTATAACAACATTTTGGTAATTTATACTCTTTTGTTTAGTGACGGAAATATGTAGGGATCTACAACCCGGCTTGCTTTAGGGATCTCTAAGAACAAAATGTAACGAACGGGGAGGAGAGACTTTTTATGGAAAATACCATTTATGATTAATTAATTAATTTATTTTTAATTGTTTCTTTCCAAAAGTAGTTTCTTCTTTATTTTCAGATTCTTGTTCCTTTTCGTTTCGGACTTTTTTTTCAAATTCCAAGAAGCGAGATTTGATTGATTTCATTCTATGTCAGATTTAGAACAGACAAGGGAACTTTTAAAATAGCAATGTGCGCAGTCCGATTCTATTTTTAGCTCGATGGTTGGGACTTCATATAATACCAATTGTTTAGAAGTTTTAGTTGTTTGATATGCAGGAAATGTAAGACAACATCACGACGACAGTTCTAACAACTTTAGTCTGTTCCAGAAATTGCAAGAATCTACTTATTTTTACTACGATAACAATTTTTCCTTTATGTTATCGGAAAAAATAGTAAAAATTAGTAGATTTTTGCAGTACTGGAACATACCAAAATGAAAATAAACAGGTGTGTAAATAAAAACACAAACATCATCTCTATTGGATCGATGGAATGGGTACAAATGCTGATGAAAAGATCGGATCTTTCACGACTTCCTTTGCATTGGTTCAAATCCTAATGAAAAGATCGGATCTTTCACGACTTCCTTTGAACCAATGCAAAAGATGACATGAAATCACGTCATCGCAAAGAACCCCTTCCGTCAAATTTTGCTGGGAGCTTTCTGAAAGAAAGGGTGCTTCTATAGAAGCTTTCTGAAAGAAAGGGTGCTTCTATAGACCCTTTCTGGAAGAAAGGGTGCTTCTATAGACCCTTTCTGGAAGAAAGGGTGCTTCTATAGAAACTTCCTGAAAGAAAGGGTGCTTCTATAGAAGCTTTCTGAAAGAAAGGGTGCTTCTATAGAAGCTTTCTGAAAGAAAGGGTGCTTCTATAGAAGCTTTCTGAAAGAAAGGGTGCTTCTATACAAGCTTTCTGAAAGAAAGGGCGCTTCTATAGAAGCTTTCTGAAAAAAAGGGTGCTTCTATAGAAGCTTTCTGAAAGAAAGGGGGCTTCTATAGAAGCTTTCTGAAAGAAAGGGCGCTTCTATAGAAGCTTTCTGAAAAAAAAGGGTGCTTCTATAGAAGCTTTCTGAAAGAAAGGGGGCTTCTATAGAAGCTTTCTGAAAGAAAGGGTGCTTCTATAGAAGCTTTCTGAAAGAAAGGGTGCTTCTATAGAAGCTTTCTGAAAGAAAGGGCGCTTCTGGAAGAAAGGGTGCTTATGTAACCATTTCTGGAAGAAAGAGTGCTTATGTATGTAAACCCTTTCTGGAAGAAAGTCTGCTTTTATACACCCTTTCTGAAAGAAGGAATGCTTCTATAGAACCTTTCTGAAAAAAAGTATGCCTCTATAAAACCTTTCTCAAAAGACGGATGCTTCCTTTTGAATGCTACCTTTTTGAAAAAAATTATGCTTCTATAGAACCTTTCTGAAAATAGATGCTTCTATAAAGCTTTTCTGAAAAAGGATGCTTCTATATAACCTTTCTGAAAAGGATTACCCTTTGGGTAATTTTTTTTAAATACCAAGTTGAAAAAGCAAGGTATCGATATGTCATCGACGATAGGACCCGACGCCAAAATCGTACACATCTGTGTACATTACGATCTCTATGCCATCTGGAGGGTGTGGAATTTCAGAAAGATATATATTAAACAGTTTCGGAGATATCACTCCGCCTTGGGGAACACCCTGTTTCACTCTACGGGCCATGGACTTCTTATTTCTGAATTCTACCGACGACTGGCGCCCACATATATAGTTGATTATACAACGTTTCAAACACAGCTGGAGGGAAGTCTTCTCTGTATTCTCGAACAGCTTGGCATGGCTAGACGGTATCGAAGGCCTTCTATAGGATAAGATCCACCATAGCTGTTCGGTCGCACGCCTTGTTCTGGTTCCGTCATACACAGATATGAGTGGATATGACATGTAATGCTGTTGTGGTGCTGTGCCTTTTTGGCGGAATCCATGCTGATGTTGGGCAACTGGGCAACAGCTTCCAATGGGGGAGAGTAGTGGCTCCAGAATATTTGTTACTGGCAACAAGCGGGAGATCGGCCTGGCCTCCTTGCCAGACTTTAGTAGCATGACAAGCCCGCCAAGTTTCCAGGCATTACCATTCAGATTTCGTGGTCCCAATTCTTTGATTTGGAGTTTTGAATGACGTCTGCAATATCGCTAATCGTAAATTGTTCTATTATCAGGGTTTGCACGTCACGTATTATTATTGATTATTTCGATTTTTTGTTACTGGGGTTGGTCAAGTATCGAAGATCCTTTATTATTCGGTTCTACAAAGTAAATTAATTATAACCTTTGACTATATAAATTAGAACAGAAAACTAATTATAACCTTTGACTATATAAATTAGAACAGTATTATTATTTTGGTCGAAAGTTTTCATCACCTTTGAGCTCAAATGACAATTGAGCCAAACCCTTGCTATCAAGTGTATTTTATTCAAAAAAATTGTAACGTTATATGTCTGTTGCAGAACCTGCAAGAATCTACTAATTTCAACTACGATAACAATTTTTCCTTTATGTTATCGGAAAAAATAGTAAAAATTATTAGATTCTTACAGTTCTGGAACAGACCATATATAAAACTGCCAGTATTCTTCATCAGACACAGCTCCGCAATATCAATCGCTACTTTAGTACAACTCCAAGTTAATGCCTAACACTACAGTTATATTTTGTTTTATTTCATCATTCTATATAAACAACCGATTTTTTTCTGCATATGAATGAATTTCATTCTCTATATTCCACTCACCTTAATTCCTGTAATCATATTCAATATTGGTGACCAATCCAATATAAATGGATCAAACATTCCCGTACCAGTACACGATGTTATATCTGATATGTGTGGTACATTGGGATTTTTACCATTACCCGATCTTAATTTATATAGAACCCATGAATCTAATAGCTCTAAACGTGCACATTTCTGCTGCATTGCCCTCTTTAAACGTTGATTATTTTGCATTTCATATAATAGTCTCATAGTAACTTGGTCATTCATTAACTTTAAAATACTGGCGGCCAAAAATTGATTGCGTCGTGTTAACAAATATAAAGCACTGCCAATTATATTCAAGGCTTTCAATATATATCCATTATTGAATTGATCTACCAAAGCATTAGCCCGTAAATCTTTCCATGTTATGAAATTGTGATAATATTCTTGGGTCTTATGATTCCATGTTAGAAATGTGGAACGTTGTGTACAAATGCCAAGGCAGGCAATTTGAGAGGGCATTAAGTTGGCATCTGAAAGAAGTAATGTGATTTATTTCTTGTGAAAATGTAAAGAGTTAAAACACGGGACTTACTTTTTACTGCATTTTGTATAACCCTCACAATTTGTTGCCACAATCCTTCTGGTTCAATTTCAAAATATCTAGGCTGGGGACTAAGCAGTTGCACCTAATAAACAAAACAAATTCATTCATGAATTTCCTAGTTGGCGCCTTTTTTTGTTTTTTTTTTTTCATCATTTCTTCCTTACCACTTCTTCTGCTGACCCCTTTATTTCACATTTGACATTGAGCACAAAACATCGCACCGTTGTGGTACCCACATCCAATGCAGCAATATATTTCATTTTATTGCTTGGAATGCTGATTTACAATATTTTTTTCTTTATAGAACACAATTTAATACATTGTATTAGTACTTTATCCCTTAATACTTATTTTGTTTGCCGTTTTATTTAATTTTAGTCGTTTTAATTGATAGCAATTGAAGCAAATACTGGCAAATACTTTTGTTGTCACCATTATCGCCAACCATATAATTTGAAGTCTATATGAAATGAGTGCTTTATGGTGGGGTTATTCTCTATGTGTGAGAGAGAATAATCAAAGAACTTAAAAGTCTCTGTTGTTTTTTGTTCACAACATTGCCACCCTAAAACCCCCAACAAAGGGGAATATGACACCCCAAAGCAGCTGAGTTATGAGTGAGATACCTACCGTAACATTTTTGTTACTCTCACTCTCCCCACTACAACTCTCACATGTTTCATATGTTGTTATCTGTCATTGCTTTGGCTTTGCACATTGGTTCACAAAGAAAATTGTGTAAATTAAATGGCGGGAATTTTGACAGGAAAAATTAAAAATGGAACAAGTTGAATACTCTCCCAGCTAACGGAAACATCTGAAATTTTTATGATAGATATGTATTTTTGTCTTGATTACAAAAATATAAAGTTATTTGGGGGAAAATCCATATATTCCCGAAATATGGGCCTTTGTAGTTCCGAAAATTACCTTGCTTATAACTTTGTCATTTTGTAAAGGATAATGATAATATGGATACCATTGTAAAGCTTACGGAATACACTATAATATACAAAACAATGTACCTGTAAATAGCCAGCATCCGGCCGGGGACTTAAGACTTTTTCATATGGACAGGTGCAAATCGCGAGTTCGTCAACAAGATTTTCTTTTAAATTGTAAATTCTCTTCAAGAAGTAGAAAGACATTTATGAATGAAAAGTAACTAAAAAATGCGTTAGATATATCTAAACTAAGGCCTTGAAATATCCAAGTAAACTAACTCAGAATTATTTTAATTTAATAACAAAATCTTGTTTTCTTTTCCCCCGATATTTTCAGTTATCCCAAGAACAATTTGAATCAGCCGTATGGCCTGGAGTACAAAAGGAACTGTGTAAGCCATGGGCCAAGCAAAATCTACAAAGCATACACTGTATTATAGTATTGCAAAAGACATTTCCCACTGTGTTGAACGCCAAATTCCTTAAGGCCCATTTTGGTGGAGCGGAGTTACTAAATTCCGAGTCATATCAATTTTTACATAAAATATTTTGGGTTCATAGCAATACCGATATTCTAACACATCCAGCCTTCGAATATTTTGGTGCCTACATTGCAACATCAAAGAATTTGACGACATTTTGGCGTGATATCGTTGATCCTGGTTTGGAAAATCCCACAAAATTGGTGGAAATTGAAACGTTAAAGATTCTCAGCGATATTTTGGACAACTTGGATGTGGAAAAGACCAAGGTGCAAGATTTATTGGGTAACAATTTCATGCACATGTTTATAGAGGGCCTCAAGAATTTGAAACAGAAAAAGGATGAAACCTTAAAGGCTTTCTATGCTGATTTCTTGGAGTCTTTGGTAAAATGCTGTGCGAAAATAAGCCAAGATGGTGATAAGGTAGCAATTATACGACGTTTAATACTACCTCCGGGTACATTTAACATAGAAAAATTCACCAATAATCGCATTATTCATCAATTGATCAACACCCTGGGCGAGGAGGGTGTCAAGGAGTTATTCGAATTATACAAAAGTATATTCTTGGCAACCTTGGCCAAAAATCCTGAAAATTCTTCAGAGAATTGGCTTAATTTCGAAAGGTTAAATGCCGGTTATATGCTGCAGCATTTATTGCAACACAAATCGGTGCACAACGCCTACGAGTGGAGAGAGCAACAATTGAAATTCCTATTCACCTGTGGCATATTCTATGTCACCGATTTGGCTGAGATCTGTAAGAAAGAAGCGGCCGGTTCGTTTAGTAAAGATTTTGCGGATCAATGTAAGAATATGTTCTACACCTGTTTGCAAACTAAGCTCAGTGATATTCAGGAAGAGCAAAAGTTGCTGTACAATTTGGCCCAGTATTGTCATGAGAAGTTGAGCCAAAAGCAGGCCACTAAGTTTATACGCATTGCTAAATTTGATGAGTCACTGCAAAAGGCTTGGCGTTCAATGTACGAAGCTGTGGCCGGAGCTCAAACACAGAAGAAGAAGAAAGCTTCGGCGGATAATAAGTTGCAAAGTGTTTTTAATATTTTATTGTTGAATATGGGTCTTCAATTATTCAGGGAACCTGAAATGGCTGCTCCAGCCGTTGAGGATTTGCTGAAATGCATGGCCAAAACAAAGGAAGGTGCTAAAAATAAAAAGAAATCAAAGAAATCTGTGGAAGAAGCGGATGGGGAAGAACCTGAATGGATTGAGGTTGTGGTGGATTTGTTCCTACATTTGTTGTCTCAAAACAACAATGCCCTGCGTAATATTGTCAATGCCTTGTTTCCACATTTGTGTGGTAATTTAACCTTGACAGCGGTACATCAGATTTTGGGAGTATTGGATATGAAGGATGGCCAAAATCCATTGAGTGGTAAGAATGATGAAGAAGATGAGGATGATGATGATGAAGAAGACGACGAAGAAGATGATGATGAGGAAGAACCCGAAAAGAAGAAACCCAAGCTTAATGGTAAAAATAAAAAGGAAAGCGAGGAGGAAGATGAAGAAGAGGATGACGAAGACGATGACGAGGAAGATGATGATGAAGAAGACGACGAAGAAGATGATGATGAAGAAGAAGACGATGAAGAAGGTGTTACCGAAATTGACAAATTACGCAATGCCGTTTCCCAAGCCCTAATTGCCAGTGGCACCCAAGTTGATGATGACATGGAATCTGTCGATTTAAATGACATGACCGAAGAAGAAGGCCGCAAATTAGACGAAGCCTTAGCCAATGCCTTCAAGGCCATGAAGAAGACTGGTTCTTCTCAAACCAAGAAATCAAAAAGTTATCGTGTCAAAACCACAACCGTCATGCATTTCCGCATACGTGTTCTAGATCTATTGGAAATCTATTTGCAACACAAACCATCTCTGCTCATTTCCATTGAGATTATGTTGGCCCTCTTCAATATGTTGGAATATTGCGTGGGCGAAGAATTGAAACCCCTGCAAAGCAAGGTAGAAAAAACTCTACTCAAGCTCACTGCCCTTAAAAACTACAACACCGATGAAGATCTCAAGGAAGATAATTTCGTAGATTTCCTCCGGCTCGTCATCGAAAAGAAGGCACCAGCTCCTGTTTTTGAAATTGTAAATAGAATGCGTAACAAATGTTGTTGTTTCCTCATTGCCAATGCCTATAAAATCAATGCCAATGGCAAAACACCTAAAATTCTAGCTCTCTGCCAGGAATATACCCAAGAATTTGTAAAATCACGTAATCCTACAATTAACATAACCTTACTTTCGGATATTTTCAAATTGCGGTGGTGTCACATTTTCGATTTGGCTGAAGATCTAACACAACAAGGAGTTAATCTTGAGGCACGTACCTTCCGGCGTATACAAGTCTTTGAGATACTTTCCACGCTCTATAAAAATTATGAGCTGCAGAAGCTAAATGAAGACGAAACAAAGAAACGTTTTAAGAAAATCGAAAAATTCCTCAAGAATCACATTCAGACCTTGACACAAAATAAGTCGCTTAAACAATCACCCAAAGAATTCCAAACAATATTGGAATTGATATTAAATGTACAAAAGGCTCAACAACGTTTGAATATAACCTCACAATTGACCACCGAAGAGACACTAAATAGTTTACAAAATCTTAGGAAATTAATAAAGCTCGAGTCGTCGCACATTTATCAACGTTTCTGCGGTGCCTTTAAGCTAAATGTTATACGCAATACTGAGGTCCAGCATACGGAAAATGGTAAAGAGTATAATTCGGAATCTGAAGCCACGTCAGAGGATGATGATGAAGAGGAGAAAGAAAAGCCAACCACCGAATCTAATAACTCTGCTGTTGCTCAAAAACGCAAATTAGCTGCCAAGGATTCACGTAAACTGAAAAAACAAAAGAAGCTTCAACGGCTGGAGGCTGCCTCAAAGGGTCTTAATGGTGGCATTGGTTTTACCCAGCAAAATGGCAATGATTCAGATTCAACGTAATTTTGTATTAAGTTATTCTTCCCTTTTTATTAATAACTGCCTAGTTTCCTTTTTTAATTTTTGTAATATGCGAAAATTTGTTTCATTTATCCTATCATCTACCAATTATCGTTATGAATGGATCTGCGTTATTGTGCGTTTTGAAATAATATATAACTATGATGTAAACTATATTAAGTTTATATAGTAAAACTAGATATTTTTATTAAATTAAATAAATATAAAAATAATAACATCTTTTTGTTAAAAATACTTAATGGTGGGGGGAAAGTAAAATCGAAACAATCTAACAATGTTTTGCATTTAAAATTAAAGGAAATTTATCCCTTAGAGGTAGTTTACATTATCTATCAATGTCATATGTGCTGAAATATTCCATCGTTATTACAGTCGCTAATGTGTGCAATATTGGGGATTTTCCTTACGCAAAACCACACCAACAAAAGTGGGCGTGTCCGACATTGATAGGTAGTGTAAACTACCTCTTAATGGTAATTCGAACAGTTTTGCATGTAATAGTCACCAAAATTGCCATACATTGCCAAAGGAGGAGTTAAAATATCATCAAAATCATATTCAATCCTATATTTTTTACAATTTAAATCCACTGGATTTTCTAAATCCAGTACTATGTAAACGTGCATCTTTTTATACACAGTTTATATAATAGCTTCTTGCTGGGTTAACCTTTTAATGAGGATTTATTTGACGTACGCTCAATAGTATTGACATTTGAAACGCAGCGGGTTTATTAGACGTGGGTTATGTAAACGTACTATAATACCCCGTTTATATATAACCGGATTTAACAAACCGACTGGGTTTAAAATGTCAATTCCATTGCTTATATTTCAAACAAATCCTCATAAAGAAGGTTAACCCTGCAAAAAGCTCTAATATAAACAGCATATTAGTATTCTTATCTTCCCTATATCAAAAAAATATCTCAGTTGTTGAAAATAATCCTCTTGAACATTTGTTTTTGTTTCCCACATAAACCACTTTGCTTATTTGACAAATAATTTGTATACATAATCCCATTATTACAAGTCTTCTTTTGTTATAGTTTGGATTTACCGAACATATTTATAGCGTTCCGGTTAACTTAAAGTTAAAAGTGATTATTGAATTCCAAGGGGGAGCTTCTTGGTATTAACTTTCAATATAAAAATTATATTTTTAATGCCTCCAAATTGTTTTTTTTTTTCGTTTTCAAATTCATCAGATAGCAAAAGAACACATAATAATTGGCCCATTGTCTTACAAAAGTATACGTACGCCCCATAAATCACGGGTTTTAGGATAAGTAATGATATTTATGAAATTCCAAGTACATACGCAGTTTTATTTCTTCTCACTAATAAACAGTCTTTAATATAACTAAAGTATATTTCATAATATAAATAACGGTAAAATTTTTCAAAAACCAAAAAATTATAGTTACAAAAGTTTACGTACGCCCCAAGGAAATATGAGTATTATCGTACAATTTATGGAATTAGCAGCAAAATTTATCCATTTTACTGTTTTGGCGAATGCCTCTGGGTATCTAAGATATGTTTTTGAACAAATAAAACTATACTTGTGGATTATATGCCGTTATTTAATGCCAGACTTCTTGTAAAGTTCGTTAAAGCGGACCCTTGATAATTTCATTAATTTTTTAGGTACTTTACTTTATAAAAACTACAACGTTAGTGTCATATTGCAGATCTTGAGATCCTAGAAAGCTTTGAAGTTGTCCTTGTACATAATACACCTTCCTGGGTGTCGATAAATTCACGTTTTTATTTTTATTTATTCAATATCAATACAAAGAAAGGTTAGGTTAGGTTAAAGGACGCGCAGCTGTCGTGTTGGACAGCCACTCCACTCGGAGACCTTATGGTCCATTGTGTTCATCCTATAGTAAGGGTAGGAGAAAAGAAAAGAAATAATAGCATATCGAGTTTAGAAGTAGGAAAAAGGAATAATTAAGTAAGTCCCAATTTACATTAGGCGAGTTTACTTGCGGCAATTGTCAGTTTGTAGGTGAGAGAGGGTGGTGAGAGGCAAAGGGTTACCATCCCAGCAAAATGTTCGATGACAGATCATGAGTTGAATCATAGGTGCAAGTGACTTGTCATAGGTGCAAATTTAGGTGAATCACCGATGAAATTTACAAGGGAGTGACACCTGATTTCACCTGTTCATTGTCATGGGATTTTGCACCAGTTCATTGTCACGGCATTTTGCACCAGTTCATTGTCATGACATTTTGCACCAGTTCATTGTCACGGCATCTTGCACCAGTTCATTGTCATAGCATCTTGCACCGGTTCATTGTCATGGCTTCTTGCACCAGTTCATTGTCATGGCTTCTTGCACCAGTTCATCGTCATGGCTTCTTGCACCAATGCTTTGGATCCGGATTTTTGCCAATCAGAAATAAAATTCGCAATACAATTATGTAATTTGTTGAATTAATAAGAATACAATGCGCAGATGATTTGTATCGCCAGATGTTATTTTTCTTTATTTTGTATGTAATTTTCAAAATTATATATTATATTAATCTGCAATATCATATTTATCTCTTCCGATGGCTGCAAGATACTTCTTTCAACTTGGGGGTTCCGTTTTTCCAATATTCGATAAATTATGTGTCAATCTCTGAACCAAGCTCATCGTTTGGGAAATCTAGTATAAATTTGAATTCTGTTATTTTATTTCAAAAGAAAAAGCTTATCCTGTAATAGTTACCACGTTATGGTCTCTTTTATACTTATTTTACCGATCTCCTACTTTGCTTCTCTCACTTTACATGCCATGCTTGTGATATCGTGATCTTTCCATTGGAGTTTTGTTCCCTCGGGTCGCATAACGTCAAATGGCTCGTATTCATATGCCGGTGGCATCTTTATCCATCCTGTTAACATGGCCCAACCAACCCAATAATTGCAGCTCGATATGTTTTACTATATCGGTGTTGGTCGGCTGGGGAAGCTCGTGGTTTATAGACCGGGTCTTTTTCATACTTATTTTTAATATCCACAAAACGAAACAGGTTTCCAAACACAAAATATATTTTTCTTTTGTTTTATATCAATTTACATTGTATTTTTAATTAAAATATATAAATTTTGCCACTATCGACCACTTTCATCTGACTTTTATTTTCATTTTAACAATTACTTTTGCAAGTACACAATTATTCGGGTATATGAGTATTTGATAATTTATTGTGCGGTTACTTATCAATTTATTTGAACTCATGATAATATTGTGACAAAGATCGGATCTTTCACGACTTCAATTGCACTCATGAAAATTCGATGAAAAAGATCGGATCTTTCATGACTTCGATTGCACTCATGAAAATTCGATGAAAAAGATCGGACCTTTCACGACTTCAATTACACTCATGAAAATTCGATGAAAAAGATGGGATCTTTCACGACTCCTTTCGCACTCATGCAAAAGAACCAGTGAAATCATGATTTCACATGGAATCACTTCCATTTAATTTTGCTGGGATATGCCTCACCCCTCTCTCCTACAAAATGACAATTGCCGCAAGTAAACTCGCCCAATGTAAATTGGGACTAAGTTAGAGGATAGTTGAGAATGATTAAGTAAGTGCTACGGATTGAGAGATTATTTGTAAGGAGAGAGAGAGCGAGTAAGGAGGTTAGCCGTATTAAGATGCTGTAGTTTGTTCGTGTTGAAGCCACTTCAGACCCTTGGCGAGAAGAAGCAGTGTTGTCGGCTCGGCTTGGCAGAATGTTGTCAGAGATGATAACGTATGTTCACCCATTGTTTGAACTCTCCTGGTCCTGAGCATTGGACAACGGCATAAGAAAGCTTACAAAGCCTATTATTTATGTATTGTAAGATAAAAACTATGCAAATAATTCAACAATATAAAAAAAGAAAAATTAAATGTATAATAACAAACAAAATCGATTAATCAGCTTCCAAATATTTTGTTCTGGAGTTTTTTTTTTTTTTTTTTTTTTTTTTTGAAAGCCGAAAGTGAGCATCATTCTCATTAACATGAGAATACTCGATGCTTAAAGAGTTCAGGATTTCACTAGTAAAATCATCGTTTCAAAAAGCCAATTGATAATTCCCTTCGCCGGGATGAAATCATGATATTGGTAGCGATCAGTAAATTTTGTAGGCGGCTGTCAGTGCGTTGTGTTAAATACGGTTATATATAAACGTACTATAAACTACCTCTACGGGATCAATTTCCTTTACTAGGCGTTTACACAAGACAGACTGTCTGCAAATACAACCCTGATTTACTAACACACACATACATTTGTCGGCTGTCTCCCAGCTGTCCATCATTTTTTTTCACAGACAGTCGGGTTATAAATTTTTGACATTTTCGTAAAAATAAGTGAGATAATGATTGAAATGTGTTGAAAACAAAAGAACATGAACAAAAACAAAATAGATGAACGGAGAACGAAATGGAATCGATGATTTTCATTCATAACTTTACAACTGTTTTTGCAGTTGTCTGGACGCCTACGTCAC
Organism: Musca autumnalis; assembly: GCF_047663935.1. Taxonomy (NCBI): domain Eukaryota; kingdom Metazoa; phylum Arthropoda; class Insecta; order Diptera; family Muscidae; genus Musca; species Musca autumnalis. The sequence goes on along the minus strand of NW_027411866.1, from coordinate 35,962,403 downwards.
AGAGGCAAGTTTTGGGTTTTTGGCAATCAACACATGTACTCAACTGTCCTGTCATATGTAAACGCAGGGTTAATTTTAAATGCAAAACATTTGCTCTGTTCCAGAATCTGCAAGAAGCTACTAGTTCTGGAACAGACCAATTGTTAGATTGTTTCGATTTTACTTCATACTTTAGACTTACAGCCTGTTTTTGTAAAAATGCTTGCCTGTCACACGAATCGTTCGTAGTAAAACGTATACGTTCAAAATTTGGTTCTTGTAAAATTTTACGAACCATTCGTTTTTATCTAAAAGCTTTCGTCTATTTCAGAAACGCTTTTATATTTCAGGGTTTCCTTAATACTTATTTTGTGAATTTTGCATAGGCATCTGTACGTAATATGTGTTACGTGATGGCAACCCCGATAAGCAGATGACAAACAAAAAATAAGAAAAAAATTTAAGCTCTGTTCCAGAACTAAAAAGTTTTTACAATTTTTACCACTTTTACACATTTTGCGTTCCCGTACCCAAAATTTATATGAAAATCGCTTACGACTTTTACAAGTTTTACGACTTTTACCACTTTATAAAGTACGGGAACAGGCCATTAAACAAATATGTCCAAAAATAACTGTGATATTATGCCTGTTCGATAACTTTGCAAGTAAAGAGTTCTTGCAACTACTTGCAAGACATCTCAATTCTCTTTTACTGAACAAGTTTGTTATCGAACAGCAATTTGTAAAAGTTTGTGCAAATTTGTACAAACTTTTGGGTTATCGTACAGACCTAATATAAAGAAACGGATGTACACATAAACGTCAATCGCTACGAAAACCAAATTGTGTCTTCCAGCGTGTTTTTGTAAAAAGTTTTTGCCCATTCGTTCGTCGATTTCATGAACGAAGACACAATTTGGTTTTCATAGCGGTTGACGTTTGTATTCGTGTGACAAACAAATGAAAGCTTTTTATTTTCGTAATTTTTTTAGTTTTCGTAACAAAATCAGACGAACGAGTACGTCAAAAATAAACGAATGGAAAAGACCCATCGTTTTGAAAGAAAATTAAATAATTTGAGTAATTAGTGGCACAAAACACACGAAAACTGGAAGGGAATGCAATTTTATTTATTTCCATAGAAGCACATGCGTATATGTACATCCGTTTCTTCATATTATCACAATTATTTTTGGACAAATTTGATTACATTTTTTTCTTATTTTTTGTTTGATATCTGTGTATCGGGGTTGCCATCAAGTAACACATTTTACGTGCAGATGCCTATGCAAGTATCATGGAAATCCTGAAATATAAAAGCTTTTATAAAATAGATGAAAGCTTTCAGATAAAAACGAATTGTTCGTAAAATTTTACAAGAACCAAATTTTGAATGTATACGTTTTAGTACGAACGGTTCGTGTGACAGGCAAGCATTTTTACAAAAACACGCTGTTCGTTCATGAAATCAACGAACGAATGGGCAAAAACTTTTCACAAAAAAACACGCTGTTAAGCAATCATTTGGTGTGTTCGTTTACTTATGTTTGGTTTACATTTACGAAATCCACTCGATTTCAACTGTCACTTCCCTTGCGTATACGTCAAATGAAAACTCATCCGAAATCTATTCGATTTCATTTGACGTTTAAGCCATGGAATTGACAATTGAAATCGAGTGGATTTCGTAAATGTAAATCAAGCATTAAGGCCTACGTACATAAGCTGCTCTGCCTGATTGCCTTGCTTTCCTGCTTCATTTTTGACATAATAAAAATAAAAGAATAAAGAAGGCCGAGGAAATTTCGAACTGGGTTGCCCTTTTCTTTTTTATTCTTTTATCAGAAGTAAGCAAGGTAAGCAGGCAAGGCAGCTTATGTACGCAGGCCTTTACAATCATGGTAGAATAAGAAAAGGTAGCAGCAATACACAGCTGACTGAACTGGGTTGTAACGTTAGTGTCAAATTTCATATGACATTTTATACATTTATTTCTATTTCGATGTACATTAGGGACATATATTTTTTGAGAAAAAATATATCATTCGAAAAAAAAACATTTCCCAGAAAGACTTCTTCATATCAATGATATGTAACCTCCTCCAAGTTCGAACGATAAGCCGCGCAGTAAATCCCCGCTTGTAGAGGCGATACAACGTTTGTTAATATGTGAGGTATTTTGTTAAAATTAAAAAAAATAAAGCCCTAATGAACATGTGCTTCTTTGATTTCTAAAACAAAACATTGAAATAGCTTCTCCTTTTTCTATGAATTTCCAGCGACCCCAAACTTTTCTGCAAGAATTCTACTTTCTGCGAGAATTTATGCATTTAGTGGAATGATGTGGAAACATAAAAATTGAAAATGAAACTAATTTTCATTCATGTTTTCCAAAATATTGAACCAAATGTGAAAAATTATTAGTTTTTTAAATTCCAATAATTTATAGACATTTCCTTGTTTTGTTTACAAATACAACTGGCAGTAACGTTACAAACAAAAACAAATTCCTTTGTGGTTGTTGTTCGAGTTGTATTTGTTGTAGTATTAACTTTACCTTGTATTTATTCTACCATGATTACAATTTTTCAAATAGTTACTGGATGTAGTTCGTTTGCTTGTACAAATTTTTACCTATTAATAGCTTTTGCTTTTGCTATCTTATTAAAGTCTGGTTGGTGTAAATGCGCTATAAATCATAACAAATCTTGCTGCTGCATCCCTAAACCAATGACAACTAAACAAAAGAGTGCTGTCAATATCACGCAAAGAAAAGTTAAGAGACACATACTGAAATCGCAATAATACTTCTTTAATATTTTCATACAAATGACCCTAAATAAACATAACTTCATTTTTAGTTGGTAATAATAAACAATTAATTAAATATTAAATATATTAAAATTTTAATTTAATATTTTTTTAAGAGAATGGCAATTGTAAAAATATCCCTCTTGAAAAAATTGCGTTTTTTTCAGAGCGTTTCGTTGACAACACTATTGTCGGCTGTGGTGTGGTGGTTTCTTTGCTTGTCAAAACTTTTTGCAAAAAATAGGAAAATACACATCTAATTGTAGTAAATAAATAAAAAATTGTATAAATAACAAAAATTACTTGCAAATTTATTGTAAAACAAAATGAAGAAAGTGTTGATGGTGGCGGAGAAGCCATCTTTGGCTGCATCATTGGCGCAAATCTTGTCCAATGGAAAAAGTCATGCTAAAAAAGGTTAGTGATGTCATTATGCATAGAAAAATGGGAGCAGGTTGAATGTTTGGACTGGATTCGGATCGATCTGAAATTTCTACCACAGGTAGGCCAGTATATATATCATGGGCAGAGAGCCCATACTTCCCGAGATATAGGCTCCGAAAGTTCAAAAATCCCTTGGTTTTGACGATAAGTTTAGTTGTTTAGTTGCAATCCCACGGCAGCGGGTGCAAACCCAGCATCAAGTAGCATTACTTGCTACAACAACAACATAAGTAGTTTAAATCGAAATTATTTCAAATATAGCCGGCTTTCGGTCGGTTATTTAAGACTTTCTCCTATGGACAGGAACAAATATCGGCTAACGCGAACAAAATTTTCCTTTAAATCGACATTTTTTATCATCGATTCGAATCCAGTCTATATATTCAACTTATGCCGAAAAATGCATAAATAGTTTACTATTTAATAAAACCTCTCATATTTTCTAGGCACTACCAATTCCTGTTCTACACATGAATGGAATGGAGACTTTAAAGGTTCCCCGGCCTTGTTTCGCATGACTTCTGTGTGTGGCCATGTTATGTCTCTGGATTTTGTGGGTAAATATAATTCATGGGATAAGGTGGATCCGGCAGAACTGTTTGGATGTCCAACAGAGAAGAAAGAAGCCAATCCTAAACAGCACATGCCTAGCTTCTTGGCAAATGAAGCTAGAGGTTGTGATTATTTGGTCCTCTGGCTTGATTGTGATAAAGAAGGTGAAAATATTTGTTACGAGGTGATGGAGTGCGTGTCAAGAGTAATAAATAATGTCTACAGCCATAATGTTACTTATCGTGCCCATTTCTCAGCCATTACTGAGAAAGATATCAAGGGAGCCATGAACAATTTGGGTTATCCCAATGAAAATGAGGCGAAATCAGTTGATGCCCGCCAGGAGCTGGATTTACGCATTGGTTGTGCCTTTACACGATTTCAAACAAAATTCTTTCAGGGGCGTTATGGTGATTTAGATTCTTCCTTAATCTCCTATGGTCCTTGTCAAACCCCCACTTTGGGGTTTTGTGTAAAACGGCATGATGATATTCAAACCTTTAAACCCGAAAGTTTTTGGTATCTCCAACTGACAGCAGGGCAACCGGAGTTTTCGTTTGAATGGAATCGTGGAAGAGTGTTTAAGAAGGATATTGCCACGATGTTGTTGAATTTGGTGAAGAATCAAAAGGAGGGACTGTAAGTAAACAAAAAGGAAAAATAGGTATTTTTATATTTATAGCGTTTCCATGATTTGGACTTAAATCAAGTTTAAGGCCTGATTGCGGATTACCTGGTTGTTGTTGTACTAGAAGTATAGGTTTGATCCTGGGTTGGCAGCCGCTGGCCGAAAAAACACGGTTTCGGATCAATTCAGTACGAAAGAACCCGCTGCCGTGTACCCTAGCAATATGTACAGGTCAAGTCTAATCGGCGCTACCACAACGATATACATTTTGTATTGCTGAATTGTAATTAGAGCTCCAAGACCTATCGATGGTGCATATGTCAATAAGATCCGCGATCAGGCCATAAATTTGACTTATTCTTTAAATTGATTTATGCCATAATTTCTGACCTTTGGTTTTGTTCTTTTAAAGCATTGAAAGCGTGTCCTCCAAGGAACAGACACGCCCTCGTCCTCAGGCCTTAAATACTGTTGAGCTTATGAGAATTTGTAGTTCCGGATTGGGTATTGGCCCCTTTCAGGCCATGCAAATTGCTGAACGCCTCTATACACAAGGTTATATCAGTTATCCGCGTACCGAGACCAATCAATATCCAGCTAATTTTGATTTAAAGTAAGTTTCTAGCCTTATTACCATTATATATTCCCCATATAATGTCCCTTCATTTTCCTAGTGCCGTTCTACACATTTTAAAACCCTCTTCAGAATTCGGTGCGGAGGCCCATGCCATATTGTCGGATTTCAATGCCCCACGCAAAGGCAAAGATTGTGGTGACCATCCTCCCATTACCCCCATGAAATTGGCCACTCGCAATGACTTTGATCGTGACACCTGGCGTGTTTATGATTTCATTTGCCGCCACTTTTTGGGTACAATTTCAAAGGACTTAAAATATCGTGCCACAACTGTCAAACTAAAAGTTGCCACTGAAACTTTTACATGTACCGCTAATGTCCTGGTAGATCCAGGATTTACCAAAGCAATGACATGGTTGGCCTTTGGTCGTGATGAGGCAGTACCCACATTTACTCAAGGCGAAAAGGTCGCCATAAATGATGTACGCATGGCGGAAAGTCAAACAAGTCCACCAGATTATTTGACAGAGGCTGAGCTAATTACGCTTATGGAACAGCATGGTATTGGCACAGATGCTTCAATACCGGTACATATCAACAACATTTGTCAGAGGAATTATGTGACCATAGAAAGTGGGCGAAGGCTGATACCTACAACATTGGGTATTGTTTTGGTGCATGGGTATCAAAAGGTAAGGATAAGATAGGGGATTTATATGAATAAGGTATACTAAGAGGCTTTTCTTACAGATTGATCCGGAGCTAGTACTGCCCACCATGCGCTCGGAAGTGGAAAAAATGTTGAATTTGATATCAAAAGGCTCTGCAGATTTCCATGCCGTATTGAAACATGCCATTGAAATATTCCGATTGAAATTTTTGTATTTTGTTAAAAATATTTCCAATATGGATAGCTTGTTTGAGGTGTCCTTTTCACCGCTGGCCGAATCTGGAAAGTCCCATTCACGTTGTGGCAAATGTCGCCGTTATATGAAATACATACAATCCAAACCTGCCCGCCTTCATTGTTCCCAATGTGATGACACCTATTCCCTGCCAAATGGTGGTAATGTCAAAGTTTATCGTGAATTTAAATGTCCGTTGGACGACTTTGAACTATTGGCATTTACCACAGGGGCCAAGGGGAGATCATATCCCTTTTGCCCTTATTGTTATAATCATCCTCCCTTCAGGGATATGCCTAAAAATGCTGGCTGTAACTCATGTACACATCCCACCTGCCCCCATTCACAAAACCAGCTGGGTATATCGGGTTGTGTGGAATGTGAACATGGTGTTTTGGTACTGGACTGTACCTTGGCGCCCAGTTGGAAGGTTGGTTGCAATAGATGTGATGTCATAATTAATTGCTTTAAGGGAGCCACCAAGATTACTGTGGAAGGTAAGTTTAAAGAGCAAAGAAAGCTTAAAGTTCAATTAAATTATATTTTAAATTATATTTTACTTACTTTTACCATACATGTATTAAATATATTTTACTTATTTTTTTACATTGTAATTTTTTATATGATTTACCTTAATGTTCGTTGAATTTTGAGTAGTAATTTACGCTAATGCACTTTTAATTTTAAACTTTTAATTTTTTGTATTTTTCGTGTTTAATATCCACGATATTATATTTAGTATATATTCTGTTGATATGAGCTATTTCTGCTCGAATTTTCGAGTAGTTGTTTTAGTCGGAAGGCAGATGTTGTTTTGGTCTTGTCTATTTAACTGCTAATTTCATTAATTGCAAGTTGTCAGTTAGTGGAATATAGATGTGTTATTAGTCATGGCCTATCGTGGATATTAATCTACATATATCCCTATTTTTTTTATTTTTTTTGATAATAAGAAAATTGTATGCTATATTTTGTTTATTGTAGATTGTAATTTCTTATATGTGGTCTTCGGACTTTGAAATTACCAAGTATAATTAAATAAATAAATAAATAAATAAAGTCCATTAAAAATAAATATTATATTTTGTTAATTGCAGATGAAAAATGTGAGGAATGTGGTGCCCAAACTGTAAATGTTGTCTACAAATCGGATAAAACCAAATTCAAAGATGGTTCTGAGGAAAAGTCGGGTTGTATATTCTGTTCTGCGGATTTCGCAAATCTTGTGGAGAAACATCGTGCCGTGGCCTCACGTCCTGTTAATATACGCAGTGGCAGGGGTGGTGCTCGAGGTGGGCGTGGCGGTAAACCTGGTCGTGGCGGCAGCGGTAGAGGTCGTGGTGGTTCAAGGCAACCCAAAGATAAAATGGCCCACTTAGATGCATATTTTGTATGAAAAGAGTTTTCCCTGGGGAATTCTCTTTTAAAAATAGGTTTTGTCATTAAGTCATCATACTTAAGAAGTAACATTAGTTTGGTATTACAATGAAGTTTTGTAAGTCACAAACCCCCCATATGTATGTATCCCTGTGTCTCAATGCATTTCTCTTCCCCCACTCTCTATTTATTATAGTAGGTTTTTTATATAAGACATAAAATACATATGTTTAAGTAAAAGATATTAACATACAAAACCCCCATACAAAACAAGTTTTCAATGAAGGTGAAGTATGAAGATGGGAGACAATTTCAAGCCGCCTGAATTTCCTAAGTATCGCAAATGCATGCAAAAACATTGTGTGGACGGAATCTTGGTGGTAATGTTTAAGCATTCAAATAAACTGCGATTTGAGTATCTAAAAACAATCCTTCCCATGTCGTTAGGCCATCTTATAGTTCCGGAAAAGCCTGGACAATGGGTAAGTTTACTCCGTTCCTAAAGTAATGATAAAACGTTTTAGACAGAATTCAAAGTCAAAGCCATCATTTCTTGGTAAATGTACATTGCAGGGTAAACAATGACAAAAACCTTTAAACATTCTGTTTCCATCACCAACGACATTGAAGCTATTTAAAACAAAGAACGAAGCTTTAGACGTTCCCACAATTTCTACCTTTGATGGATGTGTGTTTTTGAGACAATAGGCAATTTTCTTACAGACCGTGTACATATTACATACATATCATACATATGTATATAGACTTAAGTCGCTGTACCAGAAACCTTCACATTGGTCAATGTCGTTGTGATGAAATGTTAATTAGACGAAAGTGAGGTTAAGTTGAATTTAGGAGGTTAGGTTTGATTCTTCAGCTATTCAACCTGTATGAGTATTCAAGACCCAGTTATTTACAGTACATAGAAGAAAGAAACAATACCTTATTCCATCTTGAATCCATAGTCGATGTTTAGACGTTCAAAGTTAATGGGAAAGAAGTTTGAGTTTATGTACTCGCAAATTCTGTTTTGTTTCTTTATTCTTTGCAGATTTTTTTTGCATTTTCTTTTATTTCATTTTCTCCGCCGTCAAATAAACAGCAACGCATAGATTTGAATTAAAAACTTTTGTGATGAAAAATAAATTAAATGTCCGGGTTCGATTCCCAGGCCTTACCACATCAAATTTTCAACGGTGGCGATATTTCCTGAGTATTTCAGCCATGAAAAACGTCTCCACAAGTGGCAACTTAGGACACGCCGTTCGGACTCGGCGATAAAAACTAGGTCACATACCAATAACTTAATATAAATTCATTGATATTATAGAAGCCTCCCTTGTCCCTACTGGGATGTTTGTGGAACAATTATATAAATTATACATTTCTAAAAAATATGCCAAAATTGGAAAATTCACATTGATTAGCATATCCTGCTACATCTTTAAATTGTCTTTAAATATCAGGTTCCTTTTTGGAATACACCCAATATAAAAAATAAATATATATACAATGCAATTTACCATATCTCTGAAATTTGATATTTGGGTAAATTGTGAGTTTATTGAAGATCTATCGTCCAAAAATTGTGCACTTGTACCTCACATACGCTTGATAATGCAGTTTTGTGTTTTTCATGGTATTTCGAAAATAGTTCATTGTGGGTACTGTGCCCGAAATAAAGATAGGTTCACATGTAAATTTCTATTTTTTTCATAATTCAGATGACTTTTATGGGATTTTATAATTTCGTATTATGGAGTTGGGCACTCCCCATGATGTCAATATATCAATTATTTGGTTTTGCGACAAAATAAAAAATTAAAATTTTTTCCGTTATTTTTGATGCGAAATAATGACAGGTTCAGGGCAATTATTAGGGATTTACACGCATAAATTTGAGGAACATTTTTTGCAAATCGTTGTTTTTTTAGATAACCGATGTCCAACGAGAAATTTGGTTTGGAAGTTGTCCCCGAATTATTTTCAAAATGCAGATAAGTTAGACACTTTAAAGCAGTTTTCAAGAAACACATTTTTAACGTGAGAGAGGAGGTAAATCTGTGGTTGTCAGAGGCAAGGATCATTTCAATTTGCATGAAAAGAGTAACAATCAAAAAAAAAAAAAAATTAAATCCAGTTTTGTAAAAAGTTTCATAAATTGGGCGCCAATTTGAACGTCAAAAAAGCCTGGAGGGTTTTCCAACACCACTTTGACGTCAAGAATCGCTTATTTTTCCCATTTATTCGAGTTAAAATAATTTTGCATCTCAAAACAACAGCCAATTTGATCAATGCGATGTAAACAAACGTTAGTAAGCTCAAACCGACTAGGAAGAATACAAAAATTAGCAAGTAAAACAGCAATCGAGCCTGAAGAAGAACAGACGTAGGTTTAAGTAAAAATGTTTATGAAAAATGGATGGAAAATTGTTTGAGTAATAGAAAAAATCCATCCCAGCAATTTTGCATGAGAGTTCACATAATTTTTAGATGAAATCTGTTGGTTTTCTTTTTTGGGCTCGGTTGCAGTTTTACTTGGCAATTTTTGTATTCTTTCTAGGTCGATTTGAGCTTACTAACATTTGTTTACGTCGCATTTTCGATACCTGAAGATCAAGTTAGCTGTTTTTTTGAAATGACAAATTATTTTAACTCGAATAAATGGGAAAAATAAGCTATTCTTGACGTCAAAGTGGTGTTGGAAAACCCTCCAGGCTTTTTTGACGTTCAAATTGGCGCCCAATTTATGAAACTTTTCACAAAACTGGATTTAGTTTTTTTGATTGTTACTCTTTTCATGCAAATTGAAATGATCCTTTCCTCTGACAACCACAGATTTACCTCCTCTCTCACCACATCCATATGTATTTATTCATTTACATGTAATATCGAAATAAAAACATCAAAATCATAACATAACTTTTCAATATGTATTGATCGTTGATCTCATTTGCCACTACTTCTTATTATGCTCTGCCGTGCAGCGTCACGGTTTGATAAAACTCCGAAAGAAGAAACATCTTGTGATATGCTTGTGGCACTTTGATTCTGCATTATGCATCTATATCTATGGTTTATTTATGAGAAGTTGAAATCTCCTTATGACAGCCTGCTATATGGGACCTTTTTTCGTGTTGCTTCCTTCATGTCAATTTCTCTTGTTATACTATGTTTACATTTACGAAATCCACTCGATTTCATCTGTCAATTCCTTTGTGTATACGTCAAATGAAAACTCATCTGAAATCGATTGGATTTCATTTGACGTTTGAGCAATGGAATTGACAGTTGAAATCGAGTGAATTTCGTAAATATAAACATAGTATTAGTTCCCTGGAATGAATGTATTGGGCTGAGGCTCGAAAACAGCATCATTTTCGGTAACTCCGCGTTAAAATAAACTTAGCTATGGACAAGAAAACGATTAACAACACTTTTAACGCGATACTGAAAAGTTAAACTTATAATTAATTCAATTTTGCACATTTCAATGATTTTGAAAGTTGAACACAAGAATAGGAAAACAAAAATAAATAAAATAAGTTGATGTTTGTAAATGTATGTATAAATAATTTTGACAGAAATCGGTAATAGCTTCAGGGTTGAGTTTTTTGTGTTTTTCAGAACCTGTTCTACCTTCCTTATTGTACCATGAACAGTATCACTAAAATATTTTTTAATGCTTGTGTTCCGGAACACTAATGGGTACTTTACACGATATGTTATTTTACATATGTGCTGTCACATTGCGTATATATTTTGTATATAAAAAGTGACAACCCATATGTAAAATACATATCGTGTAAAGTATCCATAACGCTAAAAATATTGTTACGGAATTAGATTTAACTAATGTCCGTGTAGACGTTGTTTTATTCCCCAGTACGATTTGTACCAAATAAAACAGGGTTCGTTTTAGATTACGTTTCTACAATGCTTTATTTACTTTATTACTCTTATTCAGAACCGACTTTAATTACTAAGCACACAGCAAGTCTCTAGTTAGCACGCAGCTATTCTTTAACCGATCTGTTCAGTTCAACGCTTAAAACACAACTAACTCGTCATTGCCAGTTCCCCTGTATTTATATCCCAAAGTCTCCCTGTTCGAGAGTCCTCTAGAAAATGTCTGGCAACTCCTCGAATATGTACAACGAACACACAGACGCACATTCGCACTAAGCGAACAACCAGACTCACATACATGGGGGATGATCAATGACGTAATTACAACAACAAATAAATGCAAGAAAAGAAGTAACAAACTAAACGATAATTACATGATTATGGCAAAACAAACAAAAGAACATTAACAAAAGGTAATGTAACGACTAGAATGATGAAGAGAGTTCTACATGGTAGTTGTTGTTGCTTAAATAAAATAACTGCGTAATAAAACGTTACGTTACAATTCAAATTTTTAAATTAACGGAAATTAAACTAAATTAACTTAAACCTATCAGTTACATTCGTAACAATATTTTAGTGATACTGTACTCGGAGCGGTACACTATGTTAGTGTACTATTTATTTTCGAACTCTGAAATATTTATAAGCTTCCATTAGACAGACGAGAGAGACATTTTGACAGTTCTTTCACTGAGAGTTTGCAAATTCTTGCTGGACAAATTTCTTATAGCAAGCACTAGCAATGCTTCTTCTTCCTGAAAACAGTCAATCATCTGTTTTTATTTTTTTGTTTATTTATGTTTGTGAACATTAAAAAAAATTTTATTGTGGAAATAACATAGTCTAATTGTATTGTTTTATGGAGAACAAATTTGTAAAGTGGAAAAATACTTTTTTGTTTCATTTTCTTTTTTATTGTTAATAAAATACAGCGTGTTTGCTTCCTTTATTGGCGGACAAATTGTTCTGTTTTGGCAAGCCAGCTGATTGCTTGCTGGTTTTTGCTGGGAAGGTGTCTGTTTACTTTTTACAATTTTCTAGCAAAAGAGAATAAAAAACCGTACTCTCTGAGAAAGTTCTTGCTGGGAAAGTAACCAGACAGATTTAATAAATGAATTCAATTTTTAGAAAAAAAATGTTTATGTAAACATTCATATACATTTTGTAACTGATCATACTAAATTTTTAAATAGAATTATCTCATAATGGCTTACAGCATTATGCTAGCCCTATATATAGATTATAGTTTTAAACTAATATGTAAATAAATATGTTAAGTAAAGAAAGATCTATTAATAAATAATAATAATAATAATAATAGACCCTTGCTGAAAGAAAGGGTGCTTCTACAGACTCTTGCTGAATGAAAGCATGCTTCTATTGACGCTTGGATACTCCACTCTGAGACCTTTTGGTCATGTACTAGAGCATTTCAAGAGCAAGCTTATGATTTTGTTCAGCTTGTGGTGATTAGGATTATGGCTCATTGTGGACGATGTTCCTTTGAATGTTCACATTGAAAGACAACTCCCCGATCTTGTCTTCTTGTAATCTGTAGTGAAACTCTACAGTTGACCTTAAAACTAATTTATGACTTTCAAACCAAAATACAATTGCAATATTGGTGGTGGCAGTGGGGATTTGGTGATGACGTGTTTACTATATAGCAGTGATGATGACGTTGATGATTGTTCAATCGGTACTTAATTATGTTATAAACATAAATATTACATAGAGGGGAACAAAACAAAACAATGGACACATTTAGCGAGACAACAGTAATAATAGATAACATACATATCGGCATTCCCATATGTCACATAGTCGTCACACATGCTTGTGGGCTGCAAGCTGAACTGGACAACAGCATGTCCGGCGCGCACATGCTAACCATTTGATGTTTAACATGACGCGCGATATGAAATAACATAAATAAAATTTTCGTTGATATCTTTGAAGTTTTTTTTTTTGTTTTGTTTGTTTAAATTGAGAGATTAAGAGATTTGCGATTTTTATTTCATGTTGTTGTAGTTGTTGTCGTTTTGTTTTCTGTAATTTATTATTATTTCAAATCATTTACATAGGAAATGAGATCGTTTAATTTATAAAAAACGAAATGAATTTAAGTATAGAAACTGCAAGATGATTCAAACTTTAAATTTTATTGGGATGTGCAAGAGTTGTTGGTGAGTATTTGGCGGCAAATTTCACAAAGTTTTCCGTTAAAGGCCTCGACACATAAGCGGCTGGCTTTCTGGCTGAAGTCATTTCTGGGAAATGATGACTTCAGCCAGAAAGACAGCCGCTAGTGTGTCGAGGCCAGAAAACACAATGACTTTTGCTGCTTGCTTCAAGCTCAATTTCATGTAAATGAACAGGTGAACAGGAACTACCTAATACAAATGCGATCTTGGATTTCTTTATTCTTTTACAGAAATTGAGGCTTGGATAAGCATGCATTTTTCATTGTGTTCTCACCTTAAAGGTAGAAACACTATGAAATACGTCGTTTTTTCACGCTCAGTTTCATGTAAAAGACTAAAGGCCAAGTACTACCTAATTCAAATAAATTAAGGGGTGAATACATAAGCTGCCTTGCCTGCTTATCTTGGGCGTATTTCATTCTGTTTACACTTTAAAGCTGTAAACAGATACAACGTTTGGGTAAAGTTTTGTGTCGTTTTGGCCGTTTTTACACTGTTGGGCATGATGCCGAAAAATTTAAATTCATTTGAAATATATGCCGGCAAACAGATAAACGCTGGACTTTGGTGTCGTCGTCGCCCTGTTGTTGTTGTTTTTTTCTCGACGCCCAACGCAAAACTTTAATCAAACGTTGTATCTGTTTTCAGCTTAAGCGTTGGCAAAAGGAAAACATCAATCACAAGGAGAACGAACAACTGTTGATGTGCTTTGTAGCATCAAATTTTAAATAATTGAACTTGTTGGCATCAATACCCAAACGTTTATTATTTTTTAGCTTTAATTTGACATTAAAGCTGAAAACACATGCAACGTTTGAGTAAAGTTTTGTGTCGTTTTGGCCGTTTTTACACTGTTGGGCATGATGCCGAAAAATTCAAATCCCCCTCAGGGGATTTTATTCTGCACAGTTAAATGACCAAACGTTGATTCTGTTTTCGGCTTTAGTTTTGCGTCGTCTTGGCTGTTTTTACACAGTTGGGTGCATGGTACAAATACACAGGTAGCCGCATCGGCAATTGTTGGTAACATAAGGTGTCAAAATTTGACATCAATTCAATGCAGTTGACACATTATGTTACCATCAGCTGGCATGATAATGCTACCTGTATTATTGTACCATGGTTGGGTGCATGGCAAATTTATATAAGGTATATGCATGAATTACAACACTAACAAATTTACGAAAACATTATTGTTGTTATTGAAAATTAATTTCAAAGATAATATTGAATAATAGGGTCGTTCCAATTTTTTTCAGAAAAACATAAATACATTTTGAAAATCCTCTAAAATAGAACAAATTTGAATCAAAATGTAAATATAACGCATTCAGAACTGTCGTTGGTCCTTTTTTACACGTTTGTGATGAAAAGCAGTACTTTATGGTAACAAATTTAGAAGTTTTAAATTTCATGAGCACCCTATTACATTTTGAAAACTAACAGCCTGTTTCTGTATGTCGAAAGAAGAATGTGTGCGAAAGAAACACGTCCAAAAACTCTTGTGTTTTTCAAATTTGTTTTTTGTTTTGACGCAAAAGCAAAGGTAAAATTATTTCGAAAACTAAAGTTCGGGCGTGTTTCATTCGCACACATTCTTCTTTCGACATACAGAAACTGGCTGTAAATTTACAAAAAAGTATGAATACAGCTGATTGTCACTTCTACCTTAAGCTCCGTTTACACATGACAGGACAGTTGAGTACATGTATTGATTGTCAAAAACCCAAAACTTGCCTGTATGACGTGGGCGTCCAGACAACTGCAAAAACAGTTGTAAAATTATGAATGAAAATCGTCGATTTCTTTTTGTTTTCCATTCACATATTATATTCTTGTTCATGTTCTTTTGTCTTCAACACATTTCAATTATCATCTCACTTCTTTTTAACAAAAAAGTTAAAAATTTGTTAACCCCACTGTCTGTGAAAAATGATGGACAGCTGGGAGACAGCCGACAAATGTATATGTATATGTGGTAGTAAATCAGAGTTGTATTTCAGGCAGACTGTCTTGTGTAAACGCCTAGTTATATAAAAATACCTTGATTGGGTGTCGACGCCGAAACTTCAAATTCATTTTAAATATATGCCGTCAAACAGATCAACGCTGGGCTTTCTATCCCACGGCGGCAGGTTCTATGCGCCGAAATGACTCGGAGAAATCTTCGACCAGGGGCCGTCACCTCGACAATTATGTGTTTGTGTTCATATATTTTTTTCACTATAGGAGCGGCAAAATATTCCGGAATACTTGCCCCAAGCTCTTTTGGTCCATGCTGGGATAGATAACAACCCCGGGCCATGGTTCTGTTCCGTTTGCCAGATCTGCATCCACCACATGTCCAGATCGGTGAGATGTAATGGCCGTGTTGCCTCTTGCTGCGCCAGAGCATCTCCCAGCGTGACTCCAACTTCGTCGTCGTCGGAATACGAAACACCCTCGCAGACTCCTCAACAACAACAAACGCAGTATCTAACATCCAAGTTGTTGTTCATCCCAGGATATAGAGGAGACCTCTCTCCAGTTGTGTTTAAAACGTTAGTATGTGTGGACGTCAGTCATTTGTAGAATTCAGAAACAAGAAGTCCAAGACACGAACACAGAAATAGGGAGTTTCCCTTTCAGAAATTCCACACTCTCCAGTCGGTATAAAGATCGTAATGTATGCGGATACTTGTACGATCTTGGCGTCGGGTCCTACCGTCGATGACATACTATGTATGTGCTAAGCCCTAACACATCCAACGTTTGAGTGACGTCATTTCTGATAAAAGAATAAAGTAACAAGCAACACAGTTCGAATTTTTCTTTATTCTCTTATCGGAAATGATGTCCAACTTTACTTAAAAGTTGGATGTGTCTAGGGCTTTAGGCTAAATACCTACTTACATGTAGTTTTTTCATCTGTGGAATATTAAAATATCCGCCGTTAAATCCACTGCCACACAGTTCACCACCTGGGCGTCTGAAATGAGGCTGGCCCTGCTCATCTTGGTCGATGGTGTCCGGATTTTGACCACAAAGTACCTCAAGATCTTAGGTGTAACTTTCGATAGCATGTTTAAGACGTCCGCACAAGGCACAGCTAATTGCGACAAGAACAGAATTAGGTACAAGGTTCTCAAGTTGCTGGCCTGCAACACTTGGGGTGCTGACAAAGAAGCCTTATTGCAATAGGCCGGTCTGTGGTACGTTATACGACGCCAGTGTGGTATGTAAATGTTAGCGCTACGCAGTGGAAGAAAATTCAAACCTGTCGGTGGGCCATCTTCATGAGAAGATGACGATTTTACCGGTACATCAACAAAATAAGGTGTTGTTGATGCAGTAACTGCTAGGGTGTTATCGCCGTGAGCATCCCTGCCACGATCAAGTGGAAAAGCTTCCCCCACCCAGGCACGTCAGGAGAGATCTTCATGATCTGGAGAGAGAGGTCTAAAAGTATAAAGGATCGTCACTAGGGAAGTCGACTGTTGAATCTTCCGATTTTCATCCTCTATTGAAACGCTTTGGCGATGGGATCCTTTCCACCATGTTGAAATTAGAAAAAGCTAAAGTTGTGCCAAATGAACTATATGGAACTATCTAGTTCACTACGTAGTTCCAAGGGCTCACATCATTTATATGAACAAACTGCGTATACGTGATACCACACTTTAGATTTTATGACATTGATCATACGTTTTGGAACTAGTACAAGTATACCAGGAACTAGATATCCAACTCTAGAAAAAAACTAATTACACTGTGCTACAGTGAAAATTTGCAGGGGTTCTAATGCATAAATTCGGTTTTGTGGGAGTCCAAAGAAGACGAAAATACCTTTGGTTTCTTTGGGTCAATTCGGTTTTTCATTTTATAATGGTAAATGTAGTGAAAAATGGGCTTTCTTGGATTTTCAACTTTAAACGGACATTACTTCTTTTTTCCACAACCGATTTGCACACACTGTTTTTCATTATAAAGGGGAAAGCATTGCCTTTCGAACAAGCCATAGGTTTTTAAAATCGGTTAACAAATGGCTAAGTAATAGTGGTTTAAGTGTGACAAAAACGAAAATCCAAGAAAGCCCATTTTTCACTACATTTGCCGTTATAAAATCAAAACCCGAAGTGACCCAAAGAAACCAAAGGTATTTTCGTCTTCTATGGACTCCCACAAAACCGAATTTGTGCATCAGAAATCCTGCAAAAAAAAAATTGTCCACTTTTGTATCACAGTGTTATTAAAGATGTTTATACACATAAACATGTATTTTGTATTTTCCATAGTGCGAATAAGTGATGTCGCAATGTATTCGCACCCATGACCGTGAGACAAATTTAGTAATAAACCCCTGAATATGAAATCGAATACTCACTCATTTCTTCAGAATTGTCCCAATGAGTGAGAGAGGGTGCTGAGAGGCAAAGGGTTACCATATGCCTCACCTCTCTTTCCTACAAAATGACAATTGCCGTAAGTAAACTCGCCCAATGTAAATTGGGAGATTCATAAACTCTTTTACGCCATGTTTACATTAAAACTTTTTGTTAAGCCGCTCATGAGGATTTATTTGACGTATACGCAATGAAACCCACTGGATTGACTAAATCCAGTTATATGTAAACGTACTGTTATGCTTGGTTTACAGATGAGATTTCATTTGACGTTTGAGCTATGAAATTGACAGTTGAAATCGAGTGGATTTCGTAAATGTAAACTTAGCATTACACAAGACATTGCTTATAATGCTTGGTTTACATTCGGCATCAAATCAAGCAAAATTTACCATGATACAAAAATGAAATCATCTGATTTCGTGACTTTAGCGAAATCAACATCGAAATCACAGTACTCATGATATACAACCCTGTTTTTTGCCTAAAAAAGTACCAAAAGTTGCAATACTTTTCACGTATCACAATAAACAAGGTAGATGGCGAATTGCTGCAACAAAAAATTTTAATGTCTGTTCCAGAACCTGCAAGAAGCTACTATTTTTACTACTATAACATTTTTTCCTTTATGTTATCGGAAAAAATAGTAAAAATTAGTAGATTCTTGCAGTACTGGAACAGACCAAGTATCAAAATGGGTAAACAAAGTAAAAACATTAAATTGCTTTGTTACAATATTAATTATTCATTGTGTTCCTGTATCTTTTTCGTGATAAAATTAGCAAATAAGCAAAATGTCAAATGATACTTTCCTATACAAATTTGTTGAAACAGTGCAGGAATGGAAAAATGACAGAATTCGCAAAAACTCTAGCAGAAATGTCAAAATCAACGTATCAGGCAATCAGATAACAGCAAACAAGCTGCTAGTTTCTACTCGGCCAAATTATTCTGCTCCATTTTTGTTTAAAGAGAAGTGCGAGTTTAGTACGGGAACGCGTTTCTGGCACAAAATTTGAAAATTCATGTTCGATCACCTGCACATATGAATCTACCTTGATTATCGTGATATGTTTGAAATCAACAAAAAAGTCCCGGTCCACACTAGAGTGGTTTCATTGAAAAATTTGTATGAAATTATGCGTCTCTAGATCGACTTCCATAGTAGAGTAAAATCATAAAATTGCTGTAGTGGGGAATTCGATTTAAGAATGCCTAATTTCATGAAATTTTTTAATGAAATTCATGCTAGTGTGGACTGGGACAAAAGGGGTGTATTTCGGGATTTCGTGAAATCCAGTGGATTTCGGGGCATAAGTATAAAGCAGCTATAAGGTCAGTACCAGGCTTATAAAGTCAAAATTTAATGTTTTATTTAGTCTTATGTCAGACTATGAAAATTTTCACTAACATGAAAATGAGTTTATAGGAAAGCGGTGCGGGATTACTAAATCCACTCGATTTCAACTGTCAAATCCATAGGTTAAACGTCAAATGAAATCCAGATGAGATTTCATTTGACGTTTGAGCTATGGAATTGACAGTTGAAATCGAGTGGATTTCGTAAATGTAAACTTAGCATAACTTTGCGAAAAATATCGTTAATTACCGAAATTATAAACGTTTTAATTTTACCGACATTTGTCGGTAACTCAAAAAATGAGTTACAGAATCGCACTACTGATAAAGACTTTAATTTTCAATTATAAGACTACAGTGTCACCCTTTTGTTTAACCATTATAGAATAAAAAAAAACATTGTTCCACAACATCCCATACGGGACACGGGAGACTTCTCTCATATCAATGATTGCACCCCGATTCATATTTAGCTCAATGATATGGGACCTACTGTTTATCGCCGAGTCCGAACGGCTTGTCTTAAGACACCACTTGTGGAGAAGTTTTTCAAGGCTGAAATACTCAGGCAATGTCGCCAACATTACTGAGGGGTATTTTGCCACCGTTGAAAAATGTTTGATGTTGGCTGGTCGGGGAATCGAACCACCGACCTTCTGCGTGCAAGGCGGGCGTGCATACCATTGCGCCACGGTGGCACCCAACCAACCAACCATTATCGAATTACAACAGAAAAATAACGCCAAAACACTTTGCAAATGGCAGTTGAAACCCACATTTCATTTATTTGTTAAATAACTCAAGAAAAACGCATTGTTTGAGTAAGACACCGTTTATGTTTCATGTCAAGATGACTGACTCAATAGATATTTGTTTTGTTATTCTTTTTTATTAGTTTTAGTATGAATGAAGCGTGTAAATATTACCTGATTCAATGACCGCACTTGGTTCACATAACCTCAATTTCAACAATGCTGGGGGTGGTTGTTTTAATAGTTAGATTTTAGCTAGTTCCATTGAACAGGTTTACCAGAAAAGTCTTGAATTTTATTTTAAGTGACGAGTTTACCAGAACCCGGTGTAATGTAAACATGATACTACACCCAATTTATGCTGGCACATAAACTCAAGATTTAGAAAAATATGAGATTTAAGGCAAAAATAGGATCAACGTTTGTGGAAAGTTTTGCGTTGGGCGGCGCCGACACCAAAGGCCAGCGTTGATCTGTTTGCCGGTATATATTTCAAATTAATTTGAAAAAAGTGGAAAAAATACTTTTTTGGGTCATTTTCTTTTTTATTTTTTAATAAAATACAACATTTTTGCTTCCTGTGTGACGTAGGCTTCCCGACAACTGCAAAAACTGTTGTAAAATTATAGCGTTGTCCCCGTACTTTTTAATAGTAAAACGTGTAAAAGAGAAAAAGAGAGCAAAATTGTTGTCACACAAAAGTTTTTTCAAAAAGTTCGGGAACGCAAAAATGGAAGAAACGTCAAAAAAGTAGAGTTGGACAATTGAACGACCTAGTTCACTGTCCTAGTTCAAAAACGTATAAGTAACATCATACAAACTAACGTGAAATAATAGCTCTGTTCCTTAACGTGCAAGAATCTTCAAGTTTTACTACTTTTTACTCGAAAAGCGTTCCTTTACTTCCGACACAATACAATTCATATGGGAGCAGTTTACAACTTTTACTACTTTTGCCGGTTTTACCATTTTCAAAAGTAAAGGAACAGACCAAATAAGTATACGCATTTTGTTCAAAGAAACGACCGGTGTCCATTGAACTAGATTGTGAACTAGGTAGTTCAATATAGTTCAATTTGCACAACTCTACAAAAAAGCTGGAACAAATGTCAAAGTCGGCGTACTAGCCAATCAGACGCCGGCATTCATGTTACTATTTTTTACACGCTCAAATTTGTCGAGTAAAAAGTTTTTAAAGAGAGCGTCATTCAGCGCCATTTTTGTTTAAAGAGAAGTGAACATTTTACAACTTTTTTGTGTACGGGAACGGGGTTTCGTGTAAAATGTGTAAAAGTCATAAAAATTTTAAAAACTTTTAGTTGAAATCGAGTGGATTTCGTAAATGTAAACTTAGCATAAGGCCATGTTTATGTTTTAGCCTTTTGCAGGGTTAACCTTCTTAATGAGGATTTATTTGAGGTATACGCAAAGGAATTGACATTTGTTAAATGCGGTTATATATAAACGTACTATAATATCCCATTTGCACTTAACCGGATTTATAATAAATCCTTATAAAGTAGGTTAATCCAGCAAAAAGTTCTAATACAAACGCCGTTTAACTTTAAACTGTTATACCACCCTCGTCAACATTTATTATTTATTTACTTATAACCAATAAATTTTCACATCAATTGTCTTCACAACAACAAATGTGTTAGCTGTTCATGTTTCAGAAAACAAAACAAAATCCTAAACTTCTACTATTTTCGCCACCGTGTTTTGATGGTTAACCGACGCCCTTAACTTATTACCACAGATTTCAATGAGAAATCTTAACATGTTTTAGGCGTTGCTTGAACTCTCAAAAACCTCTACTACAACAACAAAACAAAACTTGCAACAACAACAATTTGTTTCACATAATTGTCATACAATAAAATCGTTTGTAACAACAAAACCATTATCTGAAGAAGTAAACACATAACACAAAAAATGTGAGGGTAGATTGTTGTATTAAACAAATATTTTAACTAACCGTTTAGTTCACAGATGTTGGTGTAGTTTTTGTTGGTTTTTGGTGCTAATTTTTTTGGGGAAACTCAATTAAAAGAAGTAACGGCTAGGGTTAGACTACCTAACTAGACGATAACATGTTACGCCAACGTTAAAAGGGGGGCATTGGAAAGAAAAATTGCAGAGCTTTAAATTTCCTAATACGTTCAAGTCATGGATTTCAATTGTCAATGTCAAAGAAATCCTGTTAAGGAAGGTTAACCCGGCAAAAAGTTCTAATGTAAACATATTAGAATTTTTTGCCGGGTTAACCTTCCTTAAGAGGATTTCTTTGACATTGACAATTGAAACCCATGACTTAAACGTATTAGGAAATTGAAAGCTCTGCAATTTTTCTTTTCAATGCCCCCCTTTTAACGTTGATGTAACATGTTATCGTCTAGTTAGGTAGCCTAATATGCTGTTTATATTGTAGCTTTTTGGAGGGTTAACCTTCTTTATGAGGATTTGTTTGACGTGTACGTAATGGAATTGACATTTGAAACCCAGTGGGTTTGTTAAATCCGGTTATATATAAACGTACTGTAACCCTAGCCGTTACTTTTTTTAATTGAGTTTCCCTAAAAAATTAGCACAAAAAATCAAAATATTCCTATTTATGTATTTTTAATAAACTGAAAATAAATAAATTAAAATATATATGTATGTATGACGGTATGTACATGTTTGTTGTATTAAAATTGCCAACAGCTACGGATTCATTCATTCATTACCCGCAATGAAGTGCTTTATATTCAATAAAGAATGCAACAACTATAACTCTGAATCATTTTAATTTCACATCTTAATTACATGTTTTGTTGTTTTTATGGATATAATTAGAGTAGCAATTTGTTTTAATGTCTGTCTTGCGAATATACAAAATCTAATCAGATCAATTTTGAAAATGTTCTACTTAAAATTTGTAAAAAAAAATTGAAATGTTTTGTTATTCTACTTTTTAAAGAGTAAACATTGTGAACAGCTCTCATATCAATTGTTGTTGCATTCGGAGTATGAATCCTCTGGTCGCAATTTATCCCTGAATGCTGAGTCCAAGTTGAACTTTCCCATAGGCAGGAGTGTACTTCAAATTATAGAACTTAGATAAGTATAGATTGGGCCTTAACTTCCCTACACCTCCCCCAACTTGCGAATATAGATAGTATTTGCAAAATCGACCTAGGTTGAAAAACATACATATGGTCTGTTCCTTTACTTTTTAAAATGGTAAAACCGGCAAAAGTAGTAAAAGTTGTAAACTGCTCCCATATGAATTGTATGGTGTCTGAAGTAAAGGAACGCTTTTCGAGTAAAATGTTGTAAAACTTGAAGATTCTTGCACGTAAAGGAACAGAGCTTTAATATCCCACAAATTGCAACTATTTTTCTACGTAGTATATCAATGCATTGAAAATTATGACTGAAAGCAAATATGATTAACAGTACGTTTATATATAACCGGATTTAAGAAACCAACTGGGTTTCAAATGTCAATTCCATTGCGTATTTTTCAAATAAATCCTCATAAAGAAGGTTAACCCTGCAAAAGGCTATAATATAAACATGGCCAAAGAGATAGAATAACATTTAAATGCAATTGAGGTTTCATCGCCAACCATAAACTGTATGATGACGATCTACGACTGGCGCCCAAGATGGTAAACCACTTTCCCTGATGGCGTAAGAGCTTGGAAATTTGATATTAAAGTTAACAATTTCGTAGACGAGTAGTTATTCTATGGCCACTAAGTCCACAAATAGCACGACAAGAGCTCTTTTAAGGCCTGGGTACATAAGCTGCTTTGCCTGTTTGCCTTGATTTCCTGCTTCATTTCTGACATAATAAAAATAAAAGAATAAAGAAGGCCGAGCAAATTTCGAACTGGGTAGCCCTTTTCTTTTTTATTCTTTTATCAGAAGCAAGCAAGATAAGCAGGCGAGGCAGCTTATGTACCCAGGCCTTTAGTCCCTGCCGGGATAGAAAAAAAAACAGGGACGCTTGCCAGTAGTTGCACAATGCTGACCGTGCTAATAGATTGTGCACGGTGAACGAAGACTGAGAGAATTTCCCAAGATGTCAACATGGCATGGCTTGTTAAGTCAGCATCATCGGCTGGCATATTTGGTAAATGAACAAAAGGAAAATGGTAACATATGGTAACTATGTTCTCATTTTTCTTTTGTTCATTTACGAATATGCCAGCCGATGATGCTGACTTAACAAGCCATGCCGCTTATGTGACTAGCCCTTTAGGAACTTACTCTTAAAGTCAACAGGATAGTAGGCGAGAGAATAAGCGGAAAAAGTGACTAGACCTAATGAAGCAATATAACATTGGTGCAGGATTAAATAAATTGTGGGCAACCATTATATCACTCTCGAAACCGGAAATGAAGGATGATAGGACGGCGGTTACTTTATACGGCGTAACAGAGACAGATTCTAAGAGGTACGCGTGTTAGTTTAACCGAGCACGCCGAGAGTGATAGGGCTAAGGCAGTGTGCGCATATGTCCGTATAAGAGTCCTCCCAGTCCAGGAAGTACCACCACAATTTTCGATGAGCGATGTTGCAGACGTCATCTGAAACGCGAAATCATCCAAAGCGTTGGGCCCGCACTGAATCTCTATAGTGATGCTTAAACAACTGGATGAAACCGAAGTGAAGTATGGACAAGTGTTTTCAATCGGCCAGAAGCTTGGAAAGTATACACAGTGATCCCGCTACCGAAGCCCGTAAAGTTGAATTTTACAGGTCGATTTACCTCCTGCCACCAGTAGCAAAGTTTCTAGAAGCACTACTACTTCCCACGATGAGAATCTGTTTCCCAATTGCCCAACATCAGCATGTATACCGGAAAACGCACAGTACCACAGCAGCATTACACGCCATATCCACACATATCAGTCGAAGACTGAACCAGAATAGGCCGTGCGAAGGCCTTCGGTACCGTTAACTATGCCAAGCTGTTCAAGGATATAGAGAAGACGTCTCTCCAGCCGTGTTTGAAACTTTCGATTATCATATGTGTGGACGCCAGTTGTTTTTGGAATTCAGAAATAAGAAGTCTCAGGCCCGTAGAGTAAAACAGGGAGTTTGCCAAGGCGGAGTAATATCTTGGGAACTTCTACCTCTACCTTTCTGAAATTCCACACCCTTCAGACGGAATAGAGATTGTAATGTCTACATAGCTGATTTATGCAGCTGTTCCATCTGAGGAATATGAAAATATCCTCAGCTAATCCATTGCCACACATGGATGGTTGAAATGAAGTCCCCCCTTAGTATATTGCGACGGATTGTCTCATATGAAATTCGACTAGTAATCATCGACAGGGCTGACCCAAAATCTCTTAAATAGTTGCATCTTC
This sequence comes from Musca autumnalis, assembly GCF_047663935.1. NCBI lineage: Eukaryota > Metazoa > Arthropoda > Insecta > Diptera > Muscidae > Musca > Musca autumnalis. The sequence continues at coordinate 35,937,149 of NW_027411866.1, read as the reverse complement.
TTCGAAGCCTTGTATGTCTGGGAAGGCGAAGCTAAGCTCTTTGCAGAATCCGCGCTCATCTGACATGAAGCAAGTTGACAACATTGCTCGACGGATTGTCCCAGATGGAATTCGACTAGCAATCATCGACAGCGCTGACCCCAATGGTCGCATCGCCGACTGTCATTGGTTGCTAGTAGAAGGTCATCCTAGGGACATCCTCATCTCAGACGTGCTTGACCAAGGAAGCCAAGTTGATGAGAGATACCATATGGGATGGTGACCTCCTCCTTTTATTGAGTTGGGACAATTATTGAAGTTAGTTGAGATGCAGACCGTCGCGACTGTCTCCAGATGGAAAAATGGAGGATTCTTAACTCTTTTGAGACGAACGACGGACATGTCATCAAATTTGCCACCGACAAATCTGGAGAGAATTACGTAAGAAGTCAAGGGCGGTACTTAACTTTCGGCTAGGAAGATTATGCTTCCGAATCCACCCAAAGCACCAAAAGGTAGGAAGCAGCAAAAGCTTAGCTTTGTGCACATAAAATTGCATCATTGCAAAGCTGCTGTACTACTAAAAAACCCTCGACCTTCGACATCGTCCGAGTCATGCAACCATATTTGTGCAAAATAAGGTGCGCAGACTAGGCGGCAAGGCCTATATTGTGTTCGCCGCCTCGAATGGGAACAAGGTAGAAACATGTATAGTAGGTAAAAAGAAGAAAGGAGAATATAACACAATTAGATCCCAAACAGATCAGTAGATCTCAGCAAGCCTACATCTAGGACAAATTCATAGAAACCGCTTTACATGAGGTGGGTGGACACGTTTAAAGAATTTAGTCTTCACCTTGGCGGCCTTTCTCGACCTTCAATAATGTAAAGCCACACATAACGCTCTCAGCAACACAAGAATGGATTTCCCTTTATCCTAGTGGAATGGATGGATTCGTGCATAGGAACCCAGCAAAGTTAAAAGGAAGTGATTGCATGTGAAATCATGATTTCACTGGTTCTTTTGCATGAGTGCGAAAGGAGTCGTGAAAGATCCGATCTTTTTCATCGAATTTTCATTAGTGCAAGTGAAGTCGTGAAAGATCCGATCTTCTTAATCGAATTTTCATGAGTGAAATTGAAGTGGTGAAAGATCATAATATTGTCATGAGTTTAAATAAATTGATAAGTACCCCCACAATAAATTATCAAATACTCATGTACCCGAATAATTGTGTACTTGCAAAAGTAATTGTTAAAATGAAAATAAAAGTCAGATGAAAGTGATCGATAGTGGCAAAATTTATATATTTTAATTAAAAATACAATATAAATTGATATAAAACAAAAAAATACATTTTGTGTTTGGAAATCTGTTTCGTTTTGTGGATATTAAAAAGAAGTATGAAAAAGACCCGGTCTATAAACCACGAGCTCCAACACCCGACCTACACCGATATAGTAAAACATATCGAGTTGCAATTATTGGGTTGGTTGGGCCATGTTAACAGGATGGATAAAGATGCCACCGGTATATTAATACGAGCCATTTGACGTTACGCCACCCGAAGGAAGAACAAAACTCCAATGGAAAGATCAAGTTCAATATGATATCACAAAACATGGCATCCAAAGTTAGAGAAGCAAAGAAGAAGTAGACCATAACATGGTAACTATTACGGGATAAGTTTTTTCTTTTGATATAACATAACAGAATTCAAATTTATACTAGATTTCCCAATTGATGAGCTCGGTTCAGAGATTGACACATAATTTATCGAATATTGGAAAAAACGGAATCCCCCAAGTTGAAAGAAATATCTTGCAGCCATCGGAAGAAATAAATATAATATTGCAGATTAATATAGTATATAATTTTGAAAATTACATAAAAAATAAAGAAAAATAACATCTAGCGATACAAATCATCTGTGCATTGTATTCTTATTAATTCAACAAATTACATAATTGTATTGCAAATTTTATTTTTGATTGGCGAAAATCCGGATCCAAAGCATTGGTGCAAGAAGCCATGACAATGAACTGGTGCAAGAAGCCATGACAATGAACTGGTGCAAGAAGCCATGACAATGAACTGGTGCAAGATGCTATGACAATGAACTGGTGCAAGATGCTATGATGATGAACTGGTGCAAGATGCTATGACAATGAACTGGTGCAAAATGCTATGACAATGAATTGGTGAAAGTGTGTGTCACTCCCTTGTAAATGTCATTGGTGATTCACCTAAATTTTCACCTATGACATGTCACTTGCACCCATGATTCAACTCACGATTTGTCATCGAACATTTTGCTGGGAATGTATCGTGAAGAAAACTGTTAACAGATTTACACCACAAGGGAGTTCTCACACCACTGGCTCTGTCTTCTGGTGATAAATGAATTCCTTGTGTGTTTCGACCGACTGACAACTAAGGTGGTGGCTTATGCTGATGATATAGTAGTATTACCAATCCTGTCTGACCTTATGCAATGTCCTTTGGTACAACAGGCAAGTTGGCCCATGACAATGGTCTCGAAGTCAACCCACTCGACAAGTCTGGAAAAAAATACTGTGGGACTTACTACGGTCAATAGTAGATTGATGTATGTAATTGTTTCCTGCGCATCTGCGATGAGATTGAAAATCAACCCTTCAAAAACAGCGCACCCACAGAAGCTGCAACGTTGAAAAATATAGTAAACCATCTTTTTCCACGCAAAGAGGTAACATCCTGGGAAACATTCGACACCGGTGGATGCTTTACATTCCCAACTGTTACTCTCACAGAGATAATGACAACCGTCTCAAAATTCGAGGATTCAAAGGTACCTGGATTAGACAACATTCCTAATGCTGTCGTTAAAGAAGTTGTTGGATGCTGCGGCGATCAACTGCTACAGTTGTTCAATTCCTGTTTGCAATGTGGATCTTTCCCATCAATATGGAAAAGACAAAGGTTGGTACTATTACCAAAAGAAGGGAAGCCACTTGACACATCATCGTCATATCGGTCCCTATGTATGATCGATACATTTGGGAAGCTATTGAAGAGTGTTCTACGAAATAGACTGCAAGAACATGTCGAAGCTACAGAGGTCTTATCCGAAATGCAATTCGGCTTCAGGAAGAATAGATCAACGGTGGAGGCTATAAAAACGGTCGTTGACATTGCAAGAACCGCAATAGATGGCAGGAGTTGGTACAAAAGAATACTGTGTGATCATAACCCTGGATGTTAAAAATGTCTTCAATACAGCAAACTGGGAAAACATCGTGAATGCCCTTATTCACCTTAACATCCCACCTTACCTAGTAGCTATAATTAAAGACTACTTTCGACAAAGAGTCTTAATATTTGAATCAGACGAAGGAGTCAAAGAACAAAAAATCACAGGAGGAGTTCCACAGGGGTCTGTCCTGGGACCGCTGTTATGGAACATTATGTATGATGGGGTTCTAAGATTAAAACTACCAGAAAAATCCAATATAATCGGTTTTGCGGACGATATAGCTTTGACAATAGTAGCAAAGACTAAAGGAGAGGCGAAAATGGTGTCAGAAGCCACCATCCACGTTGTTAAATCTTGGCTTAACTCAAGGGGATTGCAATTAGCAGAACACAAAGCAGAAGCCATCCTAATAACAAGCCGCAAAAATGTGGACTATCTTGAACTCCAAATAGGCGGCTGTGTGATAAGAACTGCAGAAAGTTTAAAATATTTGGGAGTTATGATAGATAACCGTCTATCCTTCAAACAACATCTCGACTACATAAAGCTGAAGTCGGGTAAAACATGTGCAGCGCTATGTCGAATCATGCTAAATACGAGGGGTCCTAAGTATCTGACCAGAAAGATGTTAGCAGGAGTAATCAAAAATATAATCACCAATATGGGCAAAATCGTTAAGATTCAAATCGTACTGTGAGAAGATAAATTCTGTGTATAGGCTTGTTGCACTTCGTGTGTGTTGTGCATACAGAACTGAGGATCGCAGCCATATCTTATTTGTGTGTCCTAGGTTTAATGAGGAAAGGATGAACTTGGAGTGGCAAATTGGAAGTACTATAATATGCCATTTAGATATGACACCATTAGCCGGATTTAGCCCATTATCAGGTTTTATTTGCTAAATCCAGCCAAAATCTACCAGATTTCCCATACAAAAATAAATCCTCCTATTGAGTGGATTTGTTTTAAATCTGGCATAAATCCTCGTATACAACTCTGTTTTTTGCAACATGTTGCTAGAAAATACAAAAAGTTGCAAGCTGGCATAAGAAACAAGGTAGATGCATCGGTGAATTGCTACACTAAAAATAATTTAAAATGTAAAAATTTGTAAACAAGGCGGAAAAATTAAATTTGTTTTGATGTACAAAGTTGATTTTAATCAACCAAGACTAATATTTATGATGTCTAAACGATAAAATAATTCGTTTATTTATTTTAGATGGGCAAACTGTGATAAAATAATTCTTTATTTGCTCTTTAGTTAGCATTAGTAGCATAATGTGCTAACATTTTCAGTATAAAAGAATAAATTTTCAATTTAAATTCAATTTAAAAAAAATTCGTTTGACGTTTCAAATTCGTTCAGATGGGCTGATGCATCTACCTTGGTAATTGTGCTATGAACAAAAATCAGCTGACTGCCATTTAAATCCTTCAAAATGTATGTATATCTAAATGCAATGAGATTTGCACTGGATTTATTAAATCCAGTCGAGGATTTATGGCTAATCTAAATGAGCTATTATATGCTGTTTATATTGGAGCTTTTTGCAGGGTTAACCTTCTTTATAAGGATTTATTTGAAATATGAGCAATGGAATTGACATATAAAACCCAGTCGGTTTGTTAAATCCGGTTATATATAAACGGGGTATAAGTGTAGGAAACATAATCCAGTTAATGTTGGAGCCCCTAAAAACTGGAATTATGTATGTGAATGCATTAAATCCATAATTTTGGAATTGAAGCGTCAAGATGAGATTCGGAGAACGATGTTATTACTAGCTGGGGTCACTCGTACCATTCCCACCCTACGAAGAAATGCTTTCTTACGGCGGTACCGTAGGGATTGTGGAACAGCGATATGGGGTTATTTTAGCATGTTAGAGTCTCGCACACCTGGCATGCCGGGTTGCCAAAGTCTTTCGAAGATTTTTTCCCCACGAAAAAAATATGTATCTAGCTACATAGTGGGATGGCAGTGACGGCATTGGTTACTGTAGGCTATGAGAAGATGTAGAAGAGAAGACACCGACTTCCAGGTAGATACGAGAATTTCAAGAGTTTTTTTTTTGAGTCAACAGGTACATGAAGAGGTACTAGCCGACACGATGGATGCCAAAGGAGATACTATGTTGCCAAGTGGATTACGAAGGTCGACGAGAGAGAAAAAATTACCTAAGCGATTTCGAGACTCCCACGTTGAATTTGATTAAATAAAGGGGGGAATGTCATAATGTAAACATGGTACAATATTATGTTATTGTAATCGAGAGATGGTATGTTATGGGTAAAATATGTAATATTGGCTGGAATGAAAGGTCATCTCTATTATTCTTTTAAGATACAACACTCTTTAAATTTTACCTATTCTATTAGCCTAACCTTTGTTTGAAGTGATGTTGGAATTTTTTTTAACGCACGTTTTCTCCTTTTTTTAAATTGCAGCCTTTGTTTCTAAGCTAATGGTGAGACTTTGTTTTCATAATAATCTCAATATTTACCTAGGACATGCCTGTTTTAAAAGATGTTATTGGTTCTATTAAATTTGTTATCATTTCGAAATGAAATCATTTAAAATATCACATTCCCAAATAATTAATTACAACATTTCCTTAGATTTGTTGTTGTTGTTGTTTATAATTTATGATAATTTACACCACTCCCTCTAATCTATTTTACATTTCAATATTATAACATTACAACGAGGAGCATAATAACAAATCAAAATCGGTTTACAACTTATTGCCTTTAAGAAAATTGAGGTTGATTCATAACTTAAAAAAGTTTAGTACAAGCCAAGCTCTCACCTGTTGCTGGGAATTGGCGTAAGCGTTGTACATCTACATGTGGATGGATGGATGGATGGACGGCATACAATGTTTGTTTACTCACCTCAAAATTCTACTACGATGTGTGGCAGAGGTTTACTGAATGGTCATTGTTCGTTCGTTCGCTCGCTATTTGTCTGTCCGGCCCTTTAACAAGTTGCTAGTTGTTGTTTTAATAGCTATTGCAACTTGTGAGCCTCGCTGATGCTCATCGAACAATGATTCTTGCTGTATTTTTGCACATAGCCAGCTAGTCAGTCAGTCAATCGGTTGTTTTGAAGTAAAATTTGTGATGTGACTGACTGTGAATTGTCCAGCCGCTATAAAAGCTAAAAACTCTCCAGAGTTAGGCATTAGTAGCTGTTTAGTAGTTTTAGAGTTAATAGCTTTATTTCAGTGCCAACGGATTTTGCATCACAGTTACCAATCCAGTATTTTATAAAAAAATCAAAAGCCAACATGAAGTGTTTTGTAAGTGAAAATCCTAGTGAATCCTAAAAGGAAGCGAACCAATACTAAAGTGTCTGCGTGTCTTTTGTTTGTGTTTCCAGATCATTTGTGCTGTAATTGCCTGCTCTTTGGCTGTTTTTGTACGGGCTGATCAAACGGATCAGATTGCTGCCGCCTCGGAAAACTCTTCCCAAGATCAATTAACAGCCTCTGCCAGCAGTTTAAGTCCTTATTCGGAAAAACATCAAGGCAAACGTTATGTTGGTGGCTATAGCGGTGTTGGTGGTTATAGCGGTGTTGGTGGTTATAGCGGTGTCGGCGGTTATGGTGGTTATAGTGGCCTAGATTCAACTACCTTGGGTTATGGTGCCGGTTTGGGTGGTGTTGGTGCCGCCGGCCTTGGCGCCTATTCCGGAGCCCTGGGAACAGCTGGTTATGGTGGTTATTCTGGCTATGGTGGTTATGGAGGATATGGATCAAGAGTGGGTTTGGGTAAGTCTGACAATAGGAAAAGTTTTAACACTACTGGCGATTAGATGCACGAGAAGTCCTCCAAATGGCCTCCTAAAGGAGTCTTGTTTTGATACAAGTCCTCCCAATAAGATCTTCTGTGGATGGAAGTCACCCTAAATGAGTCTTCTACAGTCAGAAAATTTCCTAAAGGGGTCTTAAATGAATAAATAGTTCCTAAAGGAGTCTTCCATGGTTAAAATACTTCATAAGGGATCTGCTACGAGTAGGCGTCTCTAAAAGAAGTCTTGTAAAGATAGAACTCCTTCTAAAGGAGTCTTCTACGGAAAGAAGTACTCTTAACGAAGTCCTATTCTGCGGATAGAAGGCTTCCTAAAGTGGTCTACTATGGACAGAAGGCCTCCTGTAGGAGTATTCTATGGTGAGAAGAATCCTTAAAAAGTCTTCTATAGACAGAAGGCTTCCTAATGTGGTTTACTATGGACAGAATACCTCCTATAAGAGTATTCTATGGACGGAAGACCTCTTATAAGAGTGTTTTAACGATAGAAAACCTCTTAAAGTGGACTTAGAATACCCCATAAAGAGGTCATAAAGAGGTCTCTTATGGATAGAATAGTTCCTGGAGGAATCTTCTATGGATGGAAGTCCTCCTTAAGGGCACTTCTATGGATAAAAACCCTCCGAAAGAGGGTTTTTTGGAAAGACGACCACCTAAAGGGGTCTTATATGGACAGAATACCCCCAAAGTGTATTCTACGGATATAATACCTCCTAAAGAGGTCTTCTATGGATAGAAGTCCTCCATAAGAGGTCTTCTACGGATATAATACCTCCTAAATAAGTCTTATAGATAGAATATCTCCTAAAGAAGGATAGAAGTCCTCCTTAAGGTGTCTTCTATGGATAGAAGTTATCCTTAAGGGGCCTTCTATAGACATAATACCTTCTAAGGAGGCCTTCTACGGATATAATACCTCCTAAAGAGGTCTTCAATAGATAGAAATCCTCCTTAAGGGGCCTTCTATGAATACAATTCCTCCTAAAGAAGCCTTCTATGGATAGAACACCTGCTAAAGAGGTCTTCTACGGATAGAATACCTCCTGAAGAGGTCTTCTGTCGATAGAATACCTATTGAAGAGGTCTTCTACGGATAGAATACCTCCTGAAGAGGTTTTCTATCGATAGAAAACTTCCTGAAGAGGTCTTCTATCGATAGAAAACCTCCTAAAGAAGTCTGCTATGATTAAAAGTCCTAATTAAGGGGTCTTATATGGACATAATACCTCCTATAGAGGTATTCTATGGATATAATACCTCCTAGAAAGGTATTCTATGAATAGAATTCCTCCTTAAGGGGTTTTCTATGGATATAGTACCTCCTAAAGAGGTCTTCTATAGATAGAAATCCTCCTTAAGGGGTCTTCTATGAATACAATTCCTCCTAAAGAAGTCTTCTATGGATAGAACACCTGCTAAAGAGGTCTTCTACAGATAGAATACCTCCTGAAGAGGTCTTCTGTCGATAGACTACCTATTGAAGAGGTCTTCTATCGATAGAATACCTGCTGAAGAGGTCTTCTATCGATAGAACACCTGCTAAAGAGGTCTTCTATCGATAGAATACCTCATGAAGAGGTCGTCTATGGATAGAATACCTCCTAAAGAGTTCTTCTATGGATAGAATACTTCCCAAAGGGTTTTCTACGTATATAGTACCTCCTAAAGAGGTCTTCTATGAATACAATTCCTCCTAAAGGTGTCCTTTATGGATAGTACACCTACTAAGGAGGTCTTCTATGGATATGATACCTCTTAAATAGGTCTACTATTGATAGATCTTCCTAGGGGGGTTTTTTTGAGAATACGAACTCCTAAAGAAACCTCCTTTCATGAAATGCAACGAATTTGAGGTTATGTTTTCAGCCTAAATTTCATGTTCTTCGTCAAAAAATAACATTTACCCTAGAAATAGGAAATGTTACCACCAAATTTAGAACCATATTGTCTATTTTACTTCGATTTTACCTTCCCCCGGGCCAAATAAAACGCACCACTCACTAAACATAACCTCAATTTCCCTAAATTTCAAAACTTTTCCTTAAATTATTTTAAATTTGTAACCTTTTCTCCTTTTCTTCCAGAAGGCTATGGTGGTTATCCTGGCTATAATGGCCATTATCCCGGCGCTAACTATCCCTATAGCAGCACCTACTATAACAGCTATCGCGCTGGTGCCTATCCTTATGGACGTGGTTCTTATGGTTATAACAGCTATCCCTCCAGCTATTATTCCGGTGGTTATGGCAGCAGCATTGTTGGTGGTGGTTTGGGTGCCTTGGGTACTCCCGGTTATGTACCCCCTGTGGCTGCAGCTGGTGCTGCTGGTTACAATTATGGTCCCGGCATTACCGGTACTGTTTATTAAAGAACGATGCAAGTGCAGAGAGTCTAGCACTGAATGCAGTTCAAAATCAATTTAGAACAAATTCTAAAATAATTTTCTTTTTCTACGCAAAATAAATAAAAAAATGTTTGAATATTTAAAAAAAGTGGAAAGTCTTTAGATTTGTTTACCATAGATTCTATCCAAGTGGATATATGAAATTGCGAAATGATAAATTAACGTTTGAGGGAAAAATTACTGACCCTTAGAGGTGATTGTCTTAGCGATAGGTCGTGATTGGAATAGTTATTGTCCCCACCTTACCATCTTATAGCAGATAGTTGCTACACGAAGAAAATTATCTCTGTATCCTGTCTACCCAACTCTACATATCTGAATCGGTCTGACTCTTTATATCTGTTGTAGACACAAGGATTTCACTAACATTCCTAAGCAATTCTATAACTTCCGTCTGTTTATTTCAGATGTTGTAGTTCTGGCGCCCAACGTTTAAGATCAGATATAAAAAGTTGCAATAGATCTTGAGATTTAAGTCAGTCTAGAATTTCTTCATCAATCTAGACATTTTTATTTCTGAAGTTTAATTTAAACGTCATTGGCGCCCAATGTTTCTAATTCGATTGCGGATCATGCCTATTTCACAAGTCATTCTAAAATGGTCATTCATAGAAAAAAAAAACTCCCAAAAGAATCTTTTAAAAATAGAATACCACCTTAAAATTTATTCTGTGGGTATTAGATCTGCTACATAGTCTTTTACAGTAAGAAGACCACTTAAGGAGGTTTCTTTAGTTAAAACATCTCATAAATGGTTCTCTAAATTGGTCTCCTGTGGTTAGAATACCACCTTAAAACTTCTTCTGGAGATAGAAGATCTGCTAAAGAGTCTTCTACAGTAAGAAGACAACTTAAGATTTTCTAAATTGGTTTCCTATGGTTAGGAGATCTTAGAAATAGGACACTTATGTATAGAAAACTTGTTATAACGAACCTTCTATAGCAAGAAGCATCCCTAAATGGATCTTCTACAGATAAAAGCCCTCCTTAAGGGGTCATCTGTACAACAGGGCACACTCAACGAAACTTGACAGTGACTGGGAATCGTATATAGCGAGTTTCAACAAATACAAGAGTGAAATCAAGCGCGCCAAAAAGAAGTCTTGGGTTTGTTTCTGTGAGTCTGTAGAAGGGGTAAACGTAGCCGCCAGATTCCGTAAGATACTCTCGAAGGACCCCAAATCCATTGGTAGCGTCAAAAAACCGGACGGCACGTGGACAGACTCAGGTCTTGAGACTCTAAACCTTCTAGCTGAGACCCACTTACCTGACTGTACGGACGCCAGTAACCTTCACATGGAATGTGACAACTTCCAAGAGTCAGTGGGCGAGAGCCTAATCGATAAGGTTGTAAGCAGAAACAAAATAAAGTGGGCAGTAAGTACATTCAAACCCTATAAGTCACCTGGTCCAGATGGAGTAATTCCTGCGATGCTTCATTTTGCCGCACCGCAGATATACCAAATTCTGGAGGAGATCTTTAGGGCCTGCTTGTTTCTTGCCTGCGTACCAGATCTGTGGAAAGAGGTAAAGGTAACTTACATCCCCAAAGCGGGGAAAGCCAGTCACTCTGCACCGAAAGACTACAGACCTATTAGCCTATCCTCCTTTCTCCTCAAGACACTCGAACGACTGATCGATCTGGAGATTAGGAGCTTTGTAGACACTGCCTCGCTGAGCAACTCGCAGCATGCCTACATGAAAGGTAAATCTGTCGAAACTGCTCTTCATGAGGTCGTGGGTTTCATTGAGAGAAATATGGAGAATTCAAACTTTACCTTGGCGGCTTTCCTGGATATAGAAGGAGCCTCTAAACAACATCCCATACGGGACAAGGGAGACTTCTCTCATATCAATGAGTGCACCCCGATTCATATTTAGCTCAATGATATGGGACCTACTGTTTATCGCAGAGTCCGAACGGCGTGTCTTAAGACACCACTTGTGGAGAAGTTTTTCAAGGCTGAAATACTCAGGAAATGTCGCCAACATTACTGAGGGGTATTTTGCCACCGTTGAAAAATGTTTGATGTTGCTTGGCCGAGGAATCAAACCCCCGACCTTCTGCGTGCAAGGCGGGCGTGCATACCATTGCACCACGGTGGCACCCATAGAAGGAGCCTCTAACAACGTAAAACTTGAATCCATTCATCTCTCGCTTAGAGCGCTCAACACCCCGGAAACCCTGATCTGCTAGATAAAGAGAATGCTGGAGAGCAGGATCATTAATTCCAGCATTGGGGAGTTAACAACAAGGAAGACAGTAACTAGAGGTACTCCCCAGGTTTTACTAATAACTGGCAAATTCTTGTCCACAATTTCGGAGCTTATGCAAGGAGCCTTATCAAAGCTGTCCCGTTGGGCCACCACAAATGGCCTTGGTGTAAATCCAACGAAAACAGAACTGGTATTGTTCACCAGAAAGCGTAAGCTCGGCGACTTCATGCCACCAACATTGGATGGAGTGCAGTTACATCTCTCTCTGTACCTAGGTACAATCTTGGATTCTTAATTGAGATGGAAAAGGAACGTCGAGGAACGGACGAAGAGAGTTATGATTGCACTCTATTCATGTAAGAATTCGATTGGGAAAAGTTGGGGATTAAATCCAGCTATTATACACTAGTTGTATAATACTGTTGTGAGACCCATCTTATCCTATGGATGTCTTGTCTGGTGGCATGCGCTTCAACATAAATCGAACTCTGGCAACATAGACAAGGTGCAAAGGGCAGCATCGATCCTCATAACTGGAGCTTTTAGAAGTACACCACAAGCAGGTCTGAATGCAATGCTAAACCTCTTGCCCACGAGACTTAGCATCAAAGGTCAAGCAGCACGTAGTGCCCTAAGGCTACATGAATTGAATCGTTGGCGTGACAGCACCTATGGTCATGCATGCATTCTTCGGGAGCTAGTGCCAAACCTTAGCTTAAATCTGCAGGGGAAATTCAGCGACTACTTATCACCAATCCATAGATTTGAAGATTTTGAGGTCGTTATCCCTAGTAGAGATGACTGGATCCATAGTAACCCTCCTCTGGCCGGTCTGGCTTTCTATACAGACGGTTCCAAGATGGAAGAAGGCACCGGAGCTGGCGTCTACTGCGAAAAGCTTTGCCTCGAATACTCCTATAGGTCGAACAGCGACTGTAGTGTTTTCCAAGCAGAAATCTTCGCGATCAAAATGGCCGCAGAGTTGATATAATGTCTGGATGCTGAAATCTTTGAACCGGTGACTATCTTCGTTGATAGTCAGCCAGCTCTTAAAGCCATCAAATCCCCCAATATCAAGTCTGAGGCCGTTCTTGAGTGTAGAACTACTTTGGCGAACCTCACTAACGCTGTCCGACTCTGCTGGGTACCGGGACACTGTGACATTGTGGGAAACGAGAAGGCAGATGAACTGACAAGACATGGATCTCAATCAACAAGTCAAGCTATCACTGATTCTATCAAATATTGACTACACATCCCCAACCCTAACCTAACCTAAGGGGTCATCTATGGATATGATACATTTAAAGGAATCGTTTATGGGTATATATGTATTTGGCTAAACAGTTACTCTTCTTCTACGAGAGGATAAAGAAGAGGCATTTTCTATTTTAGATTCTCTATTCTACTTCTAAAGCCTTCTCAGCTACTGGAAGACTTCTTAAAGGGGTTAAAATTTCGGGCACAAAAACTGACATTAGCTACGCTCTGACATGGCACCCAACGTTTCAAAGCTCTCGTAAGCGTCGTATTAGCTATGTCCTCTAAAAGTTTGGTTGGATTAAAGCAAGTGAAGAAGTGGGCAACAGTTAGTGAACTTATTTGCCCCAGAGCAGAATTTGTTCCGCCTTGAAATCCATACCATCTGAAGCTTTCCTCCTAGTTTTTCTGGACAAATCGTGGCGATCAGGGATGCAGTAAAAGAATATTTTGTTACAAGTCAGACTGTGAGCTGAGACCTAAGCAATTCCTCAGGTGACCACGAATACTATAAACATTAAAAACATGTAGCTGACTGCAAAATAATTTCATCCGGTGTCAACATCGACGGCGTAAAGGCCTCGACACATAAGAAGCATGACATTCTTGCTTAAGTCATATCTGGTAAATGACTAAAGACCAAGTTCGACCTAATTCAAATGTGATTCTGAACTTGGGTTTAAGTCTTTTATCAGATGTGACTTCAGCAAGAATGCAGTGCTTCTTATGTGTCGAGGCATTAAGTGCTAAAATTTACAGCCAAAATAACAAATTCCTTCTGAAAGTGCAATCTAAAGTTATCTCCTGCAAAGTCTACAGTGTCCTAATCCATTTCCTGGACGAGAGACGTCAACACATAGTATGATATTTTCTTCGATTATAGGCGTATCTCCACTATTCATAATCGAAAGATTCATGAGGTAGACTTCGATCATCTTCTACACTTCTTTTCGCACGCTACCCACATCAACCAGACGTGAAATCCAGAAACAAAGTACTAAAAGAATTAGCTGACACCTTCTCTGGCAAAGATAAGGAGACATTAATAGCGACATATAAGGCCATTTTGGTCGCTCTCTCTTTAATTATGCGGCCTTGGGTTGGACTTCCTTCCTTAGCGATATAAAATGGAGAACCCTGCAAATATGGGTATTAATATCATTCTCAACAGCTACAGAGCAGGTGCCCCTCCTGCTATCAAAGTCCTCACGACACCTAATATCTATTCAATTGCTAAAGAGGACTTATGCAGGAGTTCTTTATGAAAAGAAAACCTCCTAACGGGGCTTCAATGCATAAAAGACCTTCTAAACGGTTCTTCTATGGATGGAAGACCTCTTAAAGTGGTCTTCTGTGGATAGAAGTTCCCCTAAAAGGGTATTTTATAGATAGAAAACCTCCTAATTTTTGGAAATAAGACCTCCAATCGGGATCTTATATGAATAGAACACCTCCCAAAAGGAATTCTATGGCTAGAAGTCTCCCTAAAAAGCCTGCTTCAGATAGAAGGCCTCCTAGAGGCGTTCCTTTTGAAAATAAGACCGCCCTAAGAGATTTTAACGGATACACGACTTCTTTCAAGAAATGTAATAAATTTGTAGTTATGTTTTCAGTCTAAATTTTCATTTTCTCCGTCATAAATATATCATTTACCCCAGAAATATGAAATTTTACCACAAAATTAAGAACCGTACTGTCCCATTTACTTCGATTTCATATTTCATTTGGGTCGAACCAAACATACCACTAAACACAACTTCAATTTTCCTCAATTTCGAAACTAGTTCCTCAAATATTTCAAATTTGTATCCCTTCCTACAACCTACAGAACAGAACCTATCAAAGTCATCACGACACCCAACATCTATTCAAGTGCTCGCGCACACCCACGATTCTAACTTCTGCCGATTTGCTGCTCAATCTGGTCTATCTCCAGTTCTAGAAATGTGGCTGCTTCAATGGGCTCTAACCACAAAGCTACTGGAGTTAGTTGAGTAGGTAGGGCAGGGCTGTTGAAAAAAGCAGTGTGTTGTGCAGATGTATTGAACGGTATCATCGATCCTTGCCCTATAGGAATTTAGACGGCTGCACCATCCCGAGTATAATTGAGCCAAAACTAATCTGCCACCCTATTCAGTAACTTTTTAACAACTTTACTCATTGTTTATTTTACAACAATTTCATTTGTTTGTTTTGTAGTTGTTACAAAAACAAAAGAAATTTTAACAACTTTTCTATCGATAAAAGTTACAGAATAGGCCTACTGGTTTGTTATGAAAGCTGATGCTCCTCAACTGCGATAGATGGAGGATAGTCTCCGAGCACCGCATTCACACGATTGTAGTTTGCCTTATAGGCTTGTTGATCTGTTACACTGGACCTCTCTCTCCAGAACAGGAAGATTTCTGGGTGCAGGGTAACAACCGAGCAAGTACTCCAACGAAAGCATGCCATTGTGTTGCTGTACTGGAAGAATCTTCGACTCCTCGTGCATATGGTCCACTGATTACATGAGGAGGCATCTTGTTGCAGTTCTCAAGGCGCTGTTCTGACAGGTTGGAACATTTTCCAATCGCGTTGCACTTATTTTCGCGGACCACGCGGTTCCGCATATACCGTTATATGTGGTCAACACGGTTTCTTTATCTGCACCCCAAATGCTGTCGGCTAGGAACTTGAGGACCTTCACCATGCTGTCGAGTGTGAATCCTAGAATCTTTTGGTAATTGATGGTCGCAATCCAGCTACCATAGGCCATGATATTCAACTCAGTGCTCAACTCTGCAGTCCATGTGGTGAACAGAGTGGTCGTAGATTTAGTGGCGGATATCTCCATATTCTTTGCGTGGAAAAACGTGGTAAGATAAATCAAATAGGAGTTTAGCCTTTCACAAACGATATCTGGGAAAGTACCTGACGTACCAAGATTTTACAATCACCTGCATACGTTACGATCTCAAAGCCGTCGCAAGGAGGCGGAATACAGGAGAGGTAGAGATTAAACAGTTCCGGAGATATCCCACATTAGGGAACTCCCTGTTTCACTCTACTGAGTCCACGTACGACTTGCATCCACACATATATGTAATTGATTATCCAATGTCTCAAACATAGTAGTAGTCTGCTCGATGTCTTCAAACCGCGTAGAGTGCATGACAGTGTCAAATGCTTTTGACAAGTCAAGCACCACCATCGCTGTTCTATCATTTGGCTTGCTCTGGTCGAGTCCTCAACAACTACATATGTGTGGAGATTACGTGCAGCGCTGTTGCGATGTGCTGCTTACGTAATTCATGCTGATGATCGGCAACTGGATAGCCATTTTTGTCGCTGGGGAGGATTAAAATCTCAATGGGCTTTGGTATGGGCGACAAAAGCGAAACAGGTCTGGTTCACCTTTTCTGGCATCCTTGCCTGGCTTCAGTAGCGGCACCAGCTTGTCATTTTCCACACTTCGGGAACGATGTGGGTGCCTAGCGACAGGTTGAGAACTATAGTGAGATACTCGGCTATCGGCTCATCCAGCTGTTTCAGCATTACCATGGAGATTCCATCAAGGCCCAACACTTCGGATGATATAGCGTTCCTGATAACATTCCCAACATCATCCATTGTAAATTGTGGTGGTCCCTCCTCGGCGGGAAGAGATCAAATGCGAAGTAATATTCTTATCTTCGCCCTGTCACTCCCGGGGGTACTCTTCAAACTGTCGTTTAAAATAACTTGTCTACCTCTTCGGATCTGACAGCGTAACGTCGCCAAACGTAACAGCGGTCATATTTTCCTTCTTTCCAAGTTTTTGATAGTGACTTAACCATTGCCCACCACAATTCACTTATTCCGGTTCCAATGTTGCAACTCTTCAGATCACTTAGCCATTTGTTCAGCTCATGCTCACCGACCAACCTGTTAACTTACAGTATCATCTCATTTGCTAATCCCGTCGCCTCTGCTTTTTGGTCTCACTTTGGACATTCGACCGGCAGGTATGTATATGATGCGCGTCTGTACGGAACGTGCTTTCTGCTACCCGAACAACGGAAGGGTTGGGCAGATCTCCGAAGCGGTGATTAGTGAACTCTCTGATAGTACGGCGTTTAGAGGCGCTTAAATTGGGCGGTCTGCAGATGGAGACAACTATGGGTAGATAGTCTGATCCAAAAGAAACGACGGTTTGCCGGGTGACGTCATTTGTCAGACCAGGTGGCACGATGGTTATCTCTGGCGAACTGTGACACTTTCCACTAAATCTAGTAGGGCGTCCTCTTTGGCCGTGCAAAACATAGAGCTATATATCTGCTCAGCAAGCATCGTACCCCACATTTCTTTTCCGAATATCTAGCATTAAAATCCGCAATTGGTTATGGTATTTCAAAAGCGAGCTAATGTTGGGCCTAAACCTGGAGTACAACTATTTATCGGTGGTATGTATACTTATGCAACTCTAACTCGGCAGTTTCACACCTGACTGCTACCCCCATACATTCCATGTACGGATCATTAGAGCCAGGCTCAAGAGAGATGGATCTGTATTGAACAGACTGGTGCAATAGGAAAGTTATTCTCCCGCCTCCACTTCTGGTGCTATCCTTCTTTCTCAGTACGTTGTAATCATGTGTAACCGGTATCTTAGAACTCGCAGCAGTGGGATTATTCTATTCGGCATGGTTACCTTTGACAATTTTTCTCCAAACTCCCCACTAGAACCCAGTGACTGGATGTATCTGGGAAACTGTAATTAGACTTACGAAATCCACTGAATTTCAAATGCCAATTCCGTTGCATTTAGGTTAAATTAGTCCTGGTTATAAATCCACTGCGTTTTATTTGAAATATAATCTATGGAATTGAAATTTGAAATCCAGTTGAATTCGTATGTAAGTCTAGCACTCCTCTCACATGTTGTGTGGGTGTCATATTTTGCAGTAAAGTAGACTCTTCTTATAGAGGGTGGATGTCCACATTTGTCCAGGCTCCTTTGGTCAATAAGTAGGTACGGTGACCTGTTCAATACGTACAACCCAGGGACATACACAGGAAGTCATATACAATTTGAGCGTTTTGCTTCCAAAAAGTATTTTATGTTGTCTAATGTAATATGGAATAATCAACTATTTAAAGTTTGTAGATGTGCGCTAGGGTTATGACTTTTTTACCACCTTGTATCCCTATATCATATTTTGATGAGTTTTTGCCTAAGACTAGATAAAACCTCAATTGTAAGAGGATTCGATAAAAAAAGGTCACGCACAAAGTGATTTGAAAATTTGTCTATATGACTTTCTTGAAAATCTGAAAATAAGCTTTGGAACCACACGACATAACCAAAATGACATGACTAGACATCGGATTTTTGCATATTTTTAAAAATTATATATAAAATAAATGAGAGAAGTCTCCCTTGTCCCATCTGGAATGTTTGTGGAACAATTATATATATATATATATATATATATATATATATATATATATATTATATAAATAATTCGATAAAAAAGGTCACGTACAAATTGATTTGCTATATGACTTTCTTGAAAACATGAAAATAAACTTTAGAACCACACGACATAATCCGTTTATTAAACAATAGAAGCTGGAGTTTTGTGCGTAATATTGATTATTTTCAATATGACAGCGAATAAATTCCATTAGAACGATATAATCTATCTATATATATATAAAATTCTCCTGTCACGGTGTTCGGCTTTGAACTCCTCTGAAACGGCTGGACCCAATTTGATGAAATTTTGTATATGGAAGTTGTAGGTCTGAGAATAGGTTTTTAACTACTTTTTATAATGGTCAGTGGAGTGACCAGAGTACCTCCCACACAATTTTTTTTAATAAAACGTGAAATCGAAGATATTTTTCAACCTATTGTTTAAAAATTGTTTGCAATGCTATTGTAATTATTGCCCTGACCCTGAATGGTCATCGCGGAAGTGAAATATCGCGGTCCACAATTTTTTTTTTCAAAAATGTATAATTGCAGATAATATCCTTAATGTTAGTACGCGTGTCTTTAAAAGCGCTATAAACACTGGCTTCAATAAGTTAGACATTGCGGTCAACTTCACAATTTTCACAGTAAAATTCCGATAATTTGAAATGGCACTTGACCAAAATTCCAAAACAATCGATTGGGAAATCAGCCAAAGTTCTTCAAAATATCGAAATAACAGCTTTCAATGCAAATTCTCATAGTATAACGGGAAGAAGTGGTCTCGGGTGACCTCCCCCACAGCTGTTTTGACCATTGGTAAACATGACATTGGTATTGTGGTCTACATCATTAGTTGTTGTGTTGGTAGTAGAAATCCGTTGTAGAAAAAAGTTGTAGTTGTAAATGTTTATACCGGGACCTCAAAAACGGGGCAGCAACGCGGACCGGGACAGCTAGTTCTATATAATAACGTAGTTACAATTGGTTAAATTTTTAAAAATATGCAAAAATCCGATGTCTAGACATGACCTTTTCCTTTTCACTAAATTTACCATAATATTATTAAGTACATATGTACGTATTTATTGGGGGTTATCATGAATGAAATTTCCCCGTGAGTTTTGTTTTTCCGCCGTTGCAACTTAAGGGAGAAAATGAAAAAAATCACGGGGAATTGCCGTTCATGATAACCCCCATTATGTCATATATAATTTTACTTCATATATGACATATATAATTTTACTTCATATATCATATCAATTAAAGGTGGTTTCCAGTTTACTCTCAACACTTGTTGTGAACGGTCTACTATTCTTAACAAGCGCGCACAGTAAACTTTTTCAACAACAACAACGTTATTATTTTTTTCGTAATTTTTTCGTGCATACAAAAGAACTCATAAGTGATATCTGCTAGTGTTTTAACATGGCATCCTCCTCTGGAGGAAACTATTACGGGATCCTAGATCCTGGAGGGGGAACCTCCCCAAGAAGGAAAAAACAAAAAACAGGAACTGTAACCTTGGGAAATTCTTTGGATTTTCCGGGTTTGGTTCAACAAAAATCCAAATATCAATCCTGTCCCAAATATGTGCTGATGAAAAGTAAACATCCAGAAAAAACCCTGAAATCTTTCAACATCTTCCTAATCTCCAAAGCTATTCAAGGAATTTCGGCTGAACCAACATTAAAAACGATTTTCACAAGAGGCGGAAATCTCCTCTTTTTGACGAAAAATGAGGCTCAAGCTAATCGTTTCATAAAAACAACAAATCTTGCTGGTTTATGTCCTGTTGAATGCATCTATCATCCAACCCTAAATATTGTTAAAGGATTTTTACGCTGCGATTTGCTAACTGACCTTTCCCCAGAAGAAATTGTTAATGGTCTGAAGTCACAAGGTGTTGTCGATTGCCAAAAAATTACGAGGTTTAATGATGGTGTGGTATCAAATACCCCTTCACACATACTGAGTTTCAACTTATACGAAGTGCCTAAAACTGTGGAAATTGGAATAATTACTTGTATGGTGAAAGAATATATCCCAAATCCGATACAATGCAAAAATTGCTTCAAATTAGGTCACACCAAGAAATTCTGCAAGAACTCTATTACATGTGAAGTATGTGCATCAGCTGTTCACGATCCAACACCCTGTACTAAAGTTCAATGTATCAATTGCAATCATCAGCATAGAGCCACCAACAAAAACTGCCCAGAATTCCTACAAAGAAAAACGGTACTCAAGCACAAAATACAAAACAAATGCTCTTTTAAAGAAGCCCTCAATAATACCCCAAAAATAACACCAACCGATATACCAACAGAAAGTCTCTCAGAGGCAATGGAAGTGCGAAAAAAGAAAATAACATTTAACAACAAATCTAACAATGCCAATACTCTCTCTAACATGGAGTCACAGATTTCCAACAACAACGAAAATCACACAACAACATCGAACTCATCACCACCCCAACCAAGTACAAGCCAAGCAGCACAACAAGTCAACTCCAAACAAACATCACAACAATCTAACTCAAACCAAGCACAACCAAATGAAAAGAACCCAAAAACAAACAAACAAACCACCACAACAGAAGCAATAAATGCAGAACACCAAGAACTAATAAATAAATTTCACTCAAAAATTGAAACGCTAAAAAACAACAACACCAAATGTAGTATCTCAAAACCTATGAGCAATACAACATCAAACTTATCAGATATAGATACAAATAAATACATATCGGCAAAAATAACTGCAAGACGATCAGCTGTTGACGACGCTGATGATGTCTCAATGACATAATAGTGTTTTACACTATTTTATTATTTTTTTTCCTCTCTAATGATTAATTTTAACATCTTACAGTGGAACATAAAAGGATTAATCAACAATTATACAGATCTCCAATTATTGATACAGGATCGACGGCCTCACTTTATCTCCCTACAGGAAACTCACATTCCTTATCAATGCCATCCAATAGGCCCAAATTCATTCACCACCTACTCAGCTAACCACCCATCGAACATCAATGCAAAAAGTGGATTAGCTGTTTTTATTAAAAATAATATCCCACACAAGAGGATTTACAATTCTTCAAAACTCTTAAATATTGTTATGGAAGTGATGTTAAATATAAAGATAACCATAATTTCGGTTTATATACATCCGAATGAATCGTTCGATATTAATGACATTACCTCACTTTTCGATAATGTTACAACACCTGTTCTGCTCATGGGTGATGTTAATTGCTGGAATATATTATGGGGTTCAGCAAAAAATAATACCAGGGGTGTCATTCTCGAACATGCCCTGAACATGCATAATATGTGTATATTAAACGATGGCAATCCTTCACATTTATCTACCTTTAATTCTTTCACAAATATAGACATAACATGCTGTTCTGCAAATCTTCTACCCATTGCATCCAGTGAAACAATTGATAATCTGTATAGCAGTGATCACTTTCCTATAGTGACCACTGTCCTAACAAACTCCAATTGGTCGTCTGTAAAACTTACCCCAAAATATAACTTTAAAAGGGCAAATTGGCGGACATATTCAACTACTGTCGACAATGAATTGGAAAACAAATGTTTTGAGAAAAACCCAAATAAAATCAATGGCACAATAACCAAGGCTATAAGAAAAGCAGCAGCATTAAACATACCAATGAAAAAAACCAACAACAAACACTATGTCCCTTGGTGGAACCTAAACCTACATACTTACCGTCAAGACAAGGTCAGAAAATTTCGTATATTCCGGAAAAGTCCAACACGCGACAATTTAATTCCCTATAAGAAATCTAAAGCAAAGTTTAGATACGAATCCAAGAAAGCGAAGGCTATCTGTTTTATGCGCTTTACCAGCACCATCAGCAGAGATTCCCCTCTATCTAACATATGGAACAAAGTAAACAGAATATCCAACCGAAACACATCACAGACCTTTACAGCAATGGAAACCAATAATGGCATTCTAAACGACCCCATTGACATCGCCAATTTATTTGGTGAACAATGGTCTAACGAATCTGCTGATTCTAATTTCTGTACGGATTTCCGGCTGTCAAAAAATGATATTCCTAACCATTTCTCTAATAATGCAAGGAACAGACAAGCACTGATTATAGAGAACTCCATAACCAGCTCTGAGTTAGCCATAGCTTTAAATAAAGCTAAAGGAAATACACCCGGGCATGATCGGATAACATATTCTATGCTACAAAATTTTTCCAGTTACAGTAAGGAAAAACTTCTTTCGTTGTACAATCTCGTGTTTAACACAGGAGTTATACCTTTTTCATGGAAATCAGCAATAGTTGTCGCGATCCCAAAACCCAACAAAAACAAAAACCTCTTTTCCAGCTATAGGCCAATATCATTGTTGCCATGTATTTCAAAACTACTCGAACGCGTAATTTCAAATCGCCTGGCATGGTTCTTAAAAACCAGGAAACTCATAACAGTAAACCAAGTGGCTTTTAAGGCAAAACAAGGATGTGATGACGCTTTACTCCATATTGATTTCTTTGCAACAAAAGCTCTATCAACCAAAAACCATACATCTATACTAGCAATAGATTTTGAAAAGGCTTTCGATCGTGTGGGCATTCATGTTATTCTTGATACATTGACATCATGGGGCTGTGGATCTAAGATGTTAAACTTTATTAAATCATTTTTAACAGGTCGAACATTTAGAGTTAAAATAAATAATTATCTCTCGCAGAGATTCACCTTAAAAAATGGAATACCACAAGGATCACCTCTTTCAGTAATCCTTTTTCAAATAGCTTTTAATCAAATAAGCCTCATAATTAACAAATACAATAAAATTTACCATTGTCTTTACGCGGATGATGTGTACATATTAAGCCAAGAAAGAGACAACAATAGTACAAATGATACCTTTTCAAAAATAATCGCTGAAATAATGAATTGGTGTAAATTTTCTGGAGCAAAAATATCATCTTCAAAATCATCTATTCTACACATCTGCAGAAAACATAATTGCCATCCCCAAAACTTTACAGTCAACAATATAACTTTTCCATACGTAAATGAACTAAAAATTCTTGGATTAACATTTGAAAAAAATTATCGCTGGAAAAAACATATCTTAAAACTAAAAAAAGATCTTATTCCTAGAGCTAACATAATCAAATATTTATCCAGCAAATGTTATACCCATATCAATACACTCACCTACCTGGTAAAAACGCTTATTTTAAGCAAAGTCGATTATGGTTTCTACATATTTGGAAACAGTCCAAATTCCACATTGAAATATATAAAATCAATTTACCATGGATGCATAAGATCTAGTCTATTTGCTTATCGGACAACGCCGATTAAAATTCTTTTTATAGAATCTGGACTGCCGCCTTTGGAGGAAAGGTATATTGAGATCCTGAATCGACTATTACCTAAAATTCTTTCCATAAATTCATCGATTATAGATGAAGATGTTAAAAAAATTTTATCCTCAAAGAGGAAGCCCAAGGTGCCATCTGTATTTTATGAATGTATAAACAATAATATTGTGAATTTTAAGGGCAGAATAACAAATTATATTACAAGGTACCCTGTATGGATGTTATCGGAGAATTCTTACAATATGTCACTATCCCTGCACAAAAAGGATAATACACCTAATGAAATCTATTTAACACATTTCAATGAGCTTATGTCGCAACATGGTGATTGGTATCAACTTTTCACAGATGCTTCTAAAAATAATTCCGCTACAGCATATGCTGTAGTTGATTGCGATGGAAAGCTATTAGCATCTAAAGTTTTATCAAAATTTAGTTCAATCTTCACTGGTGAAGTTGCATGTATCTTAGAAGCCATCAATATTGCTTTGGAAACCAAAAAGAAAACACTGATTTTATCTGATAGTCTATCGGCAATAAGGAGCATTACTAATATATCCAACACTAAATGGTCGGGTATTAATAAAATAAGGGACCTACTCATATCTAATATGGGTAAGATAAAGCTAGCTTGGATTCCTGGTCACGTCGGAATACCAGGTAATGTTTTCGCTGACAATGCTGCAAAGAATGCCTGCATCGCACCACTTATCGAGGATATTATCATTGAAAGACTCGATCTAAAAGCACACATATCAGCAAACTTATTTAAGCTACACATAGTCAATATGGCTCAGTTCCAACATTATCACTACACAGATGTCAACCCACATAATCAAGTTGCAATTTACCCCACAAATATTGATAAAAAGAAAATTAGAATTTTTTCTCGTTTACGGATGGGGCACACTGTTACAACCCATCAATATCTAATCAACAAAAACGCAGATAACAAATGTCCGAAGTGCGGTGATGTGGTTACCGTTAAACATATACTCCAAACATGCAGATTATTATCTCAACAACAACGACGCCTCTTACAAAACCAAGGATTCAATATGCTTCAAAACATAAACAACCTAAATATTGATAATATATTTCAGTACATAAAGCAGAATAACATAACTATTTAAAAAAATTGTTCAACTCTTTCGAATTTATATTGTATATATGTATATAGCTGATGGCCATAGTAGCTAATGCTTTTTACTGTATATAATACTCTTATATTTACTATAAGTTTATAATAATAATAAATAAATAAAGGTGGTTTGGGCGGGACATTTTTCAATATTTAAATGGAATAGCTGTTATTATAGTCAATATTAGGAAAAAAGTCATTCATTAGTGCTACAGGAAATTATTTTTTGAGAATTTTTCAATCCCTATTATTTTTCCAAAAAAAATCAAAGTGGTTTGTGCCTGACCTTTTTTAATACTCGAATAGAATAAACGTTATTTTATTCATTAATAGGCGAAAGTTCATTCATTCCCGCTACAGGAAATCATTTAAAAAAATGTCAAAAGTCATAACCTAATGGGCACCTTCAAACACAATGTAGATTATGGAAATCAATGTGGTATGCCCAAGAGATGTACAAATCATGTTATTGTCTGCAATATAGACCTGTGGAAAAATAAAATTTTTGAAGGAAATAACATTATCTTCATACTTTGCTTTTGATAAACATTAATACCATAAAAACGTGCAATTTAATGTTTCAATAATTTATTGCTGTCATATATTGTTTATACATATTTCACAGTAACATATTAATTTTAAATTGGAATATAAATACATACAGAGATATTTGCAATGAGATTTCTTTCTATTATTCTCTATAATTGGATTAGGTATGGTTAGCATAAAATATGGTTGTAATTAGGGGTATGGGGTAGCAGTACATTTTGATAGCTACAAAAAATCACAAACAGAATAATTAACTAATACAAAAGGGGTCACATTTATGGAATGATAATGCGTATAACAAAAGTATATAAGAGTCGGGAATAACACAGCACATAAAACAATTGAAATAAATAATAATATCCAATCTTAAACCCAAGAGGTTAGGGGTCGTATATGAGGGGGCGGAAATTTTCTAAAATTAATGACTAACACAAATGGATGTGATAAAACTAGTGAGTAAATTTGGTTAACGTTAAATTGTACACGATTTCTTTTCTTGGTTTGCTCTCTCCATTTTTGCATCGCCTCCAACTTAGCCTTCCTTCAAAGAATTACCCCATTCACGGGCAATCATGAAAATTGCACGTTGATTTAGTTTAGGTCCAATCAAAGGATTCATTTGGGCCATGTAACAGCAGAGCCAAAACAGCCAACAACAACATCCAGTTAACATTAAAGTGCAGCGTATAAGGTTTTGATGTGGTGATTTTGGAGTCATAATGGGCAGGCCAATACCAACACCAGCCCACACGGCCGTAAAGAACAGAATTGGAAAGAATGATGCTCCCATTTTAAAGAAATATTAATTTTTTCAGCAGCAAATCAGCAATTATTATTATTTTTACTTTTTCAAAGCTGTGATTTCTATTTTTTTCTCTACAATACAATAGACAATAGCAATGACAGTTCGTTCGATTACTAATCCAACGCCGTCATACTAAATCTGAAGGCGGCATTCATGAACAAACTAGTTCAACTGAACCATTCACTGAAAAGAACGCATGAACTACATCAGACGCATAAATGGCACGTTATAAAATTAATTATTTAAAATTAAAAAAAAATAATTATTTTCAAACTGCAAACTCTCACTAACAAAAAATGCTGCTACTAAATATGATGTTGTCTGTCTGCGTATTTGTTGTGTCAACCAAAATAGGTCTCATAATTTTACATAGCCTATTTTTAACTATAGCTCTGTTCCTTTACGTGCCTGAGGTTACCATTTCTTACCATTTTTAACCTGCAAAGTGTTCCTTTACTTTAAAAAGCATACAATTTATATGAGACCAGTTCACCACTTTTAC
This sequence comes from Musca autumnalis, assembly GCF_047663935.1. Taxonomy (NCBI): domain Eukaryota; kingdom Metazoa; phylum Arthropoda; class Insecta; order Diptera; family Muscidae; genus Musca; species Musca autumnalis. The sequence goes on along the minus strand of NW_027411866.1, from coordinate 35,910,405 downwards.
CATTTTTTGCCACTTTTACCATTTTTAAAAGTAAAGGAACAGACCATATATTAAAGTAGTAGTTAAGGGCTGTTTACACCATATATCAATGTCATATGAGCTGTCATTTCTTTCACCCATTCGACATTCTCTATGTTTGTCAAAATTGACGTCATCCATACAACTTTCAATTTGTGCGTTCATACCTACAAATCATGGTAGAACAAGAAAAGGTAGCAGCAATACCCAGCTGACTGAACTGGGTTGTAGTGTTAGTGTCAAATTCCATTCGACATTTTATGTATTTATTTCTATGTTCGATGTATATTAGGGATATATATTTTTGAAGAACAAATTTATTCATCAGAAAAAAAAAACTATTTCCCATAAAGACGGCTTCATATCATTGACATGTAACCTCCTCCAGGTCCGAACGACATGCCGCACACTAAAACACCGCTTATAGAGGCGATACAATATTTGTTAATATGTGTGGTATTTTCTTAAACTTGAAAAGAATGAAGCCCTAATAAACATGTGCTTTTTTGTTTTCAAAATGTGGAATGATATGGAAACATTCAAATTGAAAATCTAACGAGTTTTTATTCATGTTTTCCAAAATATTCAATCAAATGTGAAAAATTATTAGTTTTTTAAATTCCAATAATTTATAGACATTTCCTTGTTTTGTTTACATTTACGTTGACACTAAGGTTTACAAACAAACACAAATTCCTTTGTAGTTGTTGTTCGAGTTGTATTTGTTGTAGTATTAACTTTACCTTGTATTTGTTCTACCATGCCTACAAGTGTTATTTTCGTATGACATAACCTATAAATATAAAAACAGCTGTTTTTGTCATTGTTTACATTTTTTGTTGAGTTGCAAATTTGGGCAAATTTTAATTTTGGTTGAAGGAAAATTAATATCTAGCATGTTTGTTGTGGTAGAATAGGTTTTTGGTAGAATCATGTTTTTGCCACAAAGCAATCATTTCCAAGACTGCTTCTTTCGACCAATCGATCTGAAAATAACATTATAAACACCCTTTATTTACTTTTCTAAATATTTAAATATACATAACTTTCCATTTTCTTTTTTAAAAGATTTTGTTTTTCAATTTTTTGAGAATGCCAGAAAACAGCTGATAAATTTATGTTTAGTCTGTGTTTAGACACACAAATTTCTCGGGAAAGTAAATAGAGTTTTTGGGAGAGAGCGGAGAGGAAAGAGCTCCTCAATGCTCTTTCCTAACCCCTATTGCCTAAAAACTGAATTTACTTTCCCGTGTGTCTAAACACGGACTTTCATACGAGAATGCCGTATCAAATAGAGCGCCCCCTAAATGAAAAATGTACATATGAGTTGCCAAATCATTTTGATAGATGAAAATTTTCATAGTGGTCACACTATAGCTCTGTTCCTTTACCTGCCTGAGGTTACCATTTCTTACCATTTTTAACCTGCAAAGCGTTCCTTTACTTTAACAAACATACCATTTATATGAGACCAGTTCACCACTTTTACCATTTTTTGCCACTGTTACCATTTTTTACAGTAAAGGAACAGACCGTATGTGTACAACGTTCGCAGGTAGAAAATTTGACATCTCATACGACATTGATAGATGGTGTAAACAACCCTTTAGTTTTGTATTTGAAGGTAGGAGTGGAAAGGGGTCTCCATCAATTGGTCTGTTCCTTTACTTTTAAAAATTGTAACAGTGGCAAAAACTGGTAAAAGTGGTAAACTGGTCTCATATAAATTGTATGCTTTTTAAAGTAAAGGAACACTTTGCAGGTTAAAAATGCTAAGAAATGGTAACCTCAGGCACGTAAAGGAACAGAGCAATTGTGACAATTTAGTCTAGAACATAGCCTTTTCTTGAAACAATTTTCATTACCGCAAAACATGTATGTATGCATGTGTGTACACGTGCATACTATTGATTATCAATTTTAATTTTTCCTGGTTATTATATTTAAAAAAAATCCATGACCAAGACAATGAAATGGTAACCCACTTTGAGAGGATTTATTTGACGTTTGCGCTATTGAATTGACATTTGAAATCCAAACCCACTGGGTTAATCCGTTTAAGTGTAACCGGGGTATTATGCCAAGTTTACACTTGCGCTCTAAAATCCACTGAATTTCACGAAATCCTGAAATACATCCCGGTGTTTACACTTATTTTTTGTTGATTTCATACATGTCACAATGATCAAGGTAGATGCATACGCGCAGCTGATCGAACATGAATTTTCAAAACAAGTTGTTGCAAATTGAATTAGACATCAAAAATATACGACAATATAGAATTTTACAACTTTATTTCGAAAATTATAGTAAAACTATCTGTATATCGTATTAATTGTGTATAGAACCCGTTCCCGTACTCCGAAGTCTAGCAAGACTTACACTTCTCTCTAAACAAAAACAGCGCCGAATAACACCCTATTCTCCTGTTTTCTGCCATACAATTGTGGCATAGTAGAAACTAGCAACATGTTCATTATCATCTAAATACGATAGCTGATACGTTGATTTGCTGCAGTTTTTGCAATTTCCGTCATTTGTTCGTTCCCGTATTTTTTAAGAAATTTGTATGGGGAAGCAATTTTAGACATTTTGCTCTTTTTTCTAACATTACCATTAAAAAAGCACGAGAACGCAATGAAAAATAGCATTGTAACAAAGTAATCTAATATTTTTTTCACATTGTTTAAAAATTTTGATTCTAAAATTTTTTTGTTGCAGCAATTGACCATGTATGTGTACTATGATTTCGATGTTGATTTCGCTGAAATCACGAAATGAGATGATTTCATTTTTGTATGCGAAATCATGATAATTTTTGCTTGATTCCGCACGAAATCACGAAACGCCTTCGAAATCACGAAAAGACGCCGAATGTAAACCAAACATAATAAATAGTAATCGTAATGTCATGTTTACACGAGCGTTTCAATTACGTTGTTCGGATATCAAACGACGTACACGAATTAACACGTTTCCACGACACCATTCGTAATTAACAGAAACATAAACAAAATTTTTTTAATTTTTTTCACGAAAATTTGAACCGAAAACACATAAAATATACCCTAAATGAATTGGGAAAAGCAATAGACTTTCCTTCAAATGTATCTTCTATATTTAACTACACACATTTCATTCATTTTTTCCATAAATTCTGAACAATTTTGTATTTTCAATATATTTTTATATGTTTCTATCATGGTACAATAATACAGGTAGCATTATCATTCCAGCTGATGGTAACATAATGTGTCAACTGCATTGAATTGATGTAAAATTTTGAAAAATGTTACCAACAATTGCCGATGCGGCTACCTGTGTATTTGTACCATGGTTTCTATGTTCAAAATCATGTGGTCTGTTCCTTTACTTCTGAAAATGGTAAAACCGGCAAAAGTAGTAAAAGTTGAAAACTGCTCCCATATGAATTGTATTGTGTCTGAAGTAAAGGAACGCTTTTCGAGTAAAAAGTTGTAAAACTTGAAGATTCTTGAACGTAAAGGAACAGGGCTATGGTAGAACAAATATAATACCCCGTTTATATATAACCGGATTTAACAAACCGACTGGGTTTTAAATGTCAATTCCATTGCTTATATTTCAAACAAATCCTCTCAAAGAAGGTTAACCCTGTAAAAAGCTCTAATATAAACAGCATATAAGGTAAAGTAATACTACAACAAATACAACTCGAACAACAACCACAAAGGAATTTGTTTTTGTTTGTAACGTTACTGCCAGTTGTATTTGTAAACAAAACAAGAAAATGTCTATAAATTATTGGAATTTAAAAAAACTAATACTACGTTTATATATAGCCGGATTTAACAAACCCACTGGGTTTCAAATGTCAATTCCTTTGCTTATGCGTCAAATAAATCCTCATTGAGAAGGTTAACCCTGCAAAAGCCTATAATATAAACATGGCCTATTAATTTTTCACATTTGGTTTAATATTTTGGAAAACATAAATAAAAATTCGTTACATTTTCAATTTTTATGTTTCCACATCATTCCACTAAATGCATAAATTCTCGCAGAAAGTAGAATTCTTGCAGAGAAGTTTGGGGTTGTTATGTAACTAGGACGGAGTGTAAAGGGGAATGAGGCATACCAAGATGTCGCTGGTATACACTTGCCATTGAAGAAATTCGGTCTAGCTCAGTGGCCACTCCTGACTAGCCATAAACAAAATTGATTCATTATTAATTCACAATCACAAACAGGATGCTTTATTTCAAAAAAATGATATGATGTTGTTGTTGTTGATATGGGTACCCAAGGTGTTTGTTGGGATACCATGCCCTCCCAATGGATTTTCTACAAAATCCCCAACGAGTCTCACCGATGATGATGACTCCCAAAAATTTGGCTTGGCTGACCCTTACCTTTACCTTAATTTTATATTGTTCAATTAGAACCTCATGATGATTAATTTCAGAATTCAAAACATGTTTATTTATAACTATTCGTTATAATAAGAACAATCAATAAATGCTTAGAGGTAATTTTATAATTAATCACTATTTGATTATTATCTAACTGATATTAAGTTCCCAAAATCAGTAAAAAAAAACAATTAAATTTATATTCAGTTCAGAAATGTATACAAAATTCAAATTTGTTTTTGCATGTCATTCCCATTCGTGCCACTGTGCACCAAAATATTTAATACTACCCTCAATTTTTCTACCAAATGAGCTCACTGGATAAAATGCTGAAGGTGAATATCCAATAAGGATAGATGGACGGAGATCATAAATAATGGGATTGACATTATATAATTATCAGGTAAAATTATCAATTAGAACATATGCATATATATACCATATGCAGTATAAACAAAAAAAAAATCGGAAATGTCCGCATCAACAAAAAGAGTATCATTTACTATTTTGGTTGACCACAAGTCAATTTAACGTCGAAAAGATTCTTAAAATTGGGTATATATATATGTCTATATATGCGTATATTTTAACCGAGGTATGCGATTGATATGATTTATAAATAAAGATGATGTTTATGGATCGTAAACATAATATTCTTAAAGATCGAAATTCAATAAAAAACATCCAATAAATTTGCACGGTATACGATAATCACAATCTGTCGACCTGCAACGTAGTCTCGACGTATAAAAATTTCTTAAATGCTTTTTATCAGAAGGCGCGGAGTTTTAAACGAAGTTTCCAAAGATAGGAGAAATCTGTTGTAGGTTCTTTTGTTTGCTTAAGAAAAGTCGCACTCGAAATTATTTAACCAAATAACAGAAAAAAACTTCGAAATATCCATCCACAAGAATCACTATTGTAGGAAATAACCGTCAGTAAAAAATCGAATACTAGATTTGTTCAACAAAATTCGGATGAAAATTGTACTATATCAAGTATCATGTTCTCAGGGACCTAAATTTTCTGACCGGACTACACTGGGTAATCACGGGTTATTTTCCTACAATAAGCAATGGACAACAAGTGAACAGGCATACGCCGAATATACCCATAAATTTGGAAAAAAGAAACAATCTCGAGCGCAGAACAAAATGAAGATGAAATTTGAAAAGCACGAGAAATGCTAATAGAAAGAAACTACAACAATTGTTGATTTAGCCGACTATTTCTCTTTCCCAAAAAAAAAGAGATAAAAAAAAAATCATCAAAGAGAGCAAGAATTTGTTTTCTCTCACTAAAGTGAGTTGGATTTATCGTTGATAGAAAGAAACAGAAAGATGTTGTTGTTGTAAATTTCTTATTCGAAAATGGAAATGAGAACAATACAACAACAACGTACACTAAAACGTTTCTGTTAAACCGTTATTGCAAAGCTTTCATGATTATCTTCATCTTCTTTTTGCACGCGGAGACGAACCGTTACAGGTCCAACAACAACATTAATTTCTTATATACATACATACAGGGCTATGGCTATGTATGTGTGCATACAAAGTGCAATGCCAAGAGAATACTTAAAAAGAGAAAGAAATAAATAATTTGCTCTGCTGACGTCGAGGGCTGGATGTAGGAACTGGTTTCCAAAATATAAAGATGACTACTCGGCTTCACCGTCGAGGAAAACAGCAAAAAAAAGACTGGTCCCACACCTCCCGGTCTGTAACTGGTTGGTATGGGTTACCAGGAAGGAGCAGGATGGTTGCACCGACTATATCTGTGTGTTATATTGCGTACTTACAGTTGGAGGGTAGGCATTACCCTTAATTTGGATTAACATCTCCTCTCTAATGCAGATTGAAATTGTGTATAAAATGGCGGCAATCACAATGTTGTTAATGGATGCTTTTGTGTGAAGGTGGTTCTGTGAGTTGTGGCTTCCTTCTATTGTGTCGCAAACGGGAATGCTGGCAAAAAGTTCCAGAAAGTTCTATTTTTCGAGGTGGTTGTGGTGGCTTAATGTAACGTTAGTTACACCGAGTGGATAATGGCCGGCAAAAAAAAAATCTAGGCTGTGGTGGCGGATTTAATTTTCCTTTCTATTGCAAATTGTTTAATTGTTCCATAAAGCGGGCTAAAACGATGGTTGGTTTTCCTCAACTAATTTGTTCGCCGTTGCACTAATTAAGCGAGGTTATCTGCCGGTGGTTGTAGTGCACGAATGCGGCAACACGTGTAATTATGAATTTCACAACTGCAATCAGGAAAAAACACGAATACTTTATAATTGAATTCAACAAATTTTCTTTTCCACTAAACTCACCATTTCTTATAATTTTACCCTTACTTGGGGCTATGAAACAATTTTCCAATTGGGAAATTACTTATTCGTTATGCGAATTGAGTGAGGTTGGGATTTACTTCCCAATATTCACGAATTACACTTTGTTAATTTTTTTCCTTTTCAGGGATGTTGCCGCCACCACAATTTTATTAGAATGATTGCAATTTGTCGTTGTCTTTGGTGCCTGACATTTGCAATTAGCAGTGATGCCACATCGACAAAAAGAAAAACAAAAATTGTGTGAAGAGGAACACACGATGACTGTGTGCTGTATTGCACACAATCACGACGTCGTATACGCAGCGGCTTACGCCGTTGTTATACAAGGTTAACATAACAAACCCGAACACGTTGGCATAGGCCTGCCGAAGCCATACTGATTCGGGAAGTTAACCGAGTTATGTTAAGGGTGGGGAAGAACCGCGACCCTGATTCAAAATCGAACAGGAAAAAAATCATAAAAAAAACAAAAGCCGGGCAAATTATTTTGTTGGCACCATGTGCTGTAAATCCTTGCAATGGTATACGCCTATCTTTCTACCGCGTAAGTCCTCAATTTCATATAGGGATGTTCCAATATTGAAATTCGCATACGCAACAAAACACAACCAGAATACTGAATGGCTACAACAGGTCAGGTGTTTCGAAAAGAATCGAATAAAAAAAACAACAAATCTTGCAAAGTTCCTCAAAACCAGAACAAATGCTCAGAAATTCTGTACAACAGAATAAATCGAGGCAATAGATCATTTTCTCTAGGCTGTGGTAGATCAGTATAAATTTTGTAAGTCCGGGTAAAATTAATTCGAATAATATTCGAATCAGAAAAAGAAAGGTCTTAGCTGGTGAAGAAAAAAAAATAGGACTTCGATAGGCTCTTCAGTCCTCTTCGCCTACCCCTATTGTTCTATGAGGTAAACTGTTCAAAACGTAGGAGTGATTGTTGCCGGTTAGAATTTCCTCAAAAAGTTACTCGAGGTCTCTTCAGTGTATTTTTAGATAAGCATAGAACGGCTTTCTAAAGATACACTGGGAAATCGACAACCAGACAACAATCCGTCCTACGGAAAATGCTCCAACTCAAGGTTGAGCGCTGCCGTCCGAAGGCTCTCCAGACTAACCGCCCCTACAACCTTAAGGTACTTCAGCTGACCTCGAGTCGAACTGAAGACCAGTCTTCGGAAACAGTTAGTCCAGTTCTGTGTACACCCTGTGTGTACGTGAAAGCAAACAAAAATATACTACTACTTAAAGCCTGTATATTTTAAGAGAAAGAACTAACAGTCAGTAGTTTGAGCCTATCAAACCCCTCCTGCAGTCTTTTAATCAAAAAGAGAAAAACAAATGTCTTGAGGGCGACGACCCTATGCCTCACGCAATCGGAAAAAGAAAGATAATTAGAACCACGGCAGAAAATCCAGCAAAGTGAATAGTAAATTACTATCACTTCTGAAAAATCTGACAAAAACTAATGCACCACAGACCCCAAATGAAATCTCGAAAGGTTTCACCAGGTTCCACGACGATGCTTCACATTCAATTCTCAAACCGGAAACAAAAAAAAGTTTGCCAAAAGCTGTTACTAGTGCAGGTACCAGAAAAAAAACTAATATGTCTTAAATGCGCCAACAATCGAACAAAAATCAATATTTTAATTTCCAAAAAAAATTCCAGAAAAATTTCCAAAAATCTCGGGTCAAAATTATTTCATAAAATGTATAAGGTAATTGGTAGAAGGTTAAGGTATCAGCCAGGATAAAAAAAAAATAGTCAACAACAACAAACAATCTTCATCATCTTCCAAAAGCGTGGTCAAAATTTTCCCCAAAAATTTCAATTCCAATAAATCAATATATTAAAGCAGCTATAATATAGCAAATCATGCAAATGATCATAAATAATCAACTGCAGATGACAATATATTATAAAGCTTTAAAGAAAGTCGAAGTATGAATTCAATAACGCAGAAGTTTTGTCACAAAATTGCAGCTTGACATAAACTCAGGCTTGCAAGACGACTAAAACTCTTTTCTTTAAGATGACATTCAAGAAATGATGTTAAAATTTAATTGACCTTAAGTCGCAATTGGTATGTTGTAATATAACAACAACTCAAGACATACTGAAAACCAATCAAACAAAAATTCATACACCTAATGTACAGGAACAATTCCCATTGATGGGAGTTGAACCTAAGACATTGGCTTGTACGTTGGGCGCCATTGTTATGTAACTAGGACGGAGTGTAAAGGGGAATGAGGCATACCAAGATGTCGCTGGTATACACTTGCCATTGAAGAAATTCGGTCTAGCTCAGTGGCCACTCCTGACTAGCCATAAACAAAATTGATTCATTATTAATTCACAATCACAAACAGGATGCTTTATTTCAAAAAAATGATATGATGTTGTTGTTGTTGATATGGGTACCCAAGGTGTTTGTTGGGATACCATGCCCTCCCAATGGATTTTCTACAAAATCCCCAACGAGTCTCACCGATGATGATGACTCCCAAAAATTTGGCTTGGCTGACCCTTACCTTTACCTTACCTTATATTGTTCAATTAGAACCTCATGATGATTAATTTCAGAATTCAAAACATGTTTATTTATAACTATTCGTTATAATAAGAACAATCAATAAATGCTTAGAGGTAATTTTATAATTAATCACTATTTGATTATTATCTAACTGATATTAAGTTCCCAAAATCAGTAAAAAAAAACAATTCAATTTATATTCAGTTCAGAAATGTATACAAAATTCAAATTTGTTTTTGCATGTCATTCCCATTCGTGCCACTGTGCACCAAAATATTTAATACTACCCTCAATTTTTCTACCAAATGAGCTCACTGGATAAAATGCTGAAGGTGAATATCCAATAAGGATAGATGGACGGAGATCATAAATAATGGGATTGACATTATATAATTATCAGGTAAAATTATCAATTAGAACATATGCATATATATACCATATGCAGTATAAACAAAAAAAAAAATCGGAAATGTCCGCATCAACAAAAAGAGTATCATTTACTATTTTGGTTGACCACAAGTCAATTTAACGTCGAAAAGATTCTTAAAATTGGGTATATATATATGTCTATATATGCGTATATTTTAACCGAGGTATGCGATTGATATGATTTATAAATAAAGATGATGTTTATGGATCGTAAACATAATATTCTTAAAGATCGAAATTCAATAAAAAACATCCAATAAATTTGCACGGTATACGATAATCACAATCTGTCGACCTGCAACGTAGTCTCGACGTATAAAAATTTCTTAAATGCTTTTTATCAGAAGGCGCGGAGTTTTAAACGAAGTTTCCAAAGATAGGAGAAATCTGTTGTAGGTTCTTTTGTTTGCTTAAGAAAAGTCGCACTCGAAATTATTTAACCAAATAACAGAAAAAAACTTCGAAATATCCATCCACAAGAATCACTATTGTAGGAAATAACCGTCAGTAAAAAATCGAATACTAGATTTGTTCAACAAAATTCGGATGAAAATTGTACTATATCAAGTATCATGTTCTCAGGGACCTAAATTTTCTGACCGGACTACACTGGGTAATCACGGGTTATTTTCCTACAATAAGCAATGGACAACAAGTGAACAGGCATACGCCGAATATACCCATAAATTTGGAAAAAAGAAACAATCTCGAGCGCAGAACAAAATGAAGATGAAATTTGAAAAGCACGAGAAATGCTAATAGAAAGAAACTACAACAATTGTTGATTTAGCCGACTATTTCTCTTTCCCAAAAAAAAAGAGATAAAAAAAAAATCATCAAAGAGAGCAAGAATTTGTTTTCTCTCACTAAAGTGAGTTGGATTTATCGTTGATAGAAAGAAACAGAAAGATGTTGTTGTTGTAAATTTCTTATTCGAAAATGGAAATGAGAACAATACAACAACAACGTACACTAAAACGTTTCTGTTAAACCGTTATTGCAAAGCTTTCATGATTATCTTCATCTTCTTTTTGCACGCGGAGACGAACCGTTACAGGTCCAACAACAACATTAATTTCTTATATACATACATACAGGGCTATGGCTATGTATGTGTGCATACAAAGTGCAATGCCAAGAGAATACTTAAAAAGAGAAAGAAATAAATAATTTGCTCTGCTGACGTCGAGGGCTGGATGTAGGAACTGGTTTCCAAAATATAAAGATGACTACTCGGCTTCACCGTCGAGGAAAACAGCAAAAAAAAGACTGGTCCCACACCTCCCGGTCTGTAACTGGTTGGTATGGGTTACCAGGAAGGAGCAGGATGGTTGCACCGACTATATCTGTGTGTTATATTGCGTACTTACAGTTGGAGGGTAGGCATTACCCTTAATTTGGATTAACATCTCCTCTCTAATGCAGATTGAAATTGTGTATAAAATGGCGGCAATCACAATGTTGTTAATGGATGCTTTTGTGTGAAGGTGGTTCTGTGAGTTGTGGCTTCCTTCTATTGTGTCGCAAACGGGAATGCTGGCAAAAAGTTCCAGAAAGTTCTATTTTTCGAGGTGGTTGTGGTGGCTTAATGTAACGTTAGTTACACCGAGTGGATAATGGCCGGCAAAAAAAATTCTAGGCTGTGGTGGCGGATTTAATTTTCCTTTCTATTGCAAATTGTTTAATTGTTCCATAAAGCGGGCTAAAACGATGGTTGGTTTTCCTCAACTAATTTGTTCGCCGTTGCACTAATTAAGCGAGGTTATCTGCCGGTGGTTGTAGTGCACGAATGCGGCAACACGTGTAATTATGAATTTCACAACTGCAATCAGGAAAAAACACGAATTCTTTATAATTGAATTCAACAAATTTTCTTTTCCACTAAACTCACCATTTCTTATAATTTTACCCTTACTTGGGGCTATGAAACAATTTTCCAATTGGGAAATTACTTATTCGTTATGCGAATTGAGTGAGGTTGGGATTTACTTCCCAATATTCACGAATTACACTTTGTTAATTTTTTTCCTTTTCAGGGATGTTGCCGCCACCACAATTTTATTAGAATGATTGCAATTTGTCGTTGTCTTTGGTGCCTGACATTTGCAATTAGCAGTGATGCCACATCGACAAAAAGAAAAACAAAAATTGTGTGAAGAGGAACACACGATGACTGTGTGCTGTATTGCACACAATCACGACGTCGTATACGCAGCGGCTTACGCCGTTGTTATACAAGGTTAACATAACAGGGTCGCTGGAAATTCATAGAAAAAGGAGAAGCTGTTTCAATGTTTTGTTTTATAAATCAACGAAGCATATGTTTATTAGGGCTCTTTTCTTAAATTTTAACAAAATACCTCACATATTAACAAACGTGTATCGCCTCTACAAGCGGGGATTTACTGCGCGCGGCTTATCGTTCGAACTTGGAGAAGGTTACATATCAGTGATATGAAGAAGTCTTTCTTGGAAATGTTTTTTTTCCGAATGATATATTTTTTTGTCTCAAAAAAATTTATGTCCCTAATGTACATCGAAATAGAAATAAATGAATAAAATGTCTTATGAAATTTGACACTAGTGCTACGTTTACATTTCCTAAATCTACTCGATTTCAACTGTCAAATCCATTGCTTAAACGTCAAATGAAATCCAGTTGATTTCAGATGAGTTTTCATTTGACGTATACGCAAAGGAATTGACAGATGAAATCGAGTGGATTTCGTAAATGTAAACATAGTATAACGTTACAACCCAGTTCAGTCAGCTGTGTATTGCTGCTACCTTTTCATATTCTACAATGGTTCAAAATTAAAGAGAGAGAGAGAGACATGACAGCCTACTTCACTATGTCCATGGCCCAATTATAGGTCCTCCAGCAAGCGAATTCAAAGCATAACAAAGATTTTAAATGTCAAAATTCATAAACAGAAGCGAAAAAAATTTTGAGGCGAATTTCTTTTCTGTCAATTCAGGTAGATACATACAAAACATTTTCCGAGAAAAACTTGAAAAAGAGTTATTTTTGTTTGACGAAACCGAATATACCAGCTGATCGAACTTGAACTGCCATTAAGTTTATTTATTTTCTTTTATAGAGATACATCTACCCGTTTCTGTACAGTTTGACATTTCTATACCTCACAGCGAATTCAAATGTCAAATATGAATTTTGACAGCTAAAATCGAAATCATCTGATGTTGTTGGAGGACCTATAATTGGGCCATGACTATGTCGAACGAAAATGCAAACGAAAGAAAAACTACTTAACTCGTGTATGATTTTCAAATTTTGTAGTCATTTCGAAGCAAAAACAAAGTCAATATTACCACAAAAAGCAAAGTTTAGGTTTTTTCGTTCGCATGGTAAGACTAGAGAGGTTTCATGAAAAAAAATTGCGTTTAATTAGGCGTTCCACAATCGACTTCAACACTACAGTAAAATCAAAAAATTACAGCATTGAAGATCTCGATGTAAGTACGCCTAATTAAACGCAATTTTTTTCATGAAACCTCTCTAGTCTGACCTTTGACTAGAGAAGAACAATATGTCTCTACGATAACTCAGAAATTTGTACAAACTTTTACAAATGGCTGTTCGATAACAAACTTGTTCAGTAAAAGAGATATGAGAAGTACTTGCAAGAACTTGCAAATACTTTTTACTTGCGAAGTTATCGAACACGCCTAATAGCAATGAGATAAGCATTCACTGGGGATTGATTGCATGTAACGAAATACAGCGTAGAGTTGTTAAATCTAGTGAACTAGTTCAGTACCATAGTTCGTTTGCTTATGATTTATTTTATTAAAACAAAGAGATAATATAACTCATTCGCAGTTCGTTCATGGAAACAACCGGTGTCCACTGAACTTTATTTAGAACTAGGTCGTTCAAACGAACTAGATTTTAACAACTCTAATACAGTGTTGCCACTTGTATTAGATAACTGTGAACAGGTATTATTGTGAGAAGAATAAGTCCCAATTTACATTGGGCGAGTTTACTTGCGGCAATTGTCATTTTGTAGGAGAGAGAGGTGAGGCATATGGTAACCCTTTGCCTCTCAGCACCCTCTCTCACCTACAAACTGACAATTGCCGCAAGTAAACTCGCCTAATGTAAATTGGGACTAACAGAAAGCAAATGATTCACGTTAAGTTTGTCCATAGCTTTGTTCCTTTACTTTTTTAATGGTAAGAGTGGTAAAAGAGAAAAGTGTCAAAATTGCTCTCTCATGAACATTTTTACCAGAAAAGTAAAGGAACAGAAAAATGGTAGATCTGGCAGCAATGTCAAAAAGAAGCATAAAAAATCAATATTCGTCTTTTATTTCACAGTTCTTAATTTAGTTTTGTCAGCGTTCGACTTTTCTTCTGTTTTTTGTCCATTTTCTTCTTCATTGTGAAATAATCGTCAAACAAAAGTCGAAAAATCAATTCTGCCATTTTTTACCTGCAGAAATTTGTGTGGTAGCCTGTGGTAGAAGAGAAAGCCATTTTCGCTCTCTCTCCCCTCTCACTCTCTTAAAAATTGCTTCCAGGTTTGCCACTTTTCGGGGTTAAGGAACGCTTTGCAGGTTAAAAATGGTAAAAATGGTAACCTCAGGTAAGTTTTCCTTGCGGCAATTGTCATTTTGTCGTTGAGAGAGGGTGCTGAGAGGCAAAGGGTTACTGATATAATATAACAGCCGGTTTCAGTATGTTGTTTCCAAGCAAAAACAAAGTCAATATTACCGTGAAAAGCAAAGTTTAGGTGTTTTTCGTTGGCATTCGTTTTCTTTCGACATAGTGAAGCAGGCCCTTAAAATAAGTTGGACCATATCCCGTCTCCTACAAATACTAAAGCTGAAAACAGATACAACGTTTGATTAAAGTTTTGCGTTGGGCGTCGAGAAAAAAACAACAACATGGCGACGACGATACCAAAGTCCAGCGTTTATCTGTTTGTCGGCATATATTTCAAATGAATTTGAATTTTTCGGCATCATGCCCAACAGTGTAAAAACGGCCAAAACGACACAAAACTTTAATCAAACGTTGTATCTGTTTTCAGCTTAATGGTACTCATGCTCGTAATTTCTACACGTAGGTATCTATGAGATACCTCCCTTGTAAGCAAAATTTTATAAAATGGCCGTGTTACTCACCAAGGAGTTTGCCTGGTTGATCGTTGCCAGTGTGTTAAAAGTTGTAAAACACTTCTATGTGGCAATGATTTTGCGAAATAATGATTGAAAATCACCAATATTATCACATGATTTCTAAAATTACACGCCTCAGTAAATGGCATGTAGAAATTACCAAACACGTAGGTAAAGATAACTAATAGGTAGCTACCTACCCGTTTACCTAGTGTCTAAATTCTTTTAATTCCACCATTAAAAACATTTTAAAGAATTGTTTAAAATCGTAAGCATAGTACACACTGACCAACATAACTGACAGTCTTCGATGTCTATTTTGTCAATATCAAAGCCTAGCTGAATAATTACTTCCCTATTCTCTAAATAATGCTCTACATATTGTATTTCAAACGGTTTTAGCTAAACATAGTTCTAATTTGGCAGAAAATGATCGTAAAAGTAGGTTGACTGTCCATTTTGAATGATGGTGTGTACTCCCCTTTAATGACAAATATATCGCCTAAATGTATGCAACAAATTTAAATATATATGAGCACATGGCACAATTAAGGGGTAGTTTACACTATATGTAAATCTCATATGACATGAAATTTTCCATCGTTATATATTCGCTAATATGTGCAATATTGGAGATTTTCCTTACGCCATTTACTCTGTGCGTCCACACCAGCACAAATGTAAAAAACTACGTCTCCACATTGCCTCCGTGGGTAGATATGCAATATTTTTATTTCGTGTCATATGACATTTACATATAGTGTAAACTACCTCTAAGCTGGAAACACATACAACGTTTGAGTAAAGTTTTGTGTCGTTTTGGCCGTTTTTACACTGTTGGACATGATGTCGAAAAATTCAAATACATTTGAAACTCTTGTGCCAGACACTGAAAATAACACATGAAAATATTTTAGCTTTTAGGAGAGAGAGGAGGTGAAGGAGCTCCCTTTCTCCCTTCTTACCCATAAGCTCAAAACATTTTCATGAAAATTTTCATAGTCTGGCCCAAGACAAATATATGCCGGCAAACACATCAACGCCGGATTTTGATGTCGGCGTCGCCCTGTTGTTTTTTGTCTACGCCCAACGCAAAACTTTACTCAAACATTGTATGTGTTTTCAGCTTCACCCTGTTGTTGTTGTTGTTTTTTTGTCAACGCCCAACGCAAAACTTTACTCAAACGTTGTATGTGCTTTCAACTTTACCTAGGTTTTTGGTAATTACCAAGGTGATTGTGCCATGTATGAGCAGTACAAAATAGGTGGATGCATGGTAGGATAAGTACTGGGGCTCAATTCTTGGTCTGTTCCAGAACTGCAAGAATTTACTAATTTGTACTAGTTTTTCCGATAACATAAAGAAAAAAATTTTATCGTAGTAAAAATAGTAGTTTCTTATAGGTTCTGAAACAGAGCGTATGTTTCTATGAAAATATGGAATGAAAACTTTTACTGCAAAACCTAAATAAAGCTGAAAGCACATACAACGTTTAAGTAAAGTTTTGCGTTGGGCGTTGACAAAAAAAACAACAACAACAGGGCGACGCCGACATCAAAGTCCGGCGTTGATGTGTTTGACGGCATATATTTCAAATGAATTTGAATTTTTCGGCATCATGCCCAACAGTGTAAAAACGGCCAAAACGACACAAAACTTTACTCAAACGTTGTGTGTGTTTTCAGCTTAACGACGGGACGTACACAAATATTTCACCAACCTGCCAAAACAACGCTCTCTGAGCGTCCGTATTACCCAAATAGGTTAAGTCGCAAATCACATTTAAAACACAAAATCCGCGACCGAAACTTACTTAAATGTTTTCATTCGTAAAGCAAATAATTTTCCTTCGCAATGAATTGTATTTCATGTTTTGTTAGGCTTTTGTTTTTAAAATACAAAACACACACACATACAAACAATAACGTTCTGTCAAAGTAAAACTTTTTCAACATACAAAAAGTATGCGCTCGACGTATTTCGGTAGTTCTCATAAGAATACACTAATACCTCGATTTGCGTTAATAATTGGTTCCGACAAACGTCAACGCAATGCGAAACAACGCAAATCGAAACACGAGTTTCCATGTGTTTTTGTGAAGAATTTGTTAATAGGTTCCAAAATTGCTTTTTTAATTTTTTTCTAAGTTTTGCACTAAAAATCCAAGCAAATGTGGTTGTTAACATTTAATGTACAAATGCTATATCAATTATTATTATTAGTGTGTAAAGAATATTAAAATCAGTCTTTTTACGAAAAACTTAACTAAAATATAAAAAAATCATCCCCATAAAATTATTTATTCATTAAACAATCGTCACATTATGGGCATGGTAGAATAAGAAAAGGTAGCAGCAATACACAGCTGACTGAACTGGGTTGTAACGTTAGTGTCAAATTTCATATGACATTTTATACGTTTATTTCTATTTCGATGTACATTAGGGATATATATTTTTTGAGAAAAAAAAAATATATCATTCGGAAAAAACCATTTCCCAGAAAGACTTCTTCATATCAATGATATGTAACCTCCTCCAAGTTCGAACGATAAGCCGCGCAGTAAATCCCCGCTTGTAGAGGCGATACAACGTTTGTTAATATGTGAGGTATTTTGTTAAAATTTAAAGAAATAAAGCCCTAATAAACATGTGCTTCTTTGATTTCTAAAACAAAACATTGAAACAGCTTCTCCTTTTTCTATGAATTTCCAGCGACCCCAAACTTGTCTGCAAGAATTCTACTTTCTGCGAGAATTTATGCATTTAGTGGAATGATGTGAAAACATAAAAATTGAAAATGTAACGAATTTTCATTCATGTTTTCCAAAATATTCAACCAAATGTGAAAAATTATTAGTTTTTTAAATTCCAATAATTTATAGACATTTCCTTGTTTTGTTTACAAATACAACTGGCAGTAACGTTACAAACAAAAACAAATTCCTTTGTGGTTGTTGTTCGAGTTGTATTTGTTGTAGTATTAACTTTACCTTGTATTTGTTCTACCATGCATTATGGGAATGATTTATAGCATTTTATTTCTCTGAGAAAAGCTGTTTTTTGATTATGGTCGAATACATTTTTTAGTAAAAATATTAATTGCATCACCAAGAGCCTATTTGGGATTACAGCTACTATTTCTACAAACATTTCAATTGCTTTGGTTATAATTTGATTAGCTTCCGATATTTGAGTGAACTTCAAAAATATTTTTCTGCGGTAATTAGACGATAGTTATTGTCCATCTAATACATGTTCCGAGGCAATGTGAATAAAAAATCTTTTCTAATTGTTTTATCGTGTGAAGTTAAGAACCCATGAATGCCCTCTTCACGATATTCAAAGCCAAATATATTATTTTTTATATAACGCAAATCGAATCTGTAACGCAAATCGAAACAAAATCTATAATTTTTTTGTTAACGCAAAGCGAGGCAACGCAAATCGAGGTATTAGTGTACATATGTTCTACCTTTTTCACCACACACGCCCTGGGTATACGTCGGTATATACATAGGTATGGGCCTTAAAAAGGCGCAAAGTGTTAAATGAAAAAATATATAAAGGAAATATTTTTCATTTCAAATTTTTTTTTCATTTGACAGTTTTTTCCTTTTTAAAAGTTTTCATTTCACATTTTCATAGAAACAGAATTGAGCCCCAGCTCCTGGAACATGTTCCATGGTATGGCGCATGACACAATTATTGTTATTTACTTAACACCTTCTTATTCCATCATGGGTTGGTGGCAATGATATAAATCATTTTATCAATATGAAACGGATCAACATTATTTTTAATTATTTTATTTTACGTTTTCTTTTGTTTGCCATAAATGAATTTCTCATGTGTACATATTTCCTTTTCTTATTACTTTACGTTTACGTTTCCAGTAACTTCATTCATTATTAGATTAAGAATAAAGCTGGAAACACATACAACGTTTGGGTAAAATTTTTGTGTCGTTTTGGCCGTTTTTGCACTGTTGGGCATGATGCCGAAAAATTCAAATTCATTTGAAATATATGCCGGCAAACACATAAACGCTGGACTTTGGTATCGTCGTCGCCCTGTTGTTGTTGTTTTTTTCTCGACGCCCAACGCAAAACTTTAATCAAACGTTGTATCTGTCCAGCGTTTATGTGTTTGCCGGCATATATTTCAAATGAATTTGAATTTTTCGGCATCATGCCCAACAGTGTAAAAACGGCCAAAACGACACAAAACTTTACCCAAACGTTGTATCTGTTTACAGCTTAAGTCTGTCTGGTTACTTTCCCAGCAAGAATTGTCCAGCAAGAACTTTCTCAGAGAGTAAGGAGTTTTTATTCTCTTTTGCTAGAAAATTATGAAAAGTAAACAGACACTTTCCCAGCAAAAACCAGCAAGCAATCAGCTGACTTGCCGAAACAGAACAATTTGTCGGGCAATGAAGGAACCTACGGAAGCAAAAATGTGTATTTTATAAAAAATAAAAAAATAAAATGACCCAATAATGAATTTTTCCAACTCGCAACTTTGTTCTACAAAAAAAATAATACAATTGGACTTGCTATTTCCGCAATAAAATTGTTTTTTATATTCACAAACATAAATCAAAGAAAAACTAGAAACAGATGATTGATTGTTTTCAGGAAGAAGAAGAGTTGTAAATGTTTGCTGGAAGAAATTTGTCCAGCAAGAATTTGCAAACTCTCAGAGAAAGAACTGTCAAAATGTCTCTCTCGAATCGCTCTCATTTGCTGGTTTTTTGTGTTAACAGACGACTTCCAGCAACAATGGGTACAAATTGTTACAAATTTTAGGGTAACCAGACAGACCTAATACAACTCACTCTTGAATTTAAATTTAACAGCTAAAAACACACCTCTGTAAATATATTTAATACTACTACTTTAAGCAACTATGTACTACTAAATTTTATCATAAATGACTAAACGACTTTGGCGCTTCTCAAAAGTGAAGCTAAGTAGAATAAAATTCAATAAATTCGTTCATTCCTCTTGAGCAACTTGAACTCTGTACATCAACCTCAGTGCTTCCTTAAGTAGTTGAAACTGATAGCAGAGCATCAACCGCAATATATGGTCTGTTCCTTTACTTTTGAAAATGGTAAAACCGGTAAAAGTAGTATAAGTTGTAAACTGCTCCCATATGAATTGTATTGTGCCTGAAGTAAAGGAACGCTTTTCGAGTAAAAAGTGGTAAAACTGGAAGATTCTTGCACGTAAAGGAACACAGCTATAGAGAGTGAATAAGTATTCTTTCAAAACCTAAACATTTGGTGTTTTATTGTATGTCCTCATACAACCTACGAAAACGGCCTATTACAAATACCAATTTGTCGATGTATGGAAACAGCTTCGAAAAATACTTCCATTGCAGAAAAAGTATACAAATACTCCAGGGGCTCAATTCTGTTTCTATGAAAATGTGAAATGAAAACTTTTATAATGGAAAAACTTTCAAATGAAAAAAATTATAAAGGAAACATTTTTCATTTAAAATTTTCATAGAACAAGAATCCAGCCCCAGGTTATAGGCCCAACATCGTCTTTGGAGACTTTAAGGTTCATCATGAGTTGTGGCATTCGGTTCTCGAAAACGATAAGAGGGGTATAGTGCTGGCTGAGCTGATTGATAGCTCTACGTTTTGCACGATCAACGATGACGCCCCTATCGGAATTAAGTGGGGTACACACGATCAGTTTTGACTGTCAGTTTTGCTCAAATAATCGGCTGCTTGCCAGTATGGCCGCTAATTTCTGTCAGTCATCAGGCAACCACAAAATATTTTGTGGTTGCTGGACGGTTTGACATTTATCGATATTTCCGAAAAATCGACAGTCAAAACTGATCGTGTGTACCTCGCTTTAGCGGAGAGTGTCAGAGTTCTCCAGACATAACTATCGTGCAACTCATTTTTTTGAGTTACCGACAAAAATTGGTAACATTAAAACGAAAAATTATGAACGAAAATTTAAAATAAAATTTTACAACACTCTTGCTATCGGTTAAAATGTACGACTACTTTTTATTCGTCGCTAACTTATGATTGGTTTACATTTACGAAACCCACTCGATTTCAACTGTCAACTCCGTTGCTTAAACGTCAAATGAAATCGAATGGATTTCAGATGAGTTTTCATTTGACGTATACACAAAGGAATTGACAGTTGAAATCGAGCGGATTTCGTAAATGTAAACTAAGCATTACCGAAAAATATCGCTAATTACCGAAATTATAAGCATTTTAATTTTATCGATAATTGTCGGAACAGAATTCCACTACAGTGGGATTCTCTAACCCATTTTTCGAGTTACCGACAAATATCGGTAAAATTAAAATGCTTATAATTTCGGTAATTAACGAAAATTTTCGGTAAGTAATAGCACGGTTGCACTAGAGTTTTTTGCCGGGTTAACCCACGTCGAGAGGATTTATTTGACGTTTGCGCTGTGGAATTGACATTCTAAATCCAAACCCACTGGGTTAATCCGGTTAAGTGTAACCGGGGTATTAGCAACCAAAATAAAGCTGTTGCTAAATCCTATCAATAGCAACAGTGCTATCAACTTTTATTGATACTTTTCATTCATAATTTTGCGTTTTAATGTTACCGATTTTTGTCGGTAACAGAATTCCACTACTGATGTGATGCGTAATTTTACAGAATTCCACTACTGATGTGATACGTTATTTTCGACGTCTGCGCTATTTTTTTTTAATTGCTGCCAACGCAAAGCTTTACCCAAACGATGATTGTGTTTTCGGCTTAAGTCCTAGAGTGGATTCATTAAAACAATGTCACGAAATTATGCGTCCCTAGATCGAGTTCCATAATAGAATAATATAATGAAATTGCGGTAGTGGGGACTAAGAATCTAAAGTCCGGCACACACTAGAGCGATTTCATTAAATATTGCATTAAATTAAGTGTTCTTAGATCGAGTTCCCAAATACAGCAATTTTATGATATAAAATATTATAAATTACTTCACTCGATCTAGGGAAGCATAATTTCATAAAAAATTTTCAATGAAGTCACTCTAGTGTGCACCGGGACTAAGATCTAAGAATTCCTAAAAGGGCGAAACCTATAACTCTGTGTGTTGCGTGTGCGTTTAAAAAAACAAAATACGTGTATTTCAATTTGCTTGTTTTTTTGTAATATTTATATTTTTTTACATACAAATCAACTATTTTGTAGGATCTAGAGGGGGACGGCTGCCCCTCCCTAGCTATTCCTGGCTACGCCCTTGTATAAACGTACTATAAGAACGCTTAATTTCATGAAATTTTTCCAATTAAATCGTCCTAGTGTGGACCGGGACTAAGGGAATACAATGTTTTCATTGAACGAACAACATCCAATAGCAAATTGAGTAAATTACTGTCGAATCGATTATCCGTAATGCCTCCGGTCTCGGCCGTAACGAATAATCGAGATCCGACTGTATTTAGTAAACGAACATACCTAATATTACATTAGCTTCGTTCCAGTACTTTTTTAATGATAAAAGTGTCAAAAGAGCAACCTGTTGAAAATGAGTACAACACACACATTTTTCCAATATGTACGGGAACGGAAAAATGGCAGAAAGTCAAAAAAGCTGGAACAAATGTCAATGTCGGCGTTTCAGCCAATCGGAAGCCGGCAAACATGTTGCACATTTTTGCTCGCTCAAATTTGTCGTGTAAAACGTTTCTAAAGAGAGAGCCATTCGGCGCCATTTTTGTTCAAAGAGAAGTGAACATTTTGCAACTGTTTTGGTGTACGGGAACGCATATCGGGTAAAAATGTGCAAAATGTGTTAAATGTGTAAAAACTTTTTAGTTTTGGAACGAAGCTATTATGTGTGTTCGTTTACTCAAAATTTGTACAAATTGTTACTGGATGTTGTTCGTTTACTCTCCAGTGCAATGCGAAAGACCTTAGTCGTTTACAAAAAGTTACTGGACTTGTACAAATTATTGAGTAAAGGAACACACCTATTAACAAAAATTATAAAAATGCTCCATCAAATTTAATCTCAACTGGTCTGCTATATGTTTTTTATGGCCTTCTCATCACCAAATCACATTTCGGAATGCCCAATTTACATATGTATGTACATATGTACGTTTAGTTTATATTTAAGAAATGCTAGAAATAAATGAAGTGCATTTACATCGGCTTTTGCATCAATTAAAATTACCGTCAGCTGATGTTTATCCGCATACACACGGAAAAAAATAATTTAAATTAAAATTATGAAATATAAATAAGAATTTCATAACACAAATGTTCATCGACTAACTTGACTTGTTCCAAAAATAGGCTGGCATAAAATACTATGGTGTTGTTGTGATGCTGCTAACGTTATTTTTGTATTGTAAATGAAGAAAAGTACTACCTGTTTAACAAGTAAATAACGCAACAACCCTTAAACCTGAAGTATTTCCTGATGTAAATGGGTCTTCAAGAATGTCCGTGTCGTGAATTACAAAAAAAAAATTATCGCATTTTTATTTTTTTATTTTATAACAAAATTTTGGAAATGTATACACTTTTATTTATATTTGGAAGAAATTATGTTATTAAGTCACGGTCCATACTAAAGTGATTGCATTGGAAAAATTGCATGAAATGATGCGTCTCAAGATCGAAGTAGAAGTAATATCATGAAATTGTACTGGGGAACTCGATCTAGTGTGGACCGCGTCTAAATTCATACAACTATAAATACTGGAAAACATTTATTTGACTTACGAATAGTTTAAACGCATTTTATATTTAACATGTTTTATAAAACATCTGTCAAATAAATGACGTAAACTCCCAAAAACTGCTTTAAGTACAAGTGTAAAATGCGTTTTACCAACAAATTGTAAGGGCGTTGTTGTAGAACAGAAGCACATTTACTCATAATTGTATTACATATCCTAAACAGGTATTCTATCGATAGAATACCTCGTAAAGAGGTCTTCCGTGAATAGAAGTCACCTAAAGAGAGCTTCAATGGTTTGAAGACCTCTTAGAGGAGTCCTTTATGAAAGGAAAACTACTAACGGGGTCTTCTGTAAATAGAAGTCCTCCTTAGGGGGAACTCTTAACAAGATCTGCTATGGATAGAATACTTTCTAAAGGGGTCTTGTTTGGTAGAATACCTCCCAAAGGGCCTTCTATGGACAAAAGTTTCCCCTAAAGGAGTCTTCTATGAATTGAATACCTCCTAGAGGAAGGAAAACTTCCTAACGGAATCTTCTACAGATGAATTAGAAGTCCTGCTAAAGGTCTTAAATGGGCATAGTGGTATTTTATAAATAGAATATCTCCTAACCCTGCGTTTACAAATGACAGGACAGTTGACTTCATGTATTGATTGTCAAAATCCCACAACTTGTCTGTGTGACGTAGGCGTCCCGACAACTGCAAAAACAGTTTTAAAATTTGAATGAAAATCGTCGATTTCTTTTTGTTTCCCGTTCACATATTTTGTTTATGTCCATGTTCTTTTGTTTTCAACACATTTCAATTATTATTTCACCTATTTTTACAAAAATGCCAAAAATTTGTCTTCCTTACTGTCTGTGAAAAAATGATGGACAGCTGGGAGACAAATGACAAATGTATGTATCTGTTAGTAAATCAGAGTTGTATTTGAAGACAAACTGTCTGGTGTAAACGCCTAGTAAATGGGCCCTTTTTGGAAAGTAGGCCTGTTAACAAGGTCTTCAATGGATATAGTACCTCCTAAAAGGTCTTCTATAAGTAGAATACCTTCTAAGGGGTCGTCTAGGGCTTATATAGATTGAAAGCCTTCTAGACGGATTATATATGAAAATAAGACCTGCTTAAAGAGTTTTAATGAATAAAAGATAAAATAAATAAAAAATATTTATATTTAAATAAAAAATGGAAGCCTTCATTTTGTTTAACATTCCACTTAAGCCCAGGTCCACACTAGAGGGATTTCATTGAAAAAAATTTCATGAAATTAGGTGGTCTTAGATCGGGTTCCCCACTACAACAATTTCATGATATTACTTTACTATGTAACTCGATCTAGAGACGCATAATTTCATGAATTTTTTTTTTAATGAAATCTGTTTAGTGTAGACCAGGACTAAGTGGATATATGAAATTGAGAAAATCATAAATTAATGTCATTGGGGAAATTTCAGGCCGTGATTGAAATTATAATACTATGTTTACATTTACGAAATCCACTCGATTTCAACTGTCAATTCCATTGCTCAAACGTCAAATGAAATCCAATCGATTTCAGATGAGTTTTCATTTGACGTATACACAAAGGAATTGACAGATGAAATCGAGTGGATTTCGTAAATGTAAACATATGCTAAGTTTACATTTACGATATCCACTCGATTTCATCTGTCAATTCCATAGCTCAA
Organism: Musca autumnalis; assembly: GCF_047663935.1. Taxonomy (NCBI): domain Eukaryota; kingdom Metazoa; phylum Arthropoda; class Insecta; order Diptera; family Muscidae; genus Musca; species Musca autumnalis. Next base: position 35,885,128 of record NW_027411866.1, on the reverse strand, counting down.
ACGTCAAATGAAATCTCATCTCAAATGCATTGGATTTCATTTGACGTTTAACCTATGGATTTGACAGCTGAAATCGAGTGGATTTCGTAAATGTAAACATAGCAATAGTCTAATTGTCTCCACTTACCATCTTATAGCCCATTTAGATATGACTTCATTAGCCGGATTTAGCGCATTATCAGGTTTTTTTTGCTGAATCCGGTCATAATCTGCCAGATTTCCCATACAAAAATAAATCCTCCTATTGAGTGGATTTGTTTTAAATCTGGTATAAATCTTCGTATACAACTCTGTTTTTTTGCAACATGTTGCTAGAAAATACAAAAAGTTGCAAGCTGGCACAAAAAAAGGTAGATGCATCGGTGAATTGCTACACTAAAAATAATTTAAAATCTAAAATTTTGTAAACAAGGCGGAAAAATTAAATTAAAAATTAAATTTGTTTTGATGTACAAAGTTCATTTTAATCAACCAAGACTAATATTAATGATATCTAAACGATTAAATTATTCGTTTATTTATAGCATTTCCAAATTAAATGAAACCTTTTCCAAATTGAATGAAACTTTTTTCCAAATTGAATGAAACCTTTTCCAAATTAAATGAAACCTTTTCCAAATCAAATGAAACCTTTTCCAAATCAAATGAAACCTTTTCCAAATCAAATGAAACATTTTCCAAATCAAATGAAACCTTTTCCAAATTGAATGAAACCTTTATTTTTATTAAAGAAAAAAGCCAGAATATTTTGAAAAGAGAAAGAAATAAAAAATTATATGGGTTTTCACCGATTTTTTACTAAAATTCTAATCTTAAGTAATGACATAAAAGTGCACCTCCCTGTATGTTTGGCTTCCCTGAACTTAAATATTTCATAATTTTTAAAGCTATAGCGAAATAATCCTAGAGAGAGAATTTAGTTTAAAAAATTCCTAATAATACTGCGACACAAAATGAAGGCGAAAATCTGGGGCAGAGATAATTCCTTTTGGGAATGAAAGCCCTTTTTGAGTATATTACGAATCCCGAAGGACAGATCAGCCGTGAGTCGATGTTCCGAGATATGGCCTGATTAAGTTTCTGCTGAAGACCATGTAAGGCATCTGAAATTAACGTTATATCTTTTGGTCTGTTCCACAACTGCAAGCATCTACTAATTTTCACTATTTTTTCCGATAACATAAAGGAAAAATTTTTATCGTAGTAAGAAATAGTAGCTTCTTGCAGGTTCTGGAACAGAGCATTTGTTAACTGTCATTTTAGGGTCTTCACCAAAAACTTAATCACGCCATAACATTTGGACTCACGGCTGATTTGTCCTTCGGGATTCCTAATTTTCTCAAAAAGGGCTTTAATTCCAAAAAAGAATTATCTCTGTCCAAGATTTCGGTTCACAGTGTAATAACAGGGGCTAATTGTAGTACTTAATGAAGTGGTTCACGATTTGCTGCTTGGGGAATTGGAGCGTTAATTTAGCTGTTCGATACTATGCCCAACCATGTCAAAGGTATTACGATCTATTGTCCGATCGCGTGGTACCACTTTGGCACACAATTTTATTTTTGAAAGTTTTTTTAGGATAATTTGTATGCAATAACTTAATAAGTAAACGAATACACATAATGATAGATGATAGTAAAGGTATTTTCAAAAATAAAATTGTGTATCAGAGTGGTACTACGCGATCAGACAATAGATCGTAATATCGTTGACGTGATTGAGCATAGTAACCAACAGCTCAATAAACAGGACTGCTCCAATTATGTAATGAGTATGTCATTGAAAATTCAACAAGCAGCAGATCGAGAACCACTTCATTATATAATACAATTAGCCCCTGTTATTATTAGCAATTTTTTAACCCTTAATTCTTTCTATAACCTTATTTGATGCTCAACACTTATGAAATGTTTAAGTTCAAGGAAGCAAAGCATGCAGGGAGGTACACTTTTATGTCATCACTTAAGATTAGAATTTAAGTAAAAAATAGTTGAAAACCCACATAATTTTTTATTTCTTTCTCTTTTCAAAATATTCTGGCTTTTTTCTTTTAATAAAAATAAAGATTTCATTCCATTTGGAAAAGGTTTCATTCAATTTGGAAAAGGTTTCATTTGATTTGGAAAAAGTTTCATTTGATTTGGAAAAGGTTTCATTTGATTTGGAAATGCTATATTTTAGATGGGCAAACTTCGATAAAAATAATTCTTTATTTGCTCTTTAGTTAGCATTAGTAGCATAATGTGCTAACATTTTCAGTATTAAACAATTAATTTGTAATTTGAATTATGTTTTTGAGACGAATTCAGTTTACAAAAAATTCTTTTGACGTTTCAAATTCGATCAGATGGGCTGATGCATTTACCTTGGTAATTGTGCTATGAACAAAAATCAGCTGACTGCCATTTAAATCCTCCAAAAATGTATATCTAAATGCAATGAGATTTGTACTGGATTTATTAAATCCAGTCGAGGATTTATGGCTAGTCTAAATGAGATAATAGATTTTGGAATGAAATAATTATGTTTTAGAATGAGTAGTAAATTGTACAATATATATGTAGTTAACTAGTTGATGGATTAATTTTCTGTAGCTGGTCTTTAAACGCTAACAAATAACCCGCTGAGATTCGGATCATGGTGTGTACGCGGTCCCTACGTATGGGGACGGTGGTCCTCTCGGTCGGAAGCGGTGGGTGTGAGTGGCGTTGGGAACGTTCGAAAATAAAGTGGTAAAACTTGATGATTCTTGCACGTAATGGCTATATTACACTATATGCTTTATTACATGCACTCCGTTTCATGTCAATAGCACATTTCAAATTGCTTTTTGTTACTTCATTTTAGTCGATATCCGTGAAATAACCTCGGGAATGTTTATATATCTTGGTTTGTAATCTTATGAAGTAGCTTTCAACAAAAAGTTTGGCTTCGATAACGTACCGTTATAATTTTTTTTTAAATTTTCTTTCAAAAAGTCCAAAATTTGTACGGTTTAAAGTGTTTCATCGGAATATCACATTCTTTAATAACTTGGGTAAAAATGCAAATTTCGAATGCTTCTGTTACGATTCCTTAAAATTGGAACAAATAAAAGCTATTTTAAGTTTGAAACGCTAAAATTGGTCGAACTATGACTTTAATACCGGGAAAATAAGACCTTATGAAAGCTGTGGACCTTAATTGTCTATAATACGTTAAAAATTTGGCATTAGTTGGCAGTTTCTTGTCAGATTTATGAAGATATAATGAAAAATGAATGATAGAAGACAAATGGTGCAAAATAATCTTGAGCTTCTACTGAAATTTCTGTACATTTCTCCCTAAAACTTCAAATTCCTATGAATCCTGGAAATTGGAAAACACATGAAAGCGTGTACACTAGTTACTTGAAATTATGTGTTTTTCCCAAAAAAATGCTAAATTTCATGTCAATTAATTAAATTTGCTTACATTGGCCAAAATAACAGTATGTTTGGACACAAGATGTAAAGGCCAGAACCAGAGCCTCTTTGCAAATCCGCCTGCGCTCTCCTTTAGGAGGCTCTGGCATTCCTTTATAATTTGACATTTGGGGAAGCAAGCAAAGCAAGCGACGATTGGTTCTGTTCTGGCCTTAAGAACGGCCCTAATAGTACGTTTATATTTACGAAATCGAGTGGATTTCAACTGTCAATTCCTTTGAATATACGTCAAATGAAATCTCTTTTGACATCCATTGGATTTCATTTGACGTTTAAGCTACACTAGTTGAAATCGAGTGGATTTCGTAAATGTAAACCAAGCATAAGCGTGACTATTTTGAAAAGCAAATGAAAATGTTAAAATAAAGCAAAAGTAGTAAAAGTTGTAAACTACTCCCATACGAATTGTATGGGGTCTGAAGTAAAGGTAAAAAGTGGTAAAACTTGAAGATTCTTGCACTTAAAGGAACATAGCTTGTGCAATGAACAGATAATGCAACTGTTTCATTATTATTATCATTTTATTTTTTTGTTAAAATAAAAAAACACTCAAACAACAACATCAAAGAAAATGTATGAATCTACAATGTAGGGTAGGTTCGAAAATTAAACATCCCATCACGTCAACAAGACTATTGTGATTAAAATGCCTTCAGGCTGTCAAAATGTTTGTTTACGTTTTCATACGACAAATTTACAATTACAACGAATTGGGTGAAATCAGCTGGCCTTATTACGCCACCTTATAGTACGGTTACACTAGAGTTTTTTGCCGGGTTAACCCACTTCGAGAGGATTTATTTGACGTTTGCGCTATGGAATTGACATTTGAAATCCAAACCCACTGGGTTAATCCGGGGTATTATATAATTATATATTACATATAACCGAGTTTAATAAATCCGCTGTATTTCAAATGTCAATTCCAATACCCTGTTTGGCCATAACCGGATTTAATAAACCCACTGGGTTTCAAATGTCAATTACATAGCTCACATAAATCCTCATAAAGAAGGTTAACACAACAAAAAGCTCTAATGCAAACGCCGTTCAAGTCCTATTTAACAGGTCGCGTAAAAAGCGCAACAACAACGCTATTTGTATGTTTGTTTAAAAATGTATAAATGAAATATATTTCAAATAAAAAACTTTATAAAGAAAATATTTTTCATTTCAAATTTTCATAGAACAAGAATCCAGCCCCTGATTTAACAAACCCACTGGGTTTCAAATATCAATTCCATTGCATATATTTCAAATAAATTCGCATAAAGAAGGTTAACCTTGCAAAAGGCTATAATATAAACATGACCTTATGCTTGGTTTACATTTACGAAATCCTCTCGATTTCAACTGTCAATTCCATTGGTTAAACGTCAAATGAAATCCAATTGATTTCGGATGAGTTTTCATTTCACGTATACGCAAAGGAATTGACAGTTGAAATCGAGTGGATTTCGTAAATGTAAACCAAGCATTAGGCAACTTTAAAGTGGGTGCCAATTTTTCTTTGTTTTTGTTTAAACATTGACAAATCAACGTTAATGCAATTTGTTTGTTAATTAAATTTATTAATTTGGATTAATTATAGTTTTGGACGACATTTATGTTTAAAATGTGTTGAAACAAGTAAAGAAACATCAAGAAAAATGCAATATTAGATATCCCTCTCACGCGATTTCGCTCACCACTGAATTGGGATTACACACGACAGCACACTAGAAGACAGTTGAGTTCATGTATTACTTGTCAAAAAATGAAAAATTGTTTTGTGGCGTAGGAGTCCTGACAATGGCAAAACAAATTTAAGTATCATGAATGGAAATATTAATTTTAACAATTGGTCCGATATAATTCAATGTTTAATCCATTTTGTGGTCTCTTTTGTTATGTTTTCATTTGTTAAACAAATATCCATGATTACTGCCTATACGAATTCAAAGATAGTCCCTAGACATTTGCAAAAATGTTTAAAATACAATTAACTTTGTTTCTTACTTCACGCAACGACCTAATTTGAATGTTATCTTGCCTTTCTTTCTTCGTTTACATAAGCTCTGTTCCTTTACGTGCAAGAATCTTCAAGTTTTACCACTTTTTACTCGAAAAGCGTTCCTTTACTTCAGACACCATACAATTCATATGGGAGCAGTTTACAACTTTTGCTACTTTTGCCGGTTTTACCACTTTCAAAAGTAAAGGAACAGACCAATAAATTGAGCTGTCGGGTTAACTCTCTTTTTGGGAATTTATTTGACGTATAAGCAATGGAATGGACATTTGAAAGTCCCGGTCCACACTAGCGTGAATTTCATTAAAAAATTAGGCGTTCTTAAATCGAATTCCTCACTGCAGAAATTTTATGATTTTACTCTGCTATGGAAGTCGATCTAGAGACGCATAATTTCATGAAATTTTTTAATGAAATTCACGCTAGTGTGGACCGGGACAAATCTAGTGGAAAAACACACACACATATTCAAATACTTTCCACCCTAATATATGAACGAACGAAAAAGAATATTTTTGCTATGAACGTGGTAGGGATTCTTGAAACGAGATTCTAAATAGGTATATATTAGACGATATGTTTACGTGCGTTTGTAAATATTTAACATGCTGATGACATGAACTTGAGAAATATCATGAAGCTACTGTCTAATAATTGAGTAGCAGAAAATCAAATCCTACCACCAAAAATAACTATTCAAATCTACAAAATTGTAATCTATTTTGGCGTGTTTTTTATTCTTTGGAGGTTACAGAATAAAATTTTTCAGATAAGAAACACTACTAACAACCAAGATGCGATGCGAATAGATGAAGAAAGGCAAGGGCGAGAAACGTGAGACCAGTAAAACAGATTGATATCTCAAACACTAAAGTAGAATACGTTGCAGAGGTAACGTAATCAAATCAAATATGTTTAATGATAAGATCGTCGTCTTATGTTCTTTTTTTATTTTTGCCATACTCCGATCTAACTAAAAATGTCTGATAATAAAGATTAAAACGATGATGAGATTGTTAAGGCTGTTTGCTGCTGCTGCCGTTGTTGTTGTTGTGGTTGGCGAAAACAAGCAAATTTTGTTGAAATCAATGCAGTGGGCGCCAGCAGCGTCAGCGGGTTACAACAACAAATCCTTCTCAACAGAATTCATACAAATATAAGTGGTTGTGATTAAAAGGATCTTAGTTGTTTGTTAAACTTGGACGTTAGTGGGTGGATATAAAACAATAAGAAACATCATTCGTTTTTCTTCATCTCTGAATGTGCTAAAACATAAAGTGAGTGGATTTTATAATCTAAGGATTAAAATTGAGAGACTTTAAAATCGAAATATTTAAGAAGTGAAAAGTGTGAAATATCTTAATGATCTATGATGTTTAAAGATTATCTAATGAGGAAACTAAAACAATATGGAAACTACAATGAAAATGAAAAGTTGCTACCGTTTTAAACAAAATTGAATAATAGACTTAGAATTGTGATATGTAACGAACGTCAATAGATTATAGATGCAATTGCTTTTGCAGCTAAAGTGTAAACACTACCTAAAGGATTATATACCAGCTGATTACTACTAGTTACACTAATGACACATTTACATTACCTGTCGAATGTGATTTGCTACTCTTCTGTGATCAAATTGTTAAATTTTTGTGCTTTACAAATTCGAAACATCAAAATACACAAAACATTATATTTCTGGGCCTGCTTAACTTATAGCTTAGTTTTCTGAAAGAAATGTCTTTAGCAAAACTTGTAAGTTTACAGTGAATATCTTTCAAGATTTTGTGTTACGTGACAATACTCACTAACAACATTGGTTGGTAACAATTGCCTGAGAATATAAAGCTACAGCTAATATTAGAACAGCAATCCGGTCTTGATCTGTCTCTGCCGAAATGTAAACAAAAATATCTTGTACACATTTTAAAACCAATTGTTACCTTTCTCATTTATTAATGAATTTTTATTTTATGTAATTTGAATATTCAATCCATTTTTAAGCTTTGCTTATATTCTATATTGAAAAGCTTCCGTATTGGAATTTAACTTTGAATTTTCTTCTTTTTTTATTTATGGCCGATTTCTATAAACAGAAAGAACATTTTCTTTGTTTCATATTTATTTTTGTATTCATTGAACGGAATACTGGGAAAACTCAGTTATTACGAAATGATTTGAATAAGAAAAGACAATTATTGAACCTGTTTCCTTGAGAATATATAAAAGGGTGTTTCGTAAACAAAACATGTAGAATATTGGAAAAACTGTTTGTGAAATCGTGGAAGACAGCTGACAAAATGTTTACGTTTTCATACGATTAATTCACAACTGCAATGAATTTGACATTAAATCCATGCGAAATTGGGTTGGCTTCTTCTGTTGAAGAGTTTTTATATTAGGTCCACAATCAGATTTCGAATAGATTCTAATGGAAGCATGTCGGAATGTATGAACCGATTTGAGTAGGGTTCCCCAAAGATATTAAAATGTAACAAACGGAGTCTTTTTTACGCATAGTTTGTTCTACATTAAAAGATGTAGCAAAATCACGACTCCACATTGCACGACTTATAGTAAGTTTACATTTACGAAATCCACTCGATTCCAACTGTCAATTTCATTGCTTAAACGTCAATTGAAATCCAATGGATTTCAGATGAGTTTTCATTTGATGTATACGCAAAGGAATTGACAATTGAAATCCACTCGATTTCGTAAATGTAAACGTACTATTACATTTTTAATATGTATTTATCGATAAACTCAAACAGTTTTTTCGACATCATAATGAAAAACTTGCTCTGTTCCAGAACCTGCAAGAAGCTACTATTTTTTACTACGATAACATTTTTTCCTTTATGTTATCGAAAAAATAGTCAAAATTAGTAGATTCTTGCAGTACTGGAACAGACCAACTGTTATCGCATTGAAAATTTGTAGATTCTTGCGGGTTCTGGAACAGACCAACAATAAACGTTAACAAGAAATCGACAACCACAAGGAGAGAATTACACCAACGCTGAGCGTTGATTTGTTTTGCAGCATGAAAATTAACATAATTTTGTTATGTCAGAAATGAAGCAGTAAAGCAAGGCAACCAGGCGAGGCAGCTTTTGTATCCAGGCCTATATTTGCTAAATCCGGCCATAATCTACTAGTAGTGCGATTCTCTAACTCATTGTTCGAGTTACCGACAAAAATCAGTAACATTAAAAAGCAAAATTATGAATGAAAAGTTCAAATAAAAGTTGACAGCACTGTTAATATGGGAAAAACTTTACGAAAACTTTTTATTGATCGCTTACCGAATAATATCGTTAATTACCGAAATTATATGCATTTTAATTTTACCGATTTTTGTCGGTAACTCAAAAAATGAGTTAGAGAGTCGCACCACAGATTTCCCATGCAAAAATAAATCCTCGTATTGAGTGGATTTGTTTTAAATCCTGCATAAATCCTCGTATAGTACTCTGTTTTTGCAACATGTTGCTAGAAAATACAATATGTTGCAAGCTGACACAAGAAACAAGGTAGATGCATTGGTGAATTGCTACAACAAAAGTAATTTAAAATGTTAAGTTTTGTAAACAAGACGAAAAAATTAAATTTGCTTTAATATACAAAGTTGATTTTAATCAACCATGACTAAAATTTGCGACATTTTCAGTATTAAACAATAAATTCTATTTACAACAATTTCTTTTGGCGTTTCAAATTAGATCAGATGGGCTGATGCATCTACCTTGATAATTGTGCTATGAACAAAAATCAGCTGACTGCCATTTAAATCCTCCAAAGGTATATCTAAATGCAATGAGATTTGTACTGGATTTATTAAATCCAGTTGAGGATTTATAGACTAGCCATTAAATTAATGAAATGAACTATTATATCCCGTTTGCACTTAACCGGATTTAATAAACCCACTGGGTTTCAAATGCCAATACCATAGCGCCAACGTCAAAAAATCCTCATAAAGAAGGTTAACCCGGCAAAAACTCTAATGCAAACGCCGTTTTATAAGCAATGGATTTGACAATTTGAACCCACTGGAGTCGTGTTCCTTTAAGTGCCTGAGGTTACCAGTTTTTACCACTTTTTACCCGCAAAGTGTTCCCTTACTTTTAAGAGCATACAATTTATGTGAGAGTAGTTCACCACATTTGCCATTTGTTGTCACTGTTACCATTTTTAAAAGTAAAGGAACAGACCACGGATTAACTAAATCTAATTATATGTAAACGTACTGTAACAATACGTCAAATAAATCCTCATAAAGGGGATAAACCTTCTCAATGAGAATTATACGTCAAGTATATTGCAAAAAGCTCTAAAGTGGGGTTCAGACGATCAGTTTTGACTGACAGCTTTTGCTCAAATATCGATTGCTTCAGTTTTGTTGTGCTGTTCGTAGCGGCCAAACAGTCATTCAAGTTGGATGACAAACCAACAGTCAAGTTGAAAAATTACTGTGTTCACATAGCTATAAAATCATATAAATAACAACTTTTATTAATAATTATGGATGACAAAAAGATTGGATGTGCATTTTTGATCATTTCGCTTTTAGAAGAAGAAAATAAAGTGACAAGAAGAAGGAAATGGGTAAAAAATGGATAGCCTCCCGAAAACAATATTCACATGTGAATATTTTAAAAGAAATTCGAGATTCTGAGCCAAACGCTGCCCACTCCAGCTCCAGAAGATTCAGATTGCTTTATTTTTTTCAATACCCTTCTGTACGATGAGCGGATTACGTTTATTTTCTTCTTGACGTCGTCAATAGAACAATCCTTCTTGTATTTCTTCATAACATTTAGTAGTTCTCCATATGCTTTTGTTTTAATGTCGCGCATCATATATTCTGGACTGGTTATGTCCCAGAGGCATCTTTGCATTTCATAGCAACATAAAAATTCCTTTAAAAATTCATTTTCGTTGTCCATGTTTGTCGTTTTGTTTGCAATTTTTTGCTTGGCCGATATTAAAATGAAGGAAAAGATTTTTGTCTGCTATTTTTATCTCTTATTTGCAATAATAATCAATCAAATTAATAAAAACACACGACTTTTTTAACTTTTATTTGATATTTACTCTGCTAATTTATTTCTTGACTGACGTTGTTTCGTTCACACGGTCAAACAAACAAACAACCAACAGCTGACTGTCCAACATCCACAAAAAATTTTGTGGTTGCCTGATGACTGACAAAAATGGACGACCACACTGGCAAGCAACCGATTATTTGAGCAAAGCTGTCAGTCAAAACTGATCGTCTGAACCCCACTTAATGTAAGCAAGGCTTAAAAAATCGATAACAATTGTGTAAACACGGCCTGTATTGAACTTAAACTCTGTTTACATTACATTATTTGCTTTGTGTTACCGACTGTTTACACTAGAATATATTTGAAAGTAGAGAAAATTTATACATATGAAATATTGAGGAATGCCGACAAACCCCTCGTTATTCAGTCGGTTTCTCCTATCAGCAAGTCTTCTAGAACTATCCTTCTTTTGAACCTTCTATCTACATTTTGAGCTTCTCCTTTAACATAAACCGTCACAATCGAGACATTCTCCCATTCTTTTGACATGACTTTTTCAGTCAAAAGAAAGTCAAAAGATTCCGCTGTGGTATGAGAAATATGCTTCCCTATACCTTCCAGATTTGTATTATAGAAACTTTCTATGTTCTCAATCTCAATACACTATGAATACCGACCGTATAGGCTAATAAATATGCAATTTATCGCTGAGACATGCGTTGTTAATTGATGTCATCATTAATTAGTGACGTATTTAGGCAATTGTTTAGAACAACCTCACAAATCTTATCTTAAAATTCATTTATAATGTTTTGTTTATTATTTTTAATTGCCATCTATATCAGTAGAAAATTTTATCTAGAAATTTTAGTTCCTAAATATAGATATAGGCCAACAAATTGAAATCTATACTTAAGGAGGTTTTAAATATTTCCATTTAATTTGCTTATAGATTCTAATGCTTGGTTTACATTTACGAAATCCACTCGATTTCAACTGTCAAATCCATAGGTTAAACGTCAAATGAAATCAAGATGATATTTCATTTGACGTTTGAGCAATGGAATTGACAGTTGAAATCGAGTGGATTTCGTAAATGTAAACTTAACATAACATTTATAATTCATGAAATAAAACCCGTAAATATTCCAATGCAACTGTGTGTACTTTCTTGCCTCAGATAATGAACATGACCTGTGTAAACATTGCAATCTCTAATGGACCCAAGAGAATAAAATCTCCATAACTCTCATAAGAGACGTCGAGTACTGGATAAGTACCCCAACTGAAATTGACTCTTCTCCCATCTTGTGGCAACTTATTATTTTGGCTTATTGCTGGCTGGCAACAATTACGAGCACACACCACAATTTTTCGCCCAGCTGGAATATTGAAAACAAAATTTCCATTTGATTTTTTTTTTCATTCAGGTGTAATCAATGAAATCAATTTTTCGAATACAACGATCAGTATCGATTTAACAGCACACGCGGTGGTTTTGTTTTAGCGGGCCAGGGAAAACGTTGCAGCATCTGGTTTTTTCTTTGAAATGCCTGGCAGCAGCATCCATTCAACCCACTCTATCAATAAACAAATAAATTTTGAGTTTTGGCATAATTAAACACATTAATGAGTGAAATATTTAAAATTAAAACAAATAATTAATTAAAAATAAATTAAAAAGAAATCGAGAGAGAGTGTGTGTGTGTCTTCTGCAAAATAAATTAAAGTGAAAATAATTCCCCTAATTCTTATTAAAAATTTCATCTTCCTCAAGGAAATGCAATTGAAAATTTAATACAAATACAAAAAGCAAAACAATGTTCCTTATGTTAGCCACAACTTGCTTTTAGTGATTTATTTTTATTATTTTTCGTAACGGCGCGGCGTTCAATTGTTTACATTACATCTGGTGTTTGGATATCTTAATGTTTACATAAATTTATCAGAATATATAGCAATAATAATAACAACAACATCATCATCACCACCACCACCATACACATTCTCCTCATCCTCGACCTCATCATTGACAGTGACGGTAGCAGCTAGTAGCAAGCAGCAGCAGCAACAACATCATAGGAAGAGCTGGATATGGATCATTCTTAAATACGCTCAAATCTTTTTTGCCTCAATAAATAAAACAACAGCGAAAACAATTTTGAATATCATCGATTCAAGTTATTTTGGTGGTAACTACCGCGTTTTTTGTACTTGTTGTTGTCTATTTTATAAACAAAACTTTTTTGTATAACAAATATTTGTCATTACATAACGTTTTATTATGTTTTTTGAAAAGGAAAAACTCGTGATGATTTTTTAAAATTTTTATGAAATAATATTAAGAGATATATAAAATGTCAAATCATATCCATGATTCTGTTAAACTCTGCATATTTTCAAGACAATAACACCAAATAATATTTAAAGTAAAAAAACGACAAAGAGATATTTTGAATAATATCTGTCCCCTTTAGGTGTTTGTTTTATTCCCCACTAAATAGTCTAATAGTACGGTTACACTCGATTTTTTTGCCGGGTTAACCCACTTCGAGAGGATTTATTTGACGTTTGCGCTATGAAATTGACATTTGAAATCCAAACCCACTGGTTTAATCCGGTTAAGTGTAACCGGGGTATAAATTTAACATGTGGCCAGACTTCTTTGCAAATGCCTAAATCTCCCATTGTGTAAACACGGCCTAATTTAAGCTTAGAGTACGTTTAAATTCCTCCAATTGAGTCTAGCGGGCTCAATAGTATTACGTTTACAAATAACTGGATTTAAATCCACTGGATTTCAAAAGTCAATTCCATTCAATCAATTCCAATTCCGAGCCAATTTCGAACTAGGTTTCCCTTTTCTTCTTCGTTTTTTATGTCGCAAAGGAAGCAGAGCAAGAGGGACAGTCGGCGATGTTTCTTATGTGCCGAGGCCTTCAACAAAACCATAGACAATTGGTCTGTTCCAGAACTACACATTTCTATACATTTTTACTCCGCTAACGGATTTTTCCTTTATGTTATCGAAAAAAATAGTAAAAATGTGTAGAAATGTGCAGTACTGGAACATACCAAATGACACCAATGCCTGACCGAATTAACAGTATTAGCTCTGTTCCTTTACGTTCAATAATCTTCAAGTTTCACCTTTTTTTACTCGAAAGGCGTTCCTTTACTTCAGACACAATACAATTCATATGGGAGCAGTTTACAACTTTGACTACTTTTGCGTTTTTTACCATTTTCAAAAGTAAAGGAACAGACCAAGTGATAATATAAAGATGCTTATAATTTCGGTAATTACCTACATATATTTTTCCGTAAGTTGGCGACCAACAAAAAGTAGTCGTACAGTTCTACCGATAGAAACAGTGAAAAAAAGTTAACAATTTTATTTGGACTTTTCATTCATAATTTTGCGTTTTAATTTTACTCAAAAGATGAGTTTAAGAATCGCACTACTGGTTCCATAGCAAAAGCAGCTGATAATGATTTGAGCTGTCAAAATACACTATAATGATTGACTCGGAGTACAAAAAGTAAACAAATAAGTATAAAGTTTGTTTACATTTAAAGTAAAAAATAATTATCAGCTGTTTTTGCTGGATAACCTGTCAATTGGGCCACGCACCAAAGCTGAGCGTTGATGTGATGCGAAATATGAATTTCCAAATAATTGATTCAAGGTATATAATAAAGAGTACAACAACAACTATATTTTGAGTAAAAATGTTGTCAAAATGTTTGTTTACGTTTTCATACAATTAATTCACAGTATGTTTCGTTTCTCTGCAGTACAATGCAAAATATCTTAGTCCCACTCCATACCAGAGTGATTTCATTGAAAAAATTCATGAAATTATGAGTTCCTAGATCGAGTTCCATAGTAGAACCATAATATTGCTGTACTGAAGAATTCGATCTAAAAAGCCTAATTTCATGAATTTTTTAATGAAATTCACACTAGTGTGGAACGGGACTTAGTTGTTTACAAGAAGTTACTGGCCTTATACAAATTTGTACAAATTATTGAGTAAACGAACACACCTATTAACAATGAATTTGACAGATTGGGTGAAATCAGCTGATTTTTTTACGCCACCTTTTATTCGCACCATGACTTGAACCATGGTACAATAATTCTTAGGTAGGCCACAGCTAACAGCTGATTACAATTTTTTTTTTTTGTTATGGCTTAATCTGTCAAAACCGTGTTGACATGCATAGTTGATATTTATTATTGATCAAAAAATTCAACTCTGTTTTGTTTTCATTTCAACATTTCGTTCTTCTTCTTCTTTATATACTCATCCGTTATCATTCATCAAAACAATTTTGACGTTTAAAGCCATAGCGACAGGGTTGTATTTTTTTGGCGATTCTCATACCTGGCCTACCTATGAATTATTGTACCATGACTTGAACTTTCGGCATCAACTGCCAGCAGTGTAATAACGACTTTAGAGTATCTTTACATGGCCCTTATTATCATGATAATATCTTGTTTTTTGGTTACAGATGTATTTTCATACAACGTCATCCATGAAGGATAGCTAATCATCAAACATTTGGTCTGTTCCCTTATTTTATTAAATAGTAAATGTTGCAAAAGTAGGATTTCATTGTGTATACCTTAAATAAATCCTGATGAAGACGGTTAACCCTACAAAAAGCTCTAATGTAAACATGGCGTAAGACTAATTCTTTGAGAGCGCATTATGCTTAAGCATATTTGCACCATGAACGAGTATTTGGGCCAAATACTTTATTTACGCATTGTTACGCATTGTTATTAAAATCTCTTAAACGAACGCAGGTGTTTTGAGAATTGGCGTCATTTATTTGACAGCTATTAGGTCCGTCTTGTTACTCAAAAGTTTGCAACAATTTGTACAATTTGTTACAGAAAATTGTCTGTTTACTCACTTGTTCTCTGTTAACTCTCTGTTCTTCATTGAAAACTTGCTAGTTTTTGCTGGAAAAATTTCTTCTGGCAAGAACTTGCAAGCAACCAGGCACACCTATTTTATGGAATTGACAACTTTAATTAGGCATATTTTATAAAACATGTTAGATGTAATAGCCGCTTGTCTGTTCCAGACACTGCAATAATCTACAAAATTTTACTACGATAACAATTTTTCCTTTCTGATATCGTAAAAACTAATAGATTCTTGCAGAGTTCTGGAGCAGATATACGAATATTATTGAGGAAAGAATAGTAAAACTTTCGAAAAAAAAATTGAATCCTGTTGGTTTTGGAACACATACATCAATTATATTTCCCATTTCAATCAAGATTAGGTCAATAAGGAAATCCAATCATACGTAATGAGTATTCGTTTCGGTACTTTTTTTGCCCTGCATTGTTATTGGGGAATTATTTTAAATATTGCATTTTGTTGATAAATACTACTTAATTGATTTAAATCGTTTCAGACACTGCTAATTGCTCTCTTAATTATATATTTATGTATGTATATATTTACATATCTCACACGTTCGCATTAATTAATACGCATAATCAAAACAATACGATTAAATTTATTTCTGGTCAAATTCTTTACATAATCAAAGTGATCATTTCAGGGCAAAATTCTGTTTTAAATTTGCATACGTATATAAAACAAATATAAAATTCTTGCAGCAAATTTATATAAATAAAACGTGATGAGGAAAAGTAAACTGTGAAATTTAGTAGATTTATTTTTAGTCCTGTGTGTAGAGAATGGAATAAGGCAAAATAAAGTAATTATAACAGGTGTACTAAGCCGGTGACAAAACAAAAATATGTATATAATCAGGAAGTAAGTTCGAATGAACATCAGAAGTAAGTCAGTAAGCCAAGCTCTCTCTCTCTCTCTCTCTACATTCGTGTGGAATATATTTATAAAGGTACCACCTTATCCTTAACATATAACAAATGACAGCTATCATTTACTTTGTAATCACTTAAATTAAATCTTTAAAGATAACAAAAGAAAAAAACTTTTATTTAACATTCAACCACGCCGGCTACCACACGTACGTACATATCTAGATAAGATTATCTTATAAACAATTATCTATTATACGCATAGATATAAGACGGATACATCTTAAAAATAACACTGTTTATACACTATTCACTACTGTTTAGTTGTCATTCACGTTTTCAAGGTTTTCTTTAGTTAAATTTTTCTAGTTCTTTTGTTATTGTTGTCTTATAACAAATATTGGATGAATACTTTCTTTTGACGACACTGCAGTGGCAATGATATTCTGTTTTAGATAAAGGTTTAAGTTGTTTTAAAAATCAAAATATTATGTGATAACAAGAGAGGGCAGAGGAGGAGGGAGAGATAATTGGGGATACATCGTAAAATTCAAACAAATGTGAGGATTGCTAAGCAATAAACAATGTGTTAAACATTGCACTCACTCCAATGCAATGTAAGGAATGAGTCTGTTATATTGGCGTGGATCGCCGTTAAATAAATCTAAATCCTTAGAAAGAAAGAAAATTTAAATTTCGTATATACATAGAAGACATGTGGAAGTTCTTCCTCTGACCTCACTTCTTTGCGGAAAGCGTGTAGTTCTACTATATGTGTAGATATCCTGAAATGACATTGTGTAAACTTGCTTCAAGTTTAACCTAAACCGTGATTACACAAAGAAGGTTTTCTGTGTACAACTGAACTGCGGAAGTTCTTCCTCTAACCACATTTGGCCTGTTCCCGTACTTTATAAAGTGGTAAAAGTCGTAAACTATTTTCGTATAAATTGTGTGTAAGGGAACGCCAAATGTGTAAAAGTGGTAAAAATTTTAAAAACTTTTTAGTTCTGGAACAGAGCTATTATAAATTTTGTTTATATGCGTGAAATAACATGAAATAAACATGGTGTAAATTCGCTTTAAGTTTAACTTAAGTCGAGATTACACAGTTGCTGCTAGTTTCAAAGTACTTATACTATGTTTACATTTACGAAATCCACTCGATTTCAAGTGTCAGTTCTATTGTGTATACGTCAAATGAAAACTCATCTGAAATCGATTGGATTTCATTTGACGTTTGAGCAATGGAATTGACAGTTGAAATCAAGTGGATTTCGTAAATGTAAACATAGTATTAGCATTACAAAGGGATTTGACACATATGTTGACCTTTTTTACACTGTTGGGCATGATGCCGAAAAATTCAAATTCATTTGAAATATATGCCGACAAACAGATAAACGCTGGACTTTGGTATCGTCGTCGCCCTGTTGTTGTTGCTTTTTTCTCGACGCCCAACGCAAAACTTTAATCAAACGTTGTATCTGTTTTCAGCTTTACGCACCTATTTAATGTGCCATGGTTTCAAAGTCGTAAACTAGAGCTTCGTTCCCGTACTTTTTTAATGGTAAAAGTGTCAAAAAAGCAAGCTGCCGAAAATTAGTTCCACGTACACATTTTTTCCAAAATGTACGGGAACTGAAACTGCAACAAATTTCAAAGTCGGCGTGTCAGCCAATCAGAAGCTGGCAAACATGTTGCACATTTTTGCTCGCCCAAATTCGTCGTGTAAAAAGTTTCTAAAGAGAGAGCTATTCAGCGCCATTTTCTCTTTAAACAAAGAGAAGAGAACATTTTTGGGAAAGTATGTGTTAAATGTGTAAAAACTTTTTAAGCGAAAACACATCCAATGCTTGGGTAAAGTTTTGTGTCGTTTTGGCCGTTTTTACACTGTTGGGCATAATGCCGAAAAATTCATTTGAAATATATGCCGGAACACAGATCAACGATGGACTTTGGTGTCGGCATCGCCCTGTTGTTTTCTCTCAATGCCCAACACAAAACTTTACTCAAACGTTGGATGTGTTTTCAGCTTAAGTTCTGGAACACAACTTAAGCTGAAAA
This sequence comes from Musca autumnalis, assembly GCF_047663935.1. Classification (NCBI taxonomy): domain Eukaryota; kingdom Metazoa; phylum Arthropoda; class Insecta; order Diptera; family Muscidae; genus Musca; species Musca autumnalis. Next base: position 35,866,714 of record NW_027411866.1, on the reverse strand, counting down.
CAGATACAACGTTTGATTAAAGTTTTGCGTTGGGCGTCGAGAAAAAAACAACAACAACAACAGGGCGACGACGATACCAAAGTCCAGCGTTTATCTGTTTGTCGGCATATATTTCAAATGAATTTGAATTTTTCGGCATCATGCCCAACAGTGTAAACACGACCAAAACGACACAAAACTTTACCCAAACGTTGTATCTGTTTACAGCTTTAAGCACATTTCTTAAGTCGCATGGTCAAATATCAAATTGCCTCATCAACATTTTCTCTTTAAAAGTCTCCAACTGCTCCGCGTTTAATATTCTAACCAAAATACCTTTTTTCACATTAAACAAAAACACTTGAAATTGTTGTTGCTGTTATTTTCACGTATAAAAGTGTGCAAATTTTAAATTAAAAACTGTTCCAATGGGTATTTATTGTTCATAAACTTTGTACGCGCAACTATTTTCAAAAATATTCAATGTTTTTCTTTGGATTGTACATTGTTTAGTTTGTTTAAACAAATACTAAAATAGTGTATATATTTACTTGGTTAAAATATCTAAATATAAACAAATTGTTAAAACTTTAATTAAAATAAATGTTTTCTCAAATCAAAAAAAAAAAAAAAAAGATTTAAAGAAAATGAGGAAGTAAATACATTTTAAAACAAACTTTAAGCAGTTCCGCATTAAATCACTTTGAAATGATAAAGATTACAGATTTTTAGAAGATATTTTGTTGTTGTTTTACTTGCTAAAGTGGAAAATTGTTTTTGGAGAAGAGCGCGTGCTTGGTTGTTGTGAGACCTTGACAACGTGTTTGGTTTTTAATTTATTAGAACCGTTCCAGTATTTTTTTTAATAGTGAAGCAAACCAAACTAACGGAAAAATTGCAGAAACATGAAAAACTCTGGTAGAAATGTCAAAATTAAAACGCTTTTTTTTAAAGGTGGCAAACATACTAGATTCTTGCAGTTTCTGAAATAGAGCTAATAGTACGTTTACATATAACCAGATTTAATCAATCCACTGGATTTCAAATGTCAATTCCATTGCGAATACGTAAAATTAAACACCGTTTGCATGAGCTTTATTTATATCTAGATTTTAACGAATACGCAATGGAATTGACATTTGAAAGCAATCCTTGTTTATATTTACGAAATCCACTCGATTTCAACTGTCAATTCCTTTGCGTATACGTCAACTTAAAACTCATCTAAAATCCATTGGATTTCATTTGACGTTTAAGCAATGGAATTGACAGTAGTAAATGTAAACTTACTATAAGTGGGTTTATTAGTAACGTTATATGTAAACGTACTCTAAAAAGTTTTTAGTACTAACGCGTTCACATTTCATGCACATTTTTATAAATAGGGTTATTAAAGCTGTCAATTATTCTCATTATCTGTCAAATAAAAGGATTAATATTTTGTTTACATATAACTAACTGGATTTCATAAATCCACTGGACCTAGCTGTATTATAGTCCAATAAAACTTTACCTTTAATATACATTCGAGAGCATGAACATTTTCGCGCTTTCAAATTTACGGGTTTCACTTCTTTTATATACCTAACTATGCCCTTCTTCATTTCATACACCTCTAGAAACAAACTAATGTCCTACTTCCCACTCTCTCTCTTCCCATTTCAGGTTTAACAAATGGCCAGCATTAATGGACGACCGGCCCAATATGGGGTATCCCTTCGGCAATTGCGCGATATCATGGAGAATCGTGGCCGTGAAGGTGCAGCCAAAATCGAAGAAATGGGTGGTGTTATGGAACTGTGTAAAAAATTGTATACCTCACCCAATGATGGTTTGAATGCATCGAAAACAGATATTGAACATCGTCGTGAAACATTCGGTTCGAATATTATACCACCCAAGCCGCCAAAATCTTTCTTCAGATTAATGTGGGAGGCTATGCAAGATGTGACATTGATTATTTTGGAAGTCGCAGCCATTGTATCATTGGTATTAGCTTTCTATGCACCAAAAGACGAAAGTGAATGTAAGGCTAAGTTTACCTCAAATGTAGTTTATTCAAACTCGCCAGATAAGGGTGGCTTTACACTAGCGTTTCTGTCATGATACGAGTACGATCAGTTTTATGATGATCTTGATTGATTTTTTTTTTACCAAGGCCTCCATCTTGGCAGGTGTTTTTTACATTTTACATAAAATAAATCAAAATGAAACTAATCTCTCATGATAGTACGGCTAGTGTAAATGCCGTTTAGGGCCCATATATATTTTCATAAAACACGAGTTTTAACATCATGTCTACTTAATTACAGCCGTCTTGGAAGAAGAAGAAGGTCATCATGGTTGGATCGAAGGTTTAGCTATTTTAATTTCTGTTGCCGTTGTCGTCATTGTTACCGCCTTTAATGATTACTCCAAGGAACGTCAATTCCGTGGCCTACAAAATCGCATTGAAGGTGAACACAAATTTTCGGTTATACGAAAAGGTGAAGTTTGCCAAATTTCCGTTGGTGATTTGGTTGTTGGTGACATTGCTCAAATTAAATATGGTGATTTGTTGCCAGCCGATGGTATTATTATTCAAAGTAATGACTTGAAGGTGAGTAATTTGTTTGCTTTACTTTTGGAAGTATGTCATATTAAGAAATCTATTGAAATTTCTAGATTGATGAATCCTCGCTGACTGGGGAATCTGATCATGTCAAGAAAGGTGTTGATTCTGATCCCATGGTATTGTCTGGTACTCATGTCATGGAAGGTAGTGCTAAAATTGTCATCACTGCTGTTGGTGTCAACTCACAAGCTGGTATTATCTTTACACTGTTGGGCGCCACCGATGATGAACACGATACCGAAAAGAAGAAGGCCAAGAAAGGTAATTATAAAATGGAAATCGGACAAATGTTCTCTCAATGAACGGGAGGGAGTCTTTAAAGAGGTTAATGAAATCGTTATAAACGATCTACGGGTCGCCTTTACGAAAATGAGTCTTTATAGAGGAGTGGAAGGGCGTCTTTATAGACGAGGGAAAGTGAGTCTTTATAGACGAGATGAAGGGAGTGTTTATAGACGAGTGGAAGTGAGTATTTATAGACGAGTTGAAGTGAGTCTTTATAAACGAGCGAAAGTGAGTCTTTTTTAGACGAGCGAAAAGGAGTCTTTATAAACGAGCGGAAGGGAGTCTTTATGGACGAGCGGAAGGGAGTTTTTATAGACCGTGATGAGGGGAGTCCTTATAAATAAGCGGAAGGGAGCCTTTTTAGACGAGCTGAAGGTTGTCTTTATAGACGTGATGAAGGGAGTCTTTATAAATAAGCGGAAGAGAGCGTTTTTTAGACGAGCTGAAGCTTGTCTTTATAGACGAGATGAAGGGAGTGTTTACAAACGTGCGGAAGGAAGTCTTTATAGACGAGCGGAAGGGAGTCTTTTTAGACGAGCCGAAGGTTGTCTGTATGGACGAGATGAAGGGAGTCTTTATAGACAAACGGAAAGGCGGTTCCGTCTACGTAGTGGTCACGCGACCAGGGAGTTTTGTTTTTTTTTTTTTTTCTTTTTATTAGAAAGTCTTTAGAGAAGAGCGGAAGGGAGTCTTTATAGACGAGCGGAAGGGAGCCTTTATAGACGAGATGAAGGGAGTCTTTATAGACACACGGAAAGGCGGTTCCGTCTACATAGTGTATTTTTCTTTTTATTACACTTTACTTTTACTTGGGCGCCACCATGGGTTACATATCCATGTTTGAAGCATATGAAGCTTTTCTGGATAGGATTGGTCAGACTTTTTCTTTTTATTTCACTCTACTCGCCTGATTTACCTTTTTCATAACGAACAGAACCAGTTCCTTACTCTTCTTTCAAACTCGTAAACTCCAGTCGATTTTCATTCTCGTCTTCACCTCTTATCATTGCAGATGGACAAAAGAATGGCGTCAAATCCGGAAGCAACAATGTTGAATCTGCACCTGCCAAATCCTCCGAAGGCGATAAAAAAGAAAAATCTGTATTGCAAGCCAAACTTACCAAATTGGCCATTCAAATCGGTTACTTTGGTTCAACTGCTGCTGCCATCACTGTTATTATTTTAATCATCCAATTCTGTGTTCAGACCTTTGTTGTCGAAGAGAAACCCTGGAAGAATACCTATGCCAATAATTTCGTTAATCATTTGATTATTGGTGTGACTGTGTTGGTTGTAGCTGTACCCGAAGGTTTGCCATTAGCCGTGACACTGTCTTTGGCTTATTCCGTTAAGGTGAGAATGGGAAAGGGGCATATACAGAAATGTTCATTACTTTCATTAATCGAAGGTCACACTAGAGTGGTTTCATTGAAACATTTCATTCATAGATCGAGTTCCCCACTTCTGCAAGATCATGATATGACACTAGTATGGAATTCGATCTATGGATGCATGATTTCATGATCTAGTGTAAACTTCGACTAACCGAATACTTTGTCCAATCACTTTTTCGCTAGACTGTATCTTATATAACACGTATTCCGTCTTAATGTTCGTTTTTTGCCTTTCCTTAGAAAATGATGAAAGATAATAACTTGGTACGTCACTTGGATGCCTGCGAGACCATGGGTAATGCCACTGCCATCTGTTCCGATAAGACTGGTACTTTAACCACCAACCGTATGACTGTTGTTCAATCCTATATCTGCGAAAAGTTATGCAAAGTCTTGCCCAAATACAATGATCTACCCAAACATGTTGCCGAATTGATTACCCAAGGTATTTCGGTTAACTCTGCCTATACCTCGAATATTTTGGTAAGTCTGGACATATGAAAACATAGAAAAAAGGAACAATAAATACTAACCTCAAATTTTGCGTTTTCTTAGCCTGCTGCCAGAGCCGAAGATTTACCCACTCAAGTTGGTAACAAGACTGAATGTGCCCTCTTGGGTTTTGTACAAAACTTAGGTGTTAGCTATCAAAAGATTCGTGATGAAATTACCGAAGATAAATTCACTCGTGTCTATACCTTCAACTCGGTGCGCAAGAGTATGGGTACTGTTATTCCCAGACCCAATGGTGGTTATCGTCTCTTTAGCAAGGGTGCCTCCGAAATTATGCTGAAAAAGTAAGAAGTAGAACGTGGATAATATTAAAAACATTACTACTTAATTTTTCCTACCTTTTTTTCAAGATGCGCCTACATCTATGGCAACAATGGTGTCTTGGAAGAATTCACCACCGACATGCAGGAACGTATGATTCGTGAAATTATTGAACCCATGGCTTGTGATGGTCTCCGTACCATTTGTGTGGCTTATCGCGACTTTGTTAAGGGTGAAGCTGCCCCCAATGAAGTTTCCATTGATGGTGAACCCAACTGGGATGATGAAGAAAGTATGATGTCCAATTTGACTTGTTTGTGTATTGTTGGTATTGAAGATCCTGTCCGCCCTGAGGTACCCGATGCTATTCGTAAATGTCAACGTGCCGGTATTACGGTGCGTATGGTTACTGGTGATAACATCAATACTGCCCGCTCCATTGCCACTAAGTGCGGCATTTTGAAACCTGGTGATGATTTCTTGATCTTGGAAGGCAAAGAATTCAACAAGCGTATTCGTGATAGCAATGGCAATGTAAGTTGGAGAGAACTTTGTAGCTTTTCGGAGACGTTATTAATGACAAGTTTGTTTAATTTTAGGTACAACAACATTTGCTCGATCAAGTTTGGCCCAAATTGCGAGTTTTGGCACGTTCTTCTCCCACCGACAAATATATTTTGGTTAAAGGTGAGTATTTTTTCTGAAAAAGGATTTTCACATGTCCGAAGTTAAGATTAGAGTCAATCCAGAGGGAACTGAAGGAATCTTTATAAAAAAGCTGAAGAAATTATTTTTCGACGAGCTGAAGGGAGTCTTCACAAACGATCAGAAATGAATATTTACAGACAAATATAGCGAGTTTTTACATATGAGCAGAAGAGAATCTTTATAGACAAGCTGAAGGGAGTCTTTACAGACGAGCTGAAGGGATTCTTTACAGACGAGCTGAGGGAAGTCTTTATAGACGAGTATGAAGGGAGTCTTTACAGACGAGCTGAGGGAAGTCTTTATAGACGAGCTGAAGGGAGTCTTTAAAAAAGAGAAAAATGTGTTTTCATAGATGACCAGAAGGTTATATTTTTTCTTTTTATTTCATTCTACATCTGTTTGAGCGCAAATGTCCGACAACTACTTGACATTTTAATTAAACTTTTTTACCCAAGATATTTGAATAAGACGCTTAGAGAGGAAGAAGGGGAAATATTTTTTCTTTTTATTTAATTTGACGGACAATTTGTCATCTGAAAGCCATATGGACTTTTTTGAAACTGTGAACTCCTTATTTTGGAACTTTTTTCATTTCATTCTATTTTAAAATTTGTTATACTTACGCATCGCCTCTCTTCCCTCCCCCAGGTATTATTGACAGTGAAATTAGTGAAAATCGTGAAGTTGTTGCTGTAACTGGTGATGGTACTAACGATGGTCCTGCTCTCAAAAAGGCTGATGTTGGTTTTGCCATGGGTATTGCTGGTACTGATGTTGCTAAGGAGGCTTCCGATATTATTCTTACCGATGATAACTTCAGCAGTATTGTAAAAGCTGTTATGTGGGGCCGTAATGTGTATGATTCCATTGCCAAGTTCTTGCAATTCCAATTGACTGTGAATGTGGTAGCTGTTATTGTGGCATTTGTTGGTGCCTGTGCTGTACAAGATTCTCCTCTGAAGGTAAAAGAAACAAAAACACATTAAAAATAACAATTTAATTTGTATATTAAAACCATTTACCCCATAGGCCGTTCAAATGTTATGGGTCAACCTGATTATGGACACCCTGGCCTCATTGGCCTTGGCCACCGAATTGCCAACCGCCGATTTGTTGTTGCGTAAACCTTATGGTCGTACCAAGCCTTTGATTTCGGCCACCATGTTGAAGAATATTGTGGGTCAATCAATTTACATGTTGGCTGTTACCTTTGGTTTGTTATTCTATGGTAAGTTCTGAAATTAAAAACGAAATAAATATAGCCATTGACTCATAAATTTATCTAAAATTTTCAGGCGCTGAATGGTTGGACATTGAATCTGGCCAAGATCAACCATTGGGTTCGGGACCCACACAACATTTCACCATTATCTTCAATGCTTTCGTTATGATGACTTTGTTCAATGAAATCAATGCTCGTAAAATCCATGGTCAACGTAATGTATTTTCCGGTCTCTTCACCAATCCCATTTTCTATACAATTTGGATTTTCACCTTCGTTTCACAGGTACGCTACCCAACCCGAAATTTTTTTATAGATAACTCTGAATATTATTGTTTCTTTGGTTTTAGATCTTCATCATCCAATACGGTTCCTTGGCATTCTCCACAAAAGCCCTTAGCCTCGACCAATGGGTGTGGTGTGTTGCCTTTGGCATGGGTACTTTACTGTGGGGACAAATAGTCAGCACTGTCCCACCAAACAAATAATCATAAGTCACGAATGTTGTTGTTTTCCTCCTTCCCTTCTTCTTAATATCACCCTCTCTAAGAGGGCGATAACAAATGTTCATAAGCCAACAAATTTTTAGCACTTAACTAACAGTATTTTTAAAATAATGATAATAATTAAAAAAAAAACCTAGCGAATGTTTTAGCAAGAATATGAAAAGAATCATCCCGTCATCGCAATCATTTATGCAAATAAAGTGAATTCATTTTATATTTATTAAAGAAAATTATCGGAGTTTTGAATGTGTAGCGGGGTTTGTGTTGGGATGAAAGCAAAAATTGCAAATAATCTAGCTAAATTATCAAAATCAACGTATCGACCAATCGGATATCGCTATGTTGAGCAATCTGGAAAACCCCATCAGCATCAAGAAAGAGCAAACGAACAAAGTAGGAATACCCGAGAACACGCACAACGACGCAGAAATTTTTCATGTAGTGTGGAAGAACAGGCTAGGAATACATCTGCACGTCGTCAACGAAGACAAAATACTTTGATCCAGAGAACGAGCACAAATAAGGTCTCGTATGGATCTTAGATGATTCAAAAGTTCAAAAAGTTGGAGTTATGAGTTATAGAAGCAACTACGATAACAGAATCAAATTCAAAGGAAGATAGAAAGATAAAGAGAGAGAAGAATGTTTGGACGAAAACCTGACAATCCAGAGAACCGAGTATAGAAGATATAATGAGACACTAAAGATGGGATCTACGATTATATGTATATGCTGCGGTGGATTATGGTGCCCACATAAATTTGAAAAAAAAAAAATAATAATAATAAGGAGCGCTTTAACGCATACCAGTTTTCAAACCAAAGTAATGAGTACCAGTTTTGTCGAACATGTACCAAATCCATTAAAAACAAAAAGGAACCCAATATTCGTTTATCGAAAGTGTTTGAATTCCATAATATTCCTGAGTGCCTCAATGGCCTAACAGCGATTGAAGAATGGCTCATTACTGTCAGGGTGGCTACCTTTTATGATGATCGTTTCTCTTGGTTTTGAAAGGCAAAGAACCATAAGTGGCCCCGTAGTAAATGTACTCATAAATCTTAGTGACACATCTACGTCACTTCAACAAGCACAAGTTATTCAACTCCATTTCAAACGTCGTATGTTTTATTAGCATGACTAAATAATTTATCTTGGCTGAACAACTTAAACTCCCAAGAAAATGTACCCTTTGTAGGTAATAGCTTTTTTCACTTTTTTCTTCATTATGAAATAATCGTCAAACAAAAGTCGAAAAATCAGTTCTACCATTTTTTACCTGCAGAAATTTGTCAGGTAGCCTGTGGTAGAAGAGAAAGGCTTATGTGCGCTCTCTCACTCTCTTAAAAATTGCTGCCAGTTTGGGGTTATGGAACGCTTTGCAGGTTAAAAATGGTAACAAATGGTAAAAATGGTAACCTCAGGTAAGTAAAAGAATACAGCTAATGAAAAAGACACAGAACTCAAAGGGGATATGTATTCACAATGCCCAATAACAAGGCACTTATTTAATAACATTGCAGATGTAATCAATGATGCGGGCAATTGTGAAATTTTGGATACAGGGGAACAAGAAACACTTAAGGTCAACGACCACTCAACTTGATGCAAGATTATTCAGAAAAAACTCTCACTTGTATCTATATATGGTAGTTGAAAACGTGAATCAACATATACAAAATTATTCGTTCTGAACTTTGTCGATATGATAGAAGAGCATGTAGAGTATATAAATTATTGTCCGATAGCTACAAAAGGTCTATACGAAATGATACATCTAAAGTCTTACGAAAACATAATATAAATAAAATTGCAACATTCAGCAATGCACATAATGACAATTTCATAAATTTCCAATTAAAACACGACTTTGGATACAGAATCATAAAATGAGTTAAGGCCAAAAATCATTTAGCTCTAAGTTAAGAGCTGAATGAGTTTTGACATTTATATCTTCTCCTGTGCATCGGCAGCGGAAACCAGATGGCCAGATCTGTTGGTTATTTTAGCAAAAACTGTTGACAATACGGATATTAATAAAAAGAAGCATCCAATTTATCTTTTGGGGAGAAGGCTCGACTTTTCGCAATGATTCTGTTACATATGCAAGGCCTCGGCACTATAGCTCTATTGAGCATTTGCACGTTAAAAACAGGCCAAAAATCATTCAGATCTAAGCGAAGAGCTGAATGAGTTTTGGGTTTTATATCTTCTCCTGGGGCTGGATTCTTGTTCTATGAAAATTTGAAATGAAAAATATTTCCTTTATAATTTTTTTCATTTGACAGTTTTCTCCTTTATAAAAGTTTTCATTTCACATTTTCATAGAAACAGAATTGAGTCCCTGGTCATTAGCAAGCAGAGAAGTCTTTTTCTGAATTTATCGGCAGCGGAAACCAGATGGCCAGATCTGTTGGTTATTTTAGCAAAAAAGTGTTGACAATACGGATATTAATAAAATTAAGCCTCCAATTTATCTTTTGGGGAGAAGGCTCGACTTCTCACAATGATTCTGTTACATGTGCAAGGCCTCGGCACAATAGCTCCTTTGAGCATTTGCACGTTAAAACAACAACCATATGAAAACTTCAAAAATACTTCTCTTACACACTTTCCATGTGATTATTGTAATGCGGCCATCTACGGAGCTATTCTGCCGAGGCCTTTAACAAGCCAAATAGATGTACATATATCAAGAATTTTAAGGGAAGCTTCAGAAGAAATTTAAACAGAAAATTACACATTAAAACAAATATTGCAGCATATAGCACATTAATTCATTTCCGAAATAAAAATTTCAGCACAGAAACTGTATATTGCTGCTTCGGGATGCATCGTACCGGAAAAACTGACGAAAGGGTTTCAAACTTGAAACCTCCGCAGCATTTAAAGGCTTTACATACGAATTCAACAGACATTTTTACGTATGACTTATTAGATCATTACATTCAAGATACGGAGACGAACGTTTTACCGGTACATCAGCACAAAAGTATGTTTCATGGTTTAATTTGAAAGGTTGAGTAAACTTTGTGTCAGTTTAAATTTTATGTTTCGAGTGTTCCTAAAAACAATGTGCCTGTTCCAGAACCTCCAAGAATCTAAAATTTTTTACGACGATATTGTCGAAAAAAGTAAAAATTCGTAGATTCTTGCAGTTCTGGAATAGAACAAATACATATACACAATCTGTGTATGTGTGTGTACTATTTTTATAATATGCTAAACAATTTTGAAAATAATCGAATTCAATGATTTTAAAAATTTTTTTAGAACATTTGCATGGAAGAAATTCTTCAGTTTTCCATTGAAACAAGCATTTAGTCATATAAAAAATCCATTATATGGAGAAACCTTGACACTTTACTAATTTTTGCCACCAACTTGTTGCATTTTTGCTTAGTAATTTTAAAGTTTTATGCTAAGTTTACATTTACGAAATCCACTCGATTTCACCTGTCAATTCCATAACTCAAACGTCAAATGAAATCTCATTTGGATTTCATTTGGCGTTTAACCTATGGATTTGACAGTTGAAATCGAGTGGATTTCGTAAATGTAAACCAAGAATTCAAAGAACCAGGGTTCTAAAGGTTTTTTTTCATCTATATATACCTCTTTACTTATACCGTGGGATGTTGCCGATGTAGTCTCTGCTTAGGTGTTACCGCAGGCACCCTCCCAGGCACTTCACGAGTGATCTTGATGATCTAGAAAGACGTCCAAAGGTACAAACGAGAACCTGTATGGAAATACAGTGTGAATGCCGTACTTGGACACCACCCAATTCATCGCAGAAGGAGAACGCCAGCTGCCAAGGCAAATACAAGTGGTTTTATACCCGTAATTTCAACGCATAGTTATCTATTCATAGATTCATAGATATCTCCGGTGTAAGCAAAATTTTATAATTTCAATTCAATAACCGGATCAAAAACGGTCGGGTTACCTGCACTAAGGAATTTGCCTGTTTGATCGTTGCCAGAGATTATCAATAAGTCACTTGCCTCTGAAAGCCACTTAAGCACACACAAGTTTTTCGGGGCATATGCTTTTTAGTGCGTGTTTTCTTGCACTCAAGAATATTTTCATCGCCACAAAAAATACTTACGACGCATCAAGACCGTTGCTTTTGCGTAAAGAGTAAAATAAGTGTTCATCGTACTTTGCACTGTATGCAAAACTCAAGTGGCTCAACTAGTGGAAGCACACACAACACTACATACAATAAATAATTGCAATGTTATTTGCGTTCATTTCGTTTGTATATGCTTTTCTCTTGCTTGGAGTGTTATAGCTGGTTTACATTACGAAATCGAGTCGATTTCAAACTGTCAATTCCTTTGCGTATACGTCAAATGAAAACTCAAATGAAATCAATTCGATTTCATTTGACGTTTGAGCAAAGGGATTGACAGTTTGAAATCGACTCGATTTCGTAATGTAAACCAGCTATTATGTGTGTTTTAGCGTGTGCCCAACATTTGGACATTCTTCTAACCTTTGAAAATCCTACTCAGTGATTATCTTTGCTCTCACTCTCTCGGAGAGTCCACTCTAGTGTGGACAGGGACTTGGCAAAGCATATCCTAGTGTCTAAAAATATCCATTTTAAGATAACATATTTTTTGAGTGGCTAGCCACACTTATACTTTTTTTATGGTGACAATCAACACTTAAAGTCGCTGCACATACGGCGCGTTGAGCGTTGTGTTATAACAACCACATGAAAGCTTCAAGAACAAACTTGGCATCACTTACACATTTATCATGTGGTTGTTGTTTTCAACGCGAGACGCGACGCACAACGGACCGTATGTGCTGGGGCCATTATGCTTACTCTAAAGCCACACGCTGAAACTTTCATACGAAACTTTCCCATTATTTTGGCGTTCTTAGGTCGAGTTTCCCAATACAGAAATTTCATAAAATCACTTTAGTATGGAACTCGATCTATAAACGCCAAAATAATGGGAAAGTTTCGTATGAAAGTTTCAGCGTGTAGCTTTAGAGTTATTTTTAGAGTGACAAGCCAAACTTGTACTTGTGTTTTAGCAAGTGGCTCATGAGTGCAAAAAATCAGCTACTTACGCATTTCTCTGATCGTTGCCAATGTTTTAAAAGTTGTAAAACACTTATATGTGGCAATGATTTTCGAACTTATGAATGAAAATCACCAATGTTATAGTAATGCTAGGATTACATTTACGAAATCCACTCGATTTCAACTGTCAATTCCTTTGCGTATACGACAAATGAAAACTCATCCGAAATCCATTGGATTTCATTTGAATTCTAATCTATGGAATTTACAGTTAAAATCGAGTGGATTTCGTAAATGTAAACGTATGCTAGGTTTACGTTGACGAAATCCACTCGATTTTAACTGTCAATTCCATTGCTTAAACGTCAAACGAGATCTCATCTGAAATTCATTGGATTTCATTTGGGTGACATTTCTGTAAGATTTTTGCTTTGACTGGTCATTGAAAAAAAATATTTCACTTGTATTTCAGTTTTTAATAGATATTTCAATTTTAACTGTCAAACTGGAGGTGGTGGTGTTCATGACAATATTGCTAAGAAATGAGAGAATAGAGGAATAGATAAGAAATGTGTGAAATGAGGGAACAAAGAAGGGAGTGGCTGTCAAAAATTAGTAAACACACACGACCACTTGTTTTTATTTCCATCAGCGACGAATTTACAACTATTTTGTTTTCTATTTATTTTTTTGTTAAATTAATTGATTTTAACTTAAAATGGAATTGTGGAAAGTGGCAGTTGTTGCAATAATTGCAATTTATTATTGTAGTCAAGGTAAGCGAAGGCACAAAGTTATAATTAATCTGTGTGTTTCTTACAAAAAACCCCACCTCAATCAGAGAGTAAATCATCTTTGTGTTGTTGTTGCCCTTTCAGTAAACTTTGTTGCTGGCTTGGAATGTTATGTTTGCTCCAATCAAACTGGTAATGTCGAGAAATGTTTGAACACCATTAAAACCTGTGAACCTGGTGAAGATGTTTGTGGCACCGAAATACGTTGGGGCAGCCAACCGTATTTCTCGCAGGGAGCACTAAAGCAATACTACGTATCGAAACGTTGCATGACCAAACAACGCTGCCAGGCCCAACGCAAACGTCATATGCCATATTGTACACACATTTGGTATGAAGATTGGTCATGTCACGAATGCTGCCAAGGAGATCGTTGTAATTACTTTGTGATTGTAAGTAGATGTGAATTGAAAACGCTGTAGATCGGCTTAAGATATGACGATATGAAACAGATGGAAATGAATTAGATAACAAGGAGAAGGGTTCATTAGCTGCGCACTATGAATGAATATCAGCCCCATGTGGAACTCAAAAGCAAAATTTAGGATCAAATACAACACGTTGGAATCTAGGATCATGTAGAGCTCTGTTATATTTAACAGTTTGAATGGGTATCTTTATCGTTATCGCAAGGCCTGAGTAGTTCTTCTAATGGAGGAATTTCATGGAGGGCTAAAATAATATGTGTTAAAATTGCAGACCTACAAAGCTCTGATCTCTGACGCAGATACAATTGTGACGTAGAGAAATTAACAGAATACGTAGCCAAGAAATCCACTCCTAAAACACACTCGAAAATGTTATACGGATAATGTTTTCGTATAGAAGATGTTATCCGGATAATGTTTCCGAATAGAAAATGTTATCCGGATAATGTGTTCGTATAGAAAATGTTATCCCGATGATGTTTTCGTGTAGAAAATGTTATCCGGATAATGTTTTCGTATAGAAAAACACAAATTTTTGTCAATAAATAATTTTTTGTGTTTGAAAAATTTAGTTGAATAAACAAAGCTGGAAGGAATACATTTTACAGTTCATCCTTGGTTAATAGAGTGTATCGATTTTTCGATGTTTTCGTATAGAAAATGTTTTCGTATAGAAAATGTTATCCGGATAATGTTTTCGTATAGAAACTGTTATCCGGATAATGTTTTCGTATAGAAAATGTTATCCGGATAATGTTTTCGTATAGAAAATGTTATCCGGATAATGTTTTCATATAGAAAATGTTATCCGGATAATGTTTTCATATAGAAAATGTTATCCGGACAATATTTTCCATACGAAAACATTATCCGGATAATTTTTTCGTATAGAAAATGTTATCCGGATAATGTTTTCGTATAGAAAATGTTATCCGGATAATGTTTTCGTATAGAAAATGTTATCCGGATAATGTTTTCGCATAGAAAATGTTATCCGGATAATGTTTTCGCATAGAAAATGTTAACCGTACAATGTTTTCATATAGAAAATTTTATCCGGATAATGTGTTCGTATAGAAAATGTTATCCGGATAATGTTTTCGTATAGAAAATGTTATCCGGATAATGTTTTCGTATAGAAAGTGTTATCCGGATAATGTTTTCGTATAGAGAATGTTATCCGGATAATGTTTTCGTATAGAAAATGTTATCCGGATAATGTTTTCGTATAGAAAATGTTATCCGGATAATGTTTTCGTATAGAAAATGTTATCCGGATAATGTTTTCGTATAGAAAATGTTATCCGGATAATGTTTTCATATAGAAAATGTTATCCGGATAATGTTTTCATATAGAAAATGTTATCCGGATAATATTTTCCATACGAAAACATTATCCGGATAATTTTTTCGTATAGAAAATCTTATCCGGATAATGTTTTCGTATAGAAAATGTTATCCGGATAATGTTTTCGTATAGAAAATGTTATCCGGATAATGTTTTCGTATAGAAAATGTTATCCGGATAATGTTTTCGCATAGAAAATGTTATCCGGATAATGTTTTCGCATAGAAAATGTTAACCGTACAATGTTTTCATATAGAAAATTTTATCCGGATAATGTGTTCGTATAGAAAATGTTATCCGGATAATGTTTTCGTAAAGAAAATGTTATCCGGATAATGTTTTCGTATAGAAAGTGTTATCCGGATAATGTTTTCGTATAGAGAATGTTATCCGGATAATGTTTTCGTATAGAAAATGTTATCCGGATAATGTTTTCGTATAGAAAATGTTATCCGGATAATGTTTTCGTATAGAAAATGTTATCCGGTTAATGTTTTCGTATAGAAAATGTTATCCGGATAATGTTTTCGTATAGAAAATGTTATCCGGATAATGTTTTCGTATAGAAAATTTTATCCGGATAATGTTTTCGTATAGAAAATTTTATCCGGATAATGTTTTCGTATAGAAAATTTTATCCGGATAATGTTTTCGTATAGAAAATTTTATCCGGATAATGTTTTCGTATAGAAAATTTTATCCGGATAATGTTTTCGTATAGAAAATTTTATCCGGATAATGTTTTCGTATGGAAAATGTTATCCGGATAATGTTTTCGTATAGAAAATGTTATCCGGATAATGTTTTCGTATAGAAAATGTTATCCGGATAATGTTTTCGTATAGAAAATTTTATCCGGATAATGTTTTCGTATAGAAAATGTTATCCGGATAATTTTTTCGTATAGAAAATATTATCCGGATAATTTTTTCGTATAGAAAATATTATCCGGATAATTTTTTCGTATATAAAATATTATCCGGATAACGTGTTCGTATAGAAAATGTTATCCGGTTAATGTTTTCGCATAGAAAATGTTATCCGGATAATGTTTTCGTATAGAAAATGTTATCCGTATAATGTTTTCATATAGAAAATGTTATCCGGATGATGTTTTTGTATAGAAAATGTTATCCGGATAATGTTTTCGTATAGATAATTTAATCCGGATGTTTTCATATAGAAAATATTATCCGGATAATGTTTTCGTATAGAAAATGTTATCCGGATAATGTTTTCGTATAGAAAATTTTATCCGGATAATGTTTTCGTATAGAAAATTTTATCCGGATAATGTTTTTGTGTAGAATAAGTTATCCGGATAATGTTTTCGTACAGAAAGTGCTATCCGGATAATGTGTTCGCATAGAAAATGTTATCCGGATAATGTTTTCGTAAAGAAAATGTTGTCGGATAATGTTTTCGTATAGAAAATGTTATCCGGATAATGTTTTCGTATATAAAATGTTATCCGGATAATGTTTTCGTATAGAAAATGTTATCCGGATAATGTTTTCGTATAGAAAATGTTATCCGGATAATGTTTTCGTATAGAAAATGTTATCCGGATAATGTTTTCGTATAGAAAATGTTATCCGGATAATGTTTTCGTATACAAAATGTTATCCGGATAGTGATTTCGTGTACAAAATGTTATCCGAATAATGTTTTCGTATAGAAAATGTTATCCGGATAATGTTTTCGCATAGAAAATGTTATCCGGATAATGTTTTCGCATTGAAAATGTTATCCGGATGTTTTCGCATAGAAAATGTCATCCGGATAATGTTTTCGTATAGATAATGTTATCCGGATAATGTTTTCGTATAGATAATGTTATCCGGATAATGTTTTCGTATAGATAATGTTATCCGGATAATGTTTTCGTATAGAAAATGTTATCCGGATAATGTTTTCGCATAGAAAATGTTGTCCGGATAATGTTTTCGTATAGAAAATGTTATCCGCATAATGCTTTCGTATAGAAAATGTTATCCGGATAATGTTTTCGTATAGAAAATGTTATCCGGATAATGTTTTCGTATAGAAAATGTTATCCGGATAATGTTTTCGTATAGAAAATTTTATCCGGATAATGTGTTCGTATAGAAAATGATATCCGGATAATGTCGTATAGAAAATGTTATCCGGATAATGTTTTCGTAAAGAAAATGTTATGCGGATAATGTTTTCGTATAGAAAATGTTATCCGGATAATGATTTCGTATACAAAATGTTATCCGGATAATGTTTTCGTATAGAAAATGTTATCCGGATAATGTTTTCGTATAGAAAATGTTATCCGGATAATGTTTTCGTATAGAAAATGTTATCCGGATAATGTGTTCGTATAGAAAATGTTATCCGGATAATGTGTTCGTATAGAAAATGTTATCCGGAAAATGTTTTCGTATAGAAAGTGTTATCCGCATAATGTTTTCGTATAGAAAATGTTATCCGGGTAATGTTTTCGTATAGAAAATGTTATCCGTATAATGTTTTCGTATAGAAAATGTTTTCCGCATATTTTTTCATATAGAAAATGTTAAAAGGATATGTTTTTTGTACGTTTTTGAATTGAAAATTTGATTTTTGTATTGAAAATGTTATGCGGAAGTTTTCTTATAGAAAATGCCATCCATAAAAAATGTTGTCCGTATATTTTCTTATAGATATCGTTATCTGAATTGTGTTTTCTTACAGAAAATATTATCCGGATAATGTTTTCGTATAGAAAATGTTATCCGGTTAATTTTTTCGTATTGAAAATGTTACCCGGATAATGCTTTGGTATAGAAAATGTTATCCGGATAATGTTTTCTATGGATTTTGTTTTCTTTCTTTAAATTTTTTCTTGTAGAAAATGTTATCCGGATGTTTTCGTATAGAAAATGTTATCCGGATAATGTTTTCGTATAAAAAATGTTATCCGGATACTGTTTTCGTATAGAAAATGTTATCCGGACAATGTTTTCGTATGGAAAATGTTATCCGGACAATGTTTTCGTATAGAAAATGTTATCCGGACAATGTTTTCGTATAGAAAATGTTATCCGGGTAATGTTTTCGTATAGTAAATGTTATCCGGATAATGTTTTCGTATAGAAAATGTTATCCGGATAATGTTTTCGTATAGAAAATGTTATCCGGATAATGTTTTCGTATAGAAAATGTTATCCGGATAATGTTTTCGTATAGAAAATGTTATCCGGATAATGTTTTCGTATAGAAAATGTTATCCGGATAATGTTTTCGTATAGAAATTGTTATCCGGATAATGTTTTCGTATAGAAATTGTTGTCCGGATAATAATTTCGTATAGAAAATGTTATCCGTATAATGTTTTCGTATAGAAAATTTTATCCGGATAATGTTTCCGAATAGAAAATGTTATCCGGATTATGTGTTCGTATAGAAAATGTTATCCGGATAAAGTTTTCGTATAGAAAATGTTATCCGGATAATGTTTTCGTATAGAAAATGTTATCCGGATAATGTTTTCGTATAGAAAATGTTATCCGGATAATGTTTTCGTTTAGAAAATGTTATCCGGATAATGTTTTCGTTTAGAAAATGTTATCCGGATAATGTTTTCGTATAGAAAATGTTATCCGGATAATGTTTTCGTATAAAAAATGTTATCCGGATAATGTTTTCGTATAGAAAATGTTATCCGGATAATGTTTTCGTATAGAATATGTTATCCGGATAATGTTTTCGTATAAAAAAAGTTATCCGGATGTTTTCGTATAGAAAATGTTATCCGGATAATGTTTTCGTATAGAAAATTTTATCCGTATAATGTTTTCGTATAGAAAATTTTATCCGTATAATGTTTTCGTATAGAAAATGTTATCCGGATAATGTTTTCGTATAGAATATGTTATCCGGATAATGTTTTCGTATAAAAAAAGTTATCCGGATAATGTTTTCGTGTAGAAAATGTTTTCCGCATATTTGTTCATATAGAAAATGTTAAAAGGATATTTTTTGTACGTTTTTGAATTGAAAATTTGGTTTTTGTATTGAAAATGTTATCCGGATAATGTTTTCGTATAGAAAATGTTATCCGGATAATGTTTTCGTATAGAAAATGTTATCCGGATAATGTTTTCGTATAGAAAATGTTTTCGTATAGAAAATGTTATCCGAATAATGTTTTCGTATAGAAAATTTTATCCGAATAATGTTTTCGTATAGAAAATTTTATCCGAATAATGTTTTCGTATAGAAAATGTTATCCGGATGTTTTCGTGTACAAAATGTTATCCGGATAAAGTTTTCGTATAGGAAATGTTATCCTGATAATTTTTCTTATATGAAGTGTTATCCGGATCTTCGATTGTTTTCTTTTTTAAAGGAAAATATTATTTTTCCAGCTGTTCGGTATGCTCGGATTACTTCCTGCGACACCTCCCGAATAAAAGTTTCATATTTTTAGGTTTTCTTATATTGAACGACTCGATTTTATTATTTTTATTATTTTTTGCAAACATATTTTAAAACTTTTTTATTTGCTTTTTTCAGAGTGGCTCTTCAAAACTTGGCAGTACCACAACCTCACTGATTGGTTTAATAGCTTTTACTGTGTTAGCTGGATTACGAAAAGCAATAGCCTAAGGAATTTTAAGTATATCAAGTTATGCTATATAACAGTATAAATATGTATAAAAACATACATAAATTTAAACAATTTTTATAGCAAAACCGTCCAAGAAACAAAAGTGCTCTTAAATGTCGAAGAATCTCTTCTTTTAAAATTATCGAATGAATGTTTTATCAAAGTACATCAAAACCATTAGTGCTAAGCCTTTTTAATATATTTCTTTATGTATTTTAATATAGTGAACAGTACATTCCTATACATATCTTTTGTAATAACGCACATTCCGTCCAAATGTTCAAAATGTCTCTATATATTTGTAGTAAATTATTTTTTTAAAACAACAAATAAACTACAATTGTTTTACAATACGTTTTATAAAATGACATCGTTTCATTGAAGATAGTTATCATTGTACCACTACTAACTACTGAACATCCAATGAATTTAAATGGCTCATCGATGTGTTAATTTCTAAATGGCCAAGAGAAAATGTGTAGTACATTTGTAGTTTGTAGTCTAGAGAGAGCTGTGAAACATTTTTTCAGTCCCATATTTGCAATGGAAGCCGACAGAAGTTCTATGAATCAAATAACGCATTTGAATTTAAGTGAAATGTAGGTATACAAAATATTAAAAAAAAAGTAATATAGTTTATTCTTTCCCAAAGTGATTTAGCGGGTGAGGCCAGACAACGTCAGAGGAACCGAAACCACAGAGATGTAAAATGCAAAAATTCATGTATGAAAACCACAATGGCTGCCACAGTTATAGGTTTACATAACATTTTAAATACGAGATTGTTATTGTGAAAAAAAAAATTAAATAAAAATCAAATGTTTTTTTTTGTTTTCTAAATTTAGTTTTTATTTTGTATCATTTTTTTAATATTATTATATATTATACATAATTTATAATACATCATCATCATTATTAAATACAAACTATATAAAGTGTTTTACAATTTTCCTTATTTTCTTGTTATTGTTGTTTTCAAATTTTTATTCAAAATGCCAGCTACTAAAACGTAAACTTATTGAGAAAAAAATGAAAACACTTCAAAAAAATTAGTTATTAAATGCCAAGCGCCAGCTAAACAAATGAATGTTAATCGTTTGGGGAAGAAGACAATAAATTAAAACAGGAGGAGAAAAAAGGTGCAAACAACTTTACAGAAAAAAAAAAAAAAACAAAGCAATCTGGGGGTAAAGAAAAACTGTAGTGGAATAGTAGTTAACTAAATATATAATCTTAGATTATAATTTGAAAAAAATAATATCCTTCTTACAATTTCTATTGAAAAAAAATAGTAGTCCAAATATTCAGCAAGAAGTTTAGTTTTCCTTATTCTCAATCAAAAAAATAAGAAGAAGGCATTGAAATAAATCACAATTATTTGCTTACAAAACAACAAAGGTAAATAGTTAGAAATAGGAGAGAGTGTTGGCTGAGTGGTTGGAGTTGAGGGGAGAAGAACAACAAATATCAATAGCAAAAAATATTGAACCAATTTCTTTAAGACCTATTTATGATTGTGGAGGGTGTGTGTGAAATTTTTTAAGTATAAACTTTTTAAATTTTGCTTCTTAATTTCTAAGAAACTCTGTTGGGATTTTTATATTTTTGTTTTAGATAAGGAAGTAATATGGAATTTAAAATGGTTTTTTTAAACACAAATTTTTGTTAATAAATAATTTTTTGTGTTTGAAAAATTTAGTTGAAGAAACAAAGCTGGAAGGAATACATTTTACAGTTCATCCTTGGTTAATAGAGTGTAACGATTTTTCGATGGTCCCAATTTCTTGAATGTTGATTCTGGCGGTGATGTATTCGAGTTGACATCAGCTTGTATTTCATTTGTAACTGGATCTGGACCATAATGGAATTCCCTGTAAAAAAGAAAAACAAAGAGGAAATAATTTAATACAATTCCAAAAACTAAACAACTTTTGAGTAGAAAAATTCCATCATTCTGTATGTAGCGGGTTAACAAGGATATAAATTTTGATGCGATGGTCCTCCACTCAATATCGTGGAAATATTGAATAGAAGAAATTGCCAATGAACTTAAAGTTACCAACATAGTAACCTCTAACTTTTCAGAGATTTTCTATTACAGAGGTGTCAGGAGACCACGTGCCCATCGCTGTTTTTAGGTTTTCTGCACGAAACCGAAGCCTTGTTTATAGCTGGACGTCCGAACCAATGTAGAAGTAATCTAGTGGAACAAATTAAAATATGCTAGCCCTTTTTGGGAAAATTGGGTTCCAGAGTCTTAACCATAGTGGCGGATCGGTGGGAGACAGCTTATCCGATGATGAACTGTATGCCATACTATTTCCAGCTACTGCAGTCGGCCCGACCTTAACAGAAAACACTCAAGTCTTGAGACTCTAAACCTTCTAGCTGAGACCCACTTCCCTGGCTGCACGGACGCCAGTAACCTTCACATTGAATGTGAAAACGTCCAAGTCCAAGAGTCAGTGGACGAGAGCCTCATTGATAAGGTTGTAAGCAGAAACAAAATAAAGTGGGCAGTAAGTACATTCAAACCCTATAAGTCACCTGGTCCAGATGGAGTAATTCCTACGATGCTTCATTTTGCCGCACCGCAGATATACCAAATTCTGGAGGAGATCTTTATGGCCTGTTTGTTTCTTTCCTGCGTACCAGATCTGTGGAAAGAGGTAAAGGTAACTTACATCCCCAAAGCGGGGAAAGCCAGTCACTCTGCACCGAAAGACTACAGACCTATTAGCCTATCCTCCTTTCTCCTCAAGACACTCGAACGACTGATCGATCTGGAGATTAGGAGCTTTGTAGACACTGCCTCGCTGAGCAACTCGCAGCATGCTTACATGAAAGGTAAATCTGTCGAAACTGCTCTTCATGAGGTCGTGGGTTTCATTGAGAGAAATATGGAGAATTCAAACTTTACCTTGGCGGCTTTCCTGGATATAGAAGGAGCCTTCAACAACGTAAAACTTGAATCCATTCATCTCTCGCTTAGAGCGGTCAACACCCCGGAAACCCTGATCTGCTGGATAAAGAGAATGCTGGAGAGCAGGATCATTAATCCCAGCATTGGGGAGTTGACAACAAGGAAGACAGTAACCCAGGGAGGTGTACTCTCACCGCTGCTGTGGCTACTTGTGATAAACAATATTTTGGCGGAATTCGACAATCAGGGCATCAAGGTTGTCGCATACGCGGATGATGTAGTTCTACTAATAACTGGCAAATTCTTGTCCACAATTTCGGAGCTTATGCAAAGAGCCTTATCAAAGCTGTCCCGTTGGGCCACCACAAATGGCCTTGGTGTAAATCCAACGAAAACAGAACTGGTATTGTTCACCAGAAAGCGTAAGCTCGGCGACTTCATATCACCAACATTGGATGGAGTGCAGTTACATCTATCTCCTGAGGCCAAATACCTAGGTACAATCCTGGATTCTCAATTGAGATGGAAAAGGAACGTCGAGGAACGGACGAAGAGAGGTATGATCGCACTCTATTCATGTAAGAATTCGATTGGGAAAAGTTGGGGGTTAAATCCAGCTATTATACACTGGTTGTATAATACTATTGTGAGACCCATCTTATCCCAGGGATGTCTTGTCTGGTGGCATGCGCTTCGACATAAATCGAACTCTGGCAACATAGACAAGGTGCAAAGGGCAGCCTCGATCCTAATAGCTGGAGCTTTTAGAAGTACACCACAAGCAGCTCTGAATGCGATGCTAAACCTCTTGCCCACGAGACTTAGCATCAAAGGTCAAGCAGCACGTAGTGCCCTAAGGCTACATGAATTGAATCGTTGGCGTGACAGCACCTATGGTCATGCATGCATTCTTCGGGAGCTAGGGCCAAACCTTAGCTTGAATCAGCAGGGGAAATTCAGCGACTACTTATCACCAATCCATAGATTTGATGATTTTGAGGTCGTTATCCCTAGTAGAGATGACTGGATCCGTAGTAACCCTCCTCTGGACGGTCTGGCTTTCTATACAGACGGTTCCAAGATGGAAGAAGGTACCGGAGCTGGCGTCTACTGCGAAAAGCTTTGCCTCGAATACTCATATAGGTTGAACAGCGACTGTAGTGTTTTCCAAGCAGAAATCTTCGCGATCAAAATGGCCGCAGAGTTGATAAAAAGTCTGTATGCTGAAATCTCTGAACCGGTGACTATCTTCGTTAATAGTCAGCCGGCTCTTAAAGTCATCAAATCCCCCAATATCAAGTCTGAGGCCGTTCTTGAGTGTAGAACTGCTTTGGCGAACCTCACTAACGCTGTCCGACCCTGCTGGGTACCGGGACACTGTGACATTGTGGGAAACAAGAAGGCAGATGAACTGGCAAGACATGGATCTCAATCAACAAGTCAAGCTATCACTGATTCTATCAAACCACCCATATGTCACGTTTTTCGGAAGGTGGAGACGTTCTTTGAAGAACAAGCCAAGGAACTATGGCATAATGAACCAAGGTGCAACGTGTCAAGGGACATTTGGCCGAATCTTTCAACAAAGAGAACAACTTCACTTTTAAGTTTGAGTAAACCAGAAATCAGGGTATTGACGGGAGTCATTACCGGCCATTGCAACATCCGAGCTTTTATCGGCAAATGGCAGGATGATGGCGTGGACTATTGCAGGCTCTGTGAAAATGAGGAGGAAACGGAGACGATCGAGCATATTTTATGTCGTTGCCCGATGTTAACTCGAAAGCGATATAGATTAACAGGAATACGCTTTCCTCCAAGCTTAACCTTCTACTCAAACATGGAACCAACAATCATAAACAACATCATCAAAAATCTGAATTGGCTGGGACGGCGCGACCCATAAGCGTAACTACTTCTCTGACAGTTTTTTCCACCATCGCCAAATAAACCACCCTCTCTTTCTTTGTTATATCTTCATTTTTTCTTTTTAATAATTCATTTATTACTACATTCCAAACCAAACCCTCTTTTCTTTATTCTTCTGTCTTTTGTCTCCTCTTGTCTTTTCAGGTAATTCTGAACCTCTGTTTATGGATGATCACAATGGACCGAAAGGTCTCCGAGTGGCGTAGTCAATATATATATATTGTCTACACATCCCCAAACTTAACCTAACCTAACAGAGAACACTGACAGAGAACACTCAATCCCACGGCAGCGGGTTCTTACGTACCGGATTGACCCGAAACCAAAAGTGTTTCGGCCAGCGGCTGCCAACCCAGCATTATATGCTGCTACAACAACAACAACAGAGAACACTGACCACCCTAAGAATCCGGAATCACACGGGAGAACTGTCCATCAGCCCAAGCCGATAGAAGTAGTATCATGAGGCAGGATGTAGCTTAGGAAACAACTGCAACAACTAAATTAGCCGAAAACGACGATCCCGCTACACTCGCTACGAAAATGGGAAGACTATAGTACATTTTGGTCCACCATTCCTATAGTAGTTTGTTTGTACGGTCACAGGCTGAGAATAATTAACAGCCGGCAAAACCGTCTGATTCTTCTTCACTTCTCTATTTGAAAGTTTAATTTAAGTTCCAAGCTTTTGGGTGGAACAAATTGTCAAGACCTTAATCTCGATGGGTGTGGATTACCCAATCAAAAATATGGGTACATCGCTGTAATCTGCATAACGAGCAGATCAGACCAATTTATTGCTGTGCAGAACACCATTCTGAGCAAGTTGGAGATCTGTTTTTATGTGCCATTGTTTGAAACCTAACCATAGATGTATGTATGTAAGTTCCCGTAAACATCCCCGAAGGGACAACAGAGACTTCTCTCCTATTAGATCAATGATATGGCGGATACTATTTATAACCGAGCCCGATTGGCGTTTCTTTGGACAACACCTGTAGGTTAGTTTTACATGGCTGAAATTCTTGCCACCCTTAAAAAATGTGATGTTGTCTGGCCTTGGAATCGAACTTGGACATACAGTGTACAAAGCAAATGGCACTCTGATGCCATAGATATTTTTGACAATTCGATCAGAATATTCCACAACTAAGAGAATCTAGTAGTTTTCGTCGTTTTAAAATATTAACTTTAAAAGAATTTCAGTTTTTAAAATTATTCAGGTATGTGATGAAAACCGAATCGACTCGATTTGCAGAATCGGAATGGTATATAATCGGAGTGCCGTTGATGATATATATGGTTTTGCTTCACAAACGCCCCTTATTTGAATAATATTTTTATAATCCATTTTCGATTCCATTAAAATATTCACGAAAATTAGAGATATACGATTTCGATTTATGGCAAAACGAGTCGAATCGTTTTCCATCACATACCTGATTGTCCTGATTAAATTTTGTTAGTCTCATTTCCCGGACGGGAAACGGACTCATTAATGTTTAGAGTCAATCCATTACACATACCACCTAAGCAAATGCCTTATAAACTATAAATTCTGTTTTCCACTTACCTATGCAGTTTGCCATTGTATAAATCTTGTAGGAATTGCTTCAATTTGCCTGGTTTATACATATCCTTAAAGTTGGGGAACAAATACATGTGTCTGAATGAATCGATGGCAATAATGGGCAAATCTTCTTCCGATTTACCCAAATGGTGTAGAGGATGGGCAAAACGTTTGCCATCGGCCGTTAAGAAGTTGACATTTTCTATAAACGAGAGAAGAAAGTTATTAACTTTTCTATATAAACAAAATTTGTGCAAATAACTTACGCTTCTCATCCATTAATTGCTGTTCAATAATAGCTTTGTAATCCTTAATGGAATTTGTGTCATCGGGATGATGGAACAGAATCAAGAATGGTAAACCTTCTTCGGTTAATTCTTCAGCATTTTCGAAGGTGATTTCACGTACCAAGGGTACACATTTTTCTTGGATCCAGATTTTCAATTCATCGAAATTCTTAAGGCTACCGGTATAGGTTTCATCATTTTCATGACTCAGTGCCACATCGGGACGGAATACAATTATGGGATGTCCTTTAAAATGGAAATAATGAAAGATTTTTTTATTAGTTTTGGGGTTTTTAGAAAAAGAGGAGTAAAAGTTATGCCAGTTTTTTTGATTATCCAATGGAAACGACCGAAATTAAGGTGGCTCAGTTGATATAAGTTCAAGGATTGAGATTAGGTCTTGCTTAGTGTATTAAAAACTTGGTCTTGATATACCCTAGGTATTTATAATTGCCACAATTCTGGGTTTTTTTATTTGAATAAAAAGTAAAGGTAGAAACCATGGCACACCAGCTGTTGGAATATGAAATGTCAAATCCCTTTATAAAAAAAAAATAATTTTGTTGTAATTTCCCCAACAACATAAAGAAATTTTTGACATTTCATATCCAAAATTTTAAAATACCACTACCTGCGTAATATTGCCGTGGTAGAAACACAATCAGCCTGTTGCTTGCTTTGCTCCAGTCAAGGCATATTTCTATAAGGTATATGCATGAATTACAACAACTAACAAATTTACAAAAACAACATTGTTGTTATTGAAAAATAATTGAAAATTTAATACTAAAAATTTTCTCAGGAAAAACATAAATACATTTTGAAAATCCGCTAAAACAGAACACATTTGAATCAAAATGTAAATATAAAGCATTCGGAACTGTCGTAAGAAGTATTTTATCGTAGAAAATTTCGAAGTTTCAAATTTCATGAGTAGACCCTATTATATTTTGAAAACCAAATTTACAAGTAAAGTAAAGGAACAAGTGTCGTTTAGGGGCACCTCTCGGATCGGTCTACTTAAGAACACTTTCAATTTAAAAGAGAGTTTTGATCGCGTAGCCCTCTTTTGACCGTGTCCATAGGAGAAAGTCTTAAATCCCCGGCATAGGTTTTAAAAATAATGGTGATAAAAGTAAAAAAGTCAAGACCCATATCTCGGGAAGTATGGACTTCCCCCGGAAAATTATATATCGTTGGAATCAGGGTCCCAAGGGCTACCTATGGTAAAAATTTCAGCCCGATCCGAGAGGTGCCCCTAAACAACCTAAAGGTGTGAAAGTAAGAAATTTCCGAAATGTCAACACCCATATCTCGGGAAGTATGGACTTCCCCCGGAAAATTATATATCGTTGGAATCAGGGTCCCAAGGGCTACCTATGGTAAAAATTTCAGCCCGATCCGAGAGGTGCCCCTAACCATATCTCGGGAACTATGGACTTCCCCCGGAAAATTATATATCGTTGTATTCAGGATGCCAAGGGCTATCTACTGTAAAAATTTCAGCCCGATCCGAGAGGTGCCCCTAAACGACATTTAAGCTAAAGTAAAAATACAGCTGTTTGTCACTTCTACCTTGTAGCTTCAGTAAAATAATAAATGAAAAGCAACCTAATTCAAATTCATCTTGTCCATTCTTTATTCTTTTACGGAAGCCACGCAAGCAAGAAAAATCCATTGTGTTTCTACCTCAAGTTGTCGGGAACCAGCGTGGTGCAGAGGAAAGCACGTCCGCTTTGCTCTGAGAAGGTCTGCGGTTCTATCCCTGACCAGGGGATGGTTTTTGTTCCATGAAAATTTGAAGTAAAAAAAAATTTCTTTATAATATTTTTCATTTGACAGCTTTTTATACCCTCAGCATTTATGCTAACGAGGGTATATACACTTTCATACGGGCAAAATGTGCCTCATCGAAATAATGGTTTTAGACCCCAAGTATGTTTGGACGAAATGTGTTTCAGGCAATTTGGAGTTGATTTAGCCATGTCCGTCCGTCTGTCTGTCTGTCTGGCTGGTGCGCACGATAACTCTCGAACGGATCAACCGATTCGGTTCAAAAATTGGCTATCGTAATATTTAGTCCAAACTTGGTTTAAGTTCGAAGATGGGTTATATCGGTCCACTCTTTCCGGTACCTCCCCCACAAAAGTTCGGAAATTTTGTGGGCACGATAACTCTTAAAGGAAGTAACCGATTTGGTCCATACTTTGCACATCGTAAAATTTCTACCAGATTTAGATGAGGTTCCAATATGGACTCAATCGGTCCACTCCTTCGGGTACCTCCCACACAAAATTTCGGAAAAGTTCAGTTTAGGACCTGCTCTCGAATCGCTTTGAGTTTTGTTGTAGCAACTTTTAGTCCCTGCCCCCCATACGACGCTGTAAGTTTCATCGGGGGCAAGTCCATACTTCCTGAGAAAATAGCCTGAAAGTTACAAAAAAACCCCTATGACACCGTGTGTAGTGGTTGGAGCGCAAGATAACTCCCGAACGGATCTTCCGATTCGGTCCAAAATTTGGCTTTCGTAATATTTGGTCCAAACTTATTTCAAGTTCGAAGATGGATTATATCGGTCCACTCCTTCCGGTACCTCACCCACAAAAGTTCGAAAATGTTCGGAAATTTTGTGCGCACGATAAGTCTTAAAGGAAGTAACCGATTTGGTCCATACTTTGCACAACGTAAAATTTCTACCGGATTTAAATGAGGTTCCAATATGGACTCAATCGGTAAACTCCTTCGGGTACCTCCCACACAAAATTTCGAAAATGTTCAGTTTAGGATCTGCTTTCGAATCGCCTTGGTTTTTGTTGTAGCAACTTGTATTCACTGTCCCCCATACGAAGTTACAAGTTTCATCAGGGGCAATTACATACTTCCTGAGAAAATAGCCTGAAAGTTCAAAAAACCCCCACACAAAATTTCGGATAAGTTCACTTTAAGACCTGCTATTGAATCACTTTGATTTTTGTTGAAGCAACTTACGTTCGCTGCCTCAATTACGATGGTAAACGTTTTTTCAGGGGCAAGTCCATACTTCTTGAGAAAACAGCCCGAAGGTTGCAAAAACCCCCTATGACACTCCCATGGTCTATATAGGTCCATTCCTTTAAGTACCTCCTCCGCAAAACTTTTGAACTTTAATCCTAATTTAAATTTTTCTCGGTTCATACGCCCAAAATTTTGAAACCCTCTAAATACACATGTTTTTTGGGAAAAAAAACTGTTTCAATTTACACAGGCTGAGGGTATATCTCTGTCGGGAAAGCCGACTGATACTTTTTTACTTGTTCCTTTATAAAATTTCTCATTTCACATTTTCATAGAACAAGAATTGAGCCCCAGACTATCAAAATTTTCGGCGGTTTCAAATCCCCTCAGCATAAAATTACATTTGCTGAGTATTTCAGCCATGAAAAAGTTCTCTACAAGTAGTGTCGCAAAATACGCCGTTTGGACTCGGCGATAAAAGGTAGGTCAAACATCATTGAGCCAATATGAATGGTCGTGCGCTCATTGATATGAGAGAAGTCTCCTTTGTCCTCTCAGGCATGTTGTGGGAACATATCTGTGTAAGTAGGGGGTTTTAAGTAGGGGGTTCTCCTATCATGAAATTTGGAATTGTGGCAATAATAACAGCTCTAGGGTAAATGATTTAAAGATAATTCGTTTTTGAGGTCTTTTGGTTATTTTGCAATCCTTGAACTTTTGAGGTTATGAGTAAGTAACCCATTTTGAGGTTATGTCTTGATAATGAAAATTATTTCAAATTAGTTCTATTTTTTACAACCAAACAGTAAAGCCAAAGCAAAAGTGTTAAGAAATTAAAAAGAAAAATAACACAAACAAAACAAAAATAATAATTACCTAAAGTTATATTATGTATTGCATTACCTAGAGGTTTATTTTCACCACCTTTTGTTGTAGTTGGAGAGTAAGCATTATTTTTTTTTTGTTTACAATAAAAGGTAGATAAAGATAAACGTGAAAAAAATCAAAGTTGTTGTGTTAGAGAGAGAGCATGCACTCGTTAAAAGTTAGTATAACGTTTCATTTTATATAAACACAAACAACATACCTGGTGGATGCATGGCCTGGGCTGCCTCACCAAAACCAACATGGAATTGACATTCATCCTTGAGATTTGAGGCAACTTTACGGAATGTATCATATTCCGGTTGATCACGACGATCAAAGTAGCCAATGATAATACGTTTTTTCGAATCCAATGTTTCCAAATCTTTTAGAGAATGGAATTCTTTAATGGGATCCTCTAATTGTTTCTTTACGAATTCTAGGAAAGCTTCGGCTGAGCGTTGTCCACGATATTCACGTTTTGATAGTTGGCCATTGCGGACAATTTTCAATGTTGGATATTTGGTAATGTGAAAACGTGAGGCAATGCCAGTCTCTTTGTCACAATCGACTTTACCAAGGACAACCTGGCCGGGATCGGGGAAAGCCTCCCTAACCTGTAAAGAAACAACAAATTAAAATAAATAAATCAAATTTTACATGTTTTTACATTAATTACCTTGTCTGCAGCCTCATTAAATATGGGTGCTAATAAATTACTAAATCTACACCATTCAGCATAAAAATTTAAGAATACCAATTCATTAGAAGCTAGAAGAATTAAAAAAATATGAATTAATTAAATATATAAAATAAATTAAGGCAAAAATTGAGAGTAAATATTTGCATATACAAATCATTAACGAATTCTTCAAATCTATATCAAATATTGTGTAATATATGTACGTATATTTTTTGAAACAAATCAGAAACCTGTTTTAGATTAGCTTAAAGTTCATAACCCAATGACACATAATCACAGCTCGAAATGTGTCTTACGTCGCAGTACCAAAGTGAAAGTTATTATGTCAAATAATTAGCTCTGTCTTAATGACACACATCCAAGATGAAATTTGAAATAATTACATAAGAAAGAGCTACATTTGAACCTTAATTATTCCGTCTAGCTAGACAGAAATCAAACAAGCTTGGTTTGGTAACAAAGAAAAATACCGAGATCAATGACTTTTTGGGAATTGAGGCTTATTAACTTTTTCTTAAATTGCAACAAAAGATCAGCTTTTCCATAACTTTTTTTTTTTTGGTTAAACAAAGTTTCATGTCACTTTTCGAAGCAGGTGTTTTTAATTTATCTTTCAATTAATTGTTTTAAAACAGTATTTTTAACATATGTACATACATACATATGAATTATTTATTTTATTGTTTTATTTGCATTGTTTGTTTATAGCCCTCAAGCATTTCTGATAACACTAATTGAAGTCATTAAAAACATTTGTTTCTGAAGCAAAAAAAAAAAAAAAAAACTATTTAAAAAAGTTTTTATTACAACAAACTTGTTAACAAGGAAATTAAAAATTATGGTAGAAAAAATAACTTAGACAAAATTGGCATGAGTAATGTAAGAATATGGGTGCCACCGTGGTGCAATGGTATTGCAGGTAATCATGTCCGGAATCCCAGGCCAGACAGCATTACATTTTCAACGGTAGCAAAAATAGCCCTCAGTGTAATGTTGACGACATTTTCCTGAGCATGTCAGTCATGAGAAACTTCTCTACAGGTGGTGTCTTAAGACACTCCGTTCGGACTTGGCCAATGCACTCTTTGATATGAGAGAATTCTCCCTTGTCCCTTCGGGGATGTTTTGGCGTGATGGGTTAGGTTTCAAACAATGGTACACCAAAACATATCTTGTCCACAATTTCGGAGCTTATGCAAAGAGCCTTATCAAAGCTGTCCCGTTGGGCCACCACAAATGGCCTTGGTGTAAATCCAACGAAAACAGAACTGGTATTGTTCACCAGAAAGCGTAAGCTCGGCGACTTCATACCACCAACATTGGATGGAGTGCAGTTACATCTATCTCCTGAGGCCAAATACTTAGGTACAATCCTGGATTCTCAATTGAGATGGAAAAGGAACGTCGAGGAACGGACGAAGAGAGATATGATCGCACTTTATTCATGTAAGAATTCGATTGGGAAAAGTTGGGGGTTAAATCCAGCTATTATACACTGGTTGTATAATACTGTTGTGAGACCCATCCTATCCTATGGATGTCTTGTCTGGTGGCATGCGCTTCGACATAAGTCGAACTCTGGCAACATGGACAAGGTGCAAAGGGCAACCTCGATCCTGATAACTGGAGCTTTTAGAAGTACACCACAAGCAGCTCTGATTGCGATGCTAAACCTCTTGCCCACGAGACTTAGCATCAAAGGTCAAGCAGCACGTAGTGCCCTAAGGCTACATGAATTGAATCGTTGGCGTGACAGCACCTATGGTCATGCATGCATTCTTCGGGAGCTAGGGCCAAACCTTAGCTTGAATCAGCAGCGGAAATTCAGCGACTACTTATCACCAATCCATAGATTTGATGATTTTGAGGTCGTTATCCCTAGTAGAGATGACTGGATCCGTAGTAACCCTCCTCTGGACGGTCTGGCTTTCTATACAGACGGTTCCAAGATGGAAGAAGGAGCTGCCGGAGCTGGCGTCTACTGCTAGAAGCTTTGCCTCGAATACTCATATAGGTTGAACAGCGACTGTAGTGTTTTCCAAGCAGAAATCTTCGCGATCAAAATGGTCGCAGAGTTGATAAAAAGTCTGGATGCTGAAATCTTTGATCCGGTGACTATCTTCGTTGATAGTCAGCCGGCTCTTAAAGCCATCAAATCCCCCAATATCAAGTCTGAGGCCGTTCTTGAGTGTAGAACTGCTTTGGCGAACCTCACTAACGCTGTCCGACTCTGCTGGGTACCGGGGCACTGTGACATTGTGGGAAACGAGAAGGCAGATGAACTGGCAAGACAAGGATCTCAATCAACAAGTCAAGCCATCACTGATTCTATCAAACCACCCATATGTCACGTTTTTCGGAAGGTGGAGACTTTTTTTGAAGAACAAGCCAAGGAACTATGGCATAATGAGGCCATTTGGCCGAATCTTTCAACAAAGAGAACAACTTCACTTTTAAATTTGAGTAAATCAGAAATCAGTGTATTGACGGGAGTCATTACCGGCCATTGCAACATCCGAGCTTTTATCGGCAAATGGGAGGATGATGGCGTGGACTATTGCAGGCTCTGTGAAGATGAGGAGGAAACGGAGACGATCGAGCAGATTTTATGTCGTTGCCCGATGTTAACTCGAAAGCGATATAGATTAACAGGAATACGCTTTCTCCAAGCCTAACCTTCTACTCAAACATGGAACCAACAATCATAAACAACATCATCAAAAATCTGAATTGGCTGGGACGGCGCGACCCATAAGCGTAACTACTTCTCTGACAGTTTTGTCCACCATCGCCAAATAAACCACCCTCTCTTTATTTATTATATCTTCATTCTTTCTTATAATTATTTTATTTATTACTACTTTCCAAACCACACCCCTTTTTTTTATTTTTCTCTCTTTTCTCTTGTCTTTTCAGGTAATTCTGGACCTCTTTTTTCCTTATGGATGATCACAATGGACCGAAAGGTCTCCGAGTGACGTAGTCAATATATATATATATATTGACTACACATCCCCAAACCTAACCTATCTCTATATTTGCTCAGTATAATGTTCTGCGATGCATTAATTGGTCAGATCTGCTTTTAAAGACTTAAATGTCGTTTAGGGACACTATAGGAAGCACTCGTGTTTTGCTGATCACGGCGATGTACACATATTTTTCCTTGGGAGATAGGCTGACTTCCGTATCGTCAATTGTTTGGCAAATGACTGCAAATATGTGAACTGCTATGTTTCTTAACGCCATAGTACTTAACAACTGAACCAAATGAAGCTTTATAAGCGTGGAAAGATAGATAACAGACAATACTATGACAAAATGAAAAAAAAAAACACAAAAAATATCCGAGTTTTACGTCAATTTGTGCAACCATTTTTTATGGCGTTTAAACGACCAGTGGCTTTAAGTGGGTTAATTTTCCATTTCGTAGGTGACAAAAGGGGGGTCATTGCGAATAAAATTAATGTGAGTTATCCCACTTTCTACTTTATGTTGAAACAGCAGATTGACAAAACTTACGGGGAGTTTTCATTCAGATTAACCCTCAAGACTTTTTGCCCGGCGCACACCATTATTCTACTCATTAAATTAAACAGGTGGTGAGCAGTGGATTTAGCGGGGGATATTTTCATATTACAACATTCGCGACATAGCTCATCGTAAATTTTGGTGGTACCTACTCGAGAGAGTGGGGCTCTTACACGGCATAGACCACTCCTCTTTAACCCATTACCCTCGGGGCTCTCTATAAATAGCCAGTTAAAACAACAAGTTCGCCTCTTCGAATCTGTCACGCCGTTGGAAGTAACACCTGTTCTATCGTCCTTCTTCCCGGGATTCGAGAGTGATTTAACCATTGCGCACAATTTGCTTAATCTTGGACCAATATTGATTTGCATCAGTTGGTTAGACACCTTGACTTAAATTTCCTTTAGAGGCACCTAAGGTAGGAAGACCATATTTGCACCATAGGTAGTCCTTTCTATTCTGATTCCAAAGGTGTATAACTTTTGTCCCGGAAATGTATACTTCCCAAAATATACATCGTTGGAATTAGAATAGAATGGGCTATGTGTGGGAAAATGCCGACTTTTTCCGCCAGGTGGTTAAGTCACTTTCGAACCCTGGAAGAAGGGAAGATAGGACTTCAGTCACGTTTGGCGACGTTACGTTGACTGACCCGAAGAGGTGCGCAAGTAATTTCAATCGACAGTTTGTCGAGCATCCCGAAAGTGACAGGGCGAAGAGAAGAGTATTACGTCGCATCAGATCTCTTCCTGCCGAGGATGAACCACCACAATTTACAATGGATGATGTTGCCAATGCCATCAGGAACGCTAAATCATCCAAAGCGTTGGGCCCTGATGGAATCTCCATGGTAATGTTGAAGCAGCTGGATGAGCGGGGAGTCGAGTATCTCACCAATGTCTTCAACTTGTCGCTAGCCACCCTCGTTGTTCCCGAAGTCTGAAAATGGGCAGGGTGGTCCCACTACGGAAGCCAGGCAAGGATGCCAGCAAAAGTGAATCGTACAGACCGATTTCGCTTTTGTCGCTCGTAGCAAAGACCCTTGAGGCCTTAGTCCTCCCCAGTTTCAGAAATAGCTATCAAGTTGCCGATCATCAACATGGATTCCGTAAGCAGCACAGCACGACAACAGCGCTGCACGCCATTACCACATATATCTGTAAAGGACTCAACCAGAGACGGCCGTGCGATAGAACAGTGATGGTGGCTCTTGACTTATCAAAAGCCTTTGATACAGTCAGGCACTCCATGCTGTTTGAGGACATTGAGCAGACAACCCTCCGGCCAAGCTTGAAACGTTGGATAGTCAACTATATGTGTGGACGCCAGTCGTACGTGGAATTCAGGAATAAGAAGTCCAAACCCAGTAGAGTGAAACTGGGAGTTCCCCAAGGTGGGGTGATATCTCCGGAACTGTTTAACCTTTACCTCTCCTGTATTCCACCCGCTCCAGACGGCATTGAGATCGTGACGTATGCGGATGATTGCACGATCTTGGCGTCGGGTACCTATCCTGATGACATCTGTGAGAGACTGAACAACTATTTAACTGATCTTACCACCTTTTTCCATTCGAGGAATATGCAGATTTCCCGCACAAAATCTACAGCCACTCTGTTCACCACATGTACAGCGCAGTTTGGACGTGAGTTGAATGCGTGGTCGACGGTAGCAGAATTCCGACCACAAACTGCCCTAAAATTTTTGGGAGTCACATTCGACACTACATTCACGTCGTGCGCACACGCCACAGCTATCTGCGACAAGTTGGAAAGTAGGAACAAGGTCCTCAAGTCCCTGGCCGGCAGCACTTGGGGTGCAGATAAAGAAACCTTGTTGGCCACGTATAACGCGATAGGTCGGTCTGTGGTAAGCTATGCGGCTCCAGTCTGGTCCCCAAGATTGTGTGATTCGAACTGGAAAAAGATTCAAACTTGCCAGAATGCCGCCGTGAGAACAGCGACAGGGTGCCTCCTCAAATCTTCAGTGGACCATCTACATGAGGAGGCAAAAATTCTTCCTGTAAAGCAACACAATGAGATGCTTTCGTTGCAGTACCTGCTTGGATGTTATGGTGTGAGCCATCCCAATCACCATCTTGTGGGTAGGCCCGGCCCATTCAGGGAGATCAGGAAGGATATACATGCTCTAGAGGGAGAGGTCCAACGATACAGGAGAGAACCCCTAGATCAACAAGCATATCAAGCAGGATTGAATAGCATTCACACGGACGCAGTTGCCAAGGCCTTAAGCAATTATAGTGTGAATAAAGTACTCGGAGTACATCCTCCATCTATCGCAGCTGAGGAGCGTCAGCTGCCACGACAAACCAGAGTAGTTTTGGCTCAACTACGCTCGGGATATTGCAGTCGCCAAAATTCGTATTGGGCGGAAATCGATCGCGCCGTGCAAGACATATGCCCAGTATGCGGCATGGGCCCGCACGACACACAACACCTTTTTAACTGCCCCGCCAAACCTACCCATCTAACTCCAGTGGATCTGTGGCTACATCCCATCGAAGCAGCCACTTTTCTGGAACTGGAGATAGACCCAGAGCCAGATTGAACAGAGGAACGAACAAATAAACATAACAAAACAAAACACTGTTACAACAACAACAGGACGGATTGGCAAAGCCCATGATGAGCATTAAAGTTCTCTAGCACCAGACGGTTATTGCCTTCCAAAAGCGAACTAATGTCGGGCTTATAATGCAGGACACAACTACAGTATTTATACGCAGTCCCACACTTTACTGCTGCCCCCATTACATTCCATATATGGGTCACTAGAGTCAAGCGAGATCGCAACGTTGTTTCTTAGATCGTAGCAGCCATGATGTTTTTCCGACTCAAAGTCTACAATTTACCTGACTTTTTTGCAGAGACTGTTGCAATTGAATAGCAAGAACGATGGATTTTCGGGGCTCTGAACAATATGTCGTGTTAAATTCTGCGGTGATTGTAGTTAGGGAGAATGTAGGGCCGTCTAGTATTCCAACGACGAAGTTGGAGCCAGGCAGGGAGATGTTCTAGAGTAGTCCAGGTGGCGGCTAAGACCAGTGCGGCCTCGGAAGTACACCCATGTTGGCATGTGGTAGATGCGGATCTGGCAAACGGAAAATATCAATTGACCGAGGTTCTTCTCTATCCCGGTACGGACCAAAAGATCATGGCAGGGAGATGTTCTATCGCAGCAAACAGCAATATAACATGTATTTTAGTAGTCCAGGTGGCGGCTAAGACCAGTGCGGCCTCGGAAGTACACCCATGTTGGCATGTGGTGGATGCGGATCTGGCAAACGCAAAATATCAATTGACCGAGGTTCTTATCTATCCCGGTACGGACCAAAAGAGCATGAAGCAGGCATTTCGCAATATATTACCGCCCCCATGGTGAAAACATACTCAAACCTTCCCATTCGGAATTTTTGCACCATCATTATTTGGCGCTTATAGTTTAAAGTCAAATACAATAATTCAGTTTTTGTTTTCTTTAATCTAATCGCTCACTTCAAAAAGGTTTCCTCATAGTGTAATGTAGGGCATTCATATTGAATCATCAATAGTGAATGATTCATATACATAAATACATTATATGTTTATCAAAACTACAAAACAAATCTAGTCAAAACCCCCACTTTTGTGGGCACATGCAAAAAATCTTTTAAAATATTTGCTTAGATTCCGTCCTCTTCATATGCAACTATTCGAAAACTGTTGTAAAATGTTATTTCTTCTCAAACACATAATCACGCGATCAGCCTTTACAATCAACAAGTATTGTGTGATAAAGAATGTGTGTCATTGTAAATAGAAACAATTCCAACGCCATACCAACAAATATACCCTTTCTTAATTAAAATCGTAACAAAATTTTGTAGGTTAATGTTAAATGAAAAGGTCAATAAACAGGCCTAAATATTCAACGTTTGTCTGCGGCATGGAAAATGTTAGGTGTGCGCAGACATAAAAGAAATTGATGGTGTTGTGCCTCCTCTGTCTACTACTTGTTTGTTTACATTTCTTTTTGTTTGTCTATTTGTTAGTTTGTTGGTGAAGCATGGTGAAGATAATACACCGCTAGCATAATAAGATTGATGCACACACTCTAGCGCACATACCCTAAAGGTTGTGAATGAATAATTATAAATGTGACACGTCAAGAGGCAACTATCAAACAAAAATCACTGCATTGAGATGAGATATTGGCAGACACCATAAACCTTACCCTATCGAAGTGGCTGCCTCACATCCCTTAGAAAAAACGAAACAATTAAAAAACACAACAAGATTGTTTTCTGTCAGAATATAAACAAATTATGTTTTAATTGAAAGCCACTCTTCAAGATAAGGTTGAGGGTTTCTGGAAGTTTGCATACAAACACATACAACTATTTGAGGAAGATTGAACGTACAACAACAAACACAGTCACTCACCTAATGTCATATCAATATTTTCACTGGTCAATGATACCGCCCCGCTATCTACGGGATGATAGAACACATAAAATATCTGCAAATATATATAAAAAATGAAGGAAGCATTTTTAAAAACATCGTGTGCAATAATAATAACAATAAACATAAACATTAAATTGGAGGGCCACGAGCAAATCTTGGCCGGCTGGCAGACTTGGTAAAGCAAATCAAAATGCTTGCTTATGACGTTTCGCATACGTGTTTCTTTTTTAAAGGGTACGGAATTTTCACTACCAACCAACCGACCCGTTGATGTTGTTCCTCTCTCCCACAAACACTTACCATAAATACCGCTACGTAATAACATTTGCTCAGATTCCACGCTCGCATATCTGTGATTTGTTTTATTAATTGCGGGTACGTTTACTTAGAAAATTAACTTAATTTCTAGAAAAATAATTGTTTAAACGTATTGTTGGGAATCTTCTTCTAAACTTTTCCCCTGCTCCAACTGAACTTGCTCAACTAAATAATCAGTGTTGCAGAGATTGGTAATCAAAGTCTAGTTGGTACATAGTTGTATGAAATGGTAGTAATATTAAATGTGTGGTGATATCGAATTAAAAAGTGTTCCATTGGTGCAAATTAAATGCAGAGAATACCCCGGTTACACTATTGAAGGTTAACCCACTGGGTCTAATAGATCCAGTGGGTTAATATTTGCTGGTTATAGTGCGGTTACACTACAGTTTTTTGCCGGGTTAACCCACATTATGAGGATTTATTACTTAATCTGGTCAAATCTGACCAGATTTGCCATACAAAAATTAAATCCTCTCACAACTGGGTTTATTTTAAATCCGGCACAAATCCACCAAAAATACAGTGTTGTATTCGGTATTTGTGCAAAAAAATCCAACTCTACTCAAAAAGTACCAAAAGTTGCAACTGTTTTTGCAACAGAGTTTGTCGTGTTTTACACGTTTACGATTGGTCGTATGAGATTTTATGGAGTTAGTAAATCTAAAGTTATTTGGAAATCATAAAATTATTAATTTTTTTTTTTCATTAGACACTTTTTTAACAAAAAGTACGCTTGATACCTTGATACAAAAATGTATCAGTGTGTGTAAAATATACCAATATGAGCAAAGAGGGGACGATACCTCATGCGAGAAATTGTAAAAGTGTTAAACACGACTTTATTAGTTATTTTGTATGTATACGTAAACAAACATCAGCTGACAGTTTATATCCTCGAAAAGCTAAGTGTAACCAGCAAAGATTAACCCACTGGATCTATTAAACCCAGTGGGTTAACCTTCAATAGTGTAACCGGGGTATTACACTTAGCTTTTCGAGGATATAAACTGTCAGCTGATGTTTGTTTACGTATACATACAAAATAACTATTAAAGTCGTGTTTTACACTTTTACAATTTCTCGTATGAGATATGGTCCCCTCTTTGCTCATATTGGTATATTTTTCACACAGGCATACATTTTTGTATCATGGTATCAAGTGTACTTTTTGTTAAAAAAGTGTCTAATGTAAAAAAATAAATAATTTTATGATTTTCAAATAACTTTAGATTTATTAACTTCATAAAATCTTATGCGACCAATCGTAAACGTGTAAAACATGACAAACTCTGTTGCAAAAACAGTTGCAACTTTTGGTACTTTTTGAGTAGAGTTGGATTTTTTTGCACAAATACCGAATACAACACTGTATTTTTGGTGGATTTGTGCCGGATTTAAAATAAACCCTGTCGTGAGAGGATTTAATTTTTGTATGGCAAATCTGGTCAGATTTGACCAGATTAAGCAATAAATCCTCATAAAGTGGGTTAACCCGGCAAAAAGCTGTAGTGTAACCGTACTAGAATGTCGTGTAACGTTTATGCCAAGTTTACACTTGCGCTCCAAAATCCACTGGATTTCACGAAATCCTGAAATACACACCGGTGTTTGCACTTATTTTTTGTTGATTTCAAACATATCACAATGATTAAGGTGCTGCGCAGCTGATCGAACATGAATTTTCAAAACAAGTTGTTGTAAATTGAATTAATCATCAAAAATATACGACAGTATAGAACTTTACAACTTTATTTGGAAAATTATCGTAAAATTATCTATATATCGTATTAATTGTGTATAGTACCAACAAATGAAAAAATAAAAAATAATGATTTTATCGTTGAGACTTCGTTATAATAAATTTTGATATATAAAAGTTGTGCTCAGAACCTGCACAATATTAGTACTTGCAGTAGTTTTCCCGTTTAGTGCTAAAAATGCGTTTCCGTACTCCGAAATCTAGCAAGACTTGCACTTCTCTTTAAACAAAAATAGCGTCGTGATTTCGTGCGGAATCAAGCAAAATTTATCATGATTTCGCATACAAAAATGAAATCATCTCATTTCGTGATTTCAGCAAAATCAACATCGAAATCACAGTACACATGATATACAACCTTGCTTTTGCCTAAAAAAGTACCAAAAGTTGCAACACTTTTCACGTATCACAATAAACAAGGAAGATGTGCGAATTGCTGCAACAAAAATTTTAGTACCAAAATTTGTAAACAACGTGAAAAAATAT
This sequence comes from Musca autumnalis, assembly GCF_047663935.1. NCBI lineage: Eukaryota > Metazoa > Arthropoda > Insecta > Diptera > Muscidae > Musca > Musca autumnalis. The sequence goes on along the minus strand of NW_027411866.1, from coordinate 35,825,164 downwards.
TAAATTACTTTGTTACAATGCTATTTTTCATTGTGTTCCCATACTTTTTTAGTGGTAATTTTAGAAAATAGATCGAATTGTCAAAAATTTCTCCCCCATACAAATTTCTTAAAAAATACGGGAACGGAAAAATGACGGAAATTGCAAAAACTCCAGCAGAAACGTCAAAGTCAACGTATCAGCTATAATATTAGATAACAATGAACATATGAATATGCTTGCTGCTACTTTCTACTAGGCCAAAATTGTATGGCAGACAACAGGAGAAGAGAGATATGTTTGAAATCAACAAAAAATAAGTGTAAACACCGGGGTGTATTTCAGGATTTCGTGAAATCCATTGGATTTTGGAGCGCAAGTGTAAACTTGGCATTAGTTAGCTTTACAAACTGCGAATGAAATCGGTTGAAAAATAGATGAGTTATGGAATTTTTTGTGTTTTAACTTTTTGGCTTTTATTTTATAAAAGTTGGTACCTTTGGGCGTATGATTGTAATTTGAATTTGTCTACTTAATAATTACGCACAAGGTACCAAACTTTTATAAAGAAAAAACCAAAAAGTTAAAACACTAAAGATGGCATAACTCACGCATTTTCCAACCGATTTCATTGGGTTTCCCCATTTTGTAAAGCTAACAAAATTCTTGATAAAGGAGATAATTACGCTATTTGGTGTCTTCTACGCAGCCTGGAGCGAGAGGGAAAGCATTTTCCCGTTTATTATTGCGTTTTTGTCACACTTAAATAACTATAACTTAAACATTTGCTAACAGATTTTTTAAAATTAGGTCTTGTTCGAAAGACAAGATGTTCACCTTTTAAATAAAAAAATAGTCTGTAAAAGTCCATTCTGGAAAAAACAAGTTATGTCCGATTTATGTTGAAAATCCAAGAAACCAAGTTTTTCACTACATTTACCGTTAAAAATCAAAAAACGAAGTGACCCAAAAAAACCAAAGGTATTTTCGTCTTCCATGGACTCCCACAAAACTGAATATAAGTATCAGAACCCCCGCAAAAAAAAAATTGTCAACTTTTGTAGCACAGTGTTATTAATGTTAATTATTTTGTGTCTTTACCAATCGCTTACATATGCAAAAATCTTAAATTTAACGTGCGTGGACACTAAGTCTGTGTTTAGACACACAAATTTCTCGGGAAAGTAAATTGAGTTTTTGGGAGAGAGCGGAGAGGAAAGAGCTCCTCAATACTCTTTCCTACCCCCTATTGCCTAAAAACTGAATTTACTTTCCCGTGTGTCTAAACACGGACTAACGAAATTGGTTTCAGGAAACCTTGCTAGTCTGACCATCGACTAACCCTGCATTTACAAGTGACAGGACAGTTGAGTACATGTATTGATTGTCAAAACCCCAAAATTTGCCTGTGTGACGTAGGCGTCCAGACAACTGCAAAGGAAAATCATCGATTTCTTATTGTTTTCCGTTCACAAACTTTGTTTTTGTTCATGTTCTTTTGTTTTCAACACTTTTTCATTGTTATTTCACTTATTTTTTATAAAAATTTCAAAAATTTGTTAACCCTACTGTCTGTGAAAAAATGATGGACAGCTGGAAGACAACCGAAAAATGTATGTATGTGTTAGTAAATCAGAGTTGTATTTGAAGACAAACTGTCTGGTGTAAACGCCAAGTTACCGACAAAAATCGGTAAAATTAAAACACAAAATTATGAATGAAAAATTCAAATAAACGTTGACAACACTGTTGCTATCGGTAGTAATTTTCGACTACTTTTTATTTGTCGCTAACTTAGTCCCAATTTACATTAGGCGAGTTTACTTGCGGCAATTGTCAGTTTGATGGAGAGAGAGGTGAGGTATATGGTAACCCTTTGCCTCTCAGCCCCCTCTCTCACCTACAAACTGACAATTGCCGCAAGTAAACTCGCCTAATGTAAATTGGGACTTACCTACAAACATCGTGAAGTCCCGAAATTATAAGAATTTTAATTTTACCGATTTTTGTCGGTAACTCCAAAAATTAGTTAGTCCCGGGCCACACTAGAGTAATTTCAATGAAATTTTGACATGAAACTTTGCATTTTTTGGGAAAAATTCATAATTTTAAGAAATTAGTGTACGCGGTTTCATGTGTTCTGCAATTTTGCTTTGTTGCAATATTCGTATGAAAAAAACGGACCGTTTTATTTTACATTTTCTTTTAGTTTCATGTCAAAATTTCAGTGAAATTACTCTTAATGTGGCCCGGGACATAGAGAATCGCACCACTGATTACCAATTACCATCAAATCCTGTTCTATAAAATTTAAACTAATCGTTCTAAAAGTTTTGGTATAAAGATTTTATTTTATTTGCATTTAATACAAGTTAACAGTTACAATGGTAAGTAATAAATATGGAGTATAATTCATTTCACAAAAATAAAGGAATGTTCAGCAAAAATTAATTAACTTTCATTAAAAATTCGTTCAAAAATTGTCCATTTCATTTAAAAGAATCTATTGAAACGATCGTATTCGTATGATGTATACAAATGGCTGACAAAATTTGAAACTTTTAAATTAAATAAATTTACTAAATCTAAACCAATTGATATTCGTATCTTCAACGAGGGTACCAATAACATTATTATTGGTTTAATACAACCATTATAGGCAACATTTACACGAATTTTACCAATAATATCATTTAGTTGGCCATCAACTGTCTTTATAACTGATGGATAACAGGGATATATTTCCAAACGATTTCTTTGAACAAAATCAATACAGCCAAGGCCCAAACATGTTACTTCGCTACCGGTATCAATAAAACCACGAAAATGCCATCCATTTACGAATACATCAATACAGTTGGCACTATTGTGATATTCACTTATCATAGCTTTAGCGATTTGTTTGCGATAATGTACACGTTGTTTGTGATTTTCTCTTACTCTTGCTATTTTCTTCGTAATTTTAGATTTGGTTGTTGTATTATTTTTAATATTTTTATTACTATTATTATTGCTGTTTTCATCTTTAGTTTCCTTATCGTTATTATTCGATGATAAAGATTGCAATTCTTTCAAGACATCATCTGTCAAATCCTCTAAAATATCATCCAATAATGCAATGAAGTCATCGGGACAATCTTTTATGGGCATTTTTGATTTTTCACCAGTTTTTGTTGCGTTTTGATTTTCTTGTGATCCTTTTCCTAAGGAATCAATTTTTGTATATGTCCGTGACATTCTTTTAGCTAGAAAGAATTTTTCTTACTGCTAAAATGGAAAGAAAAATAAAATAAAATATGTTCTTATTCCATTTAGATGAAAATACGAGTCGTAATTGTTGCTCTTTTGTGGGTTAAAGAAATTGTACGCTTTTCAATAAGATAGCACGGCCGTGTTCTCACAAATGTCAACACTGATCAGCTGATTTTTTGCCGCCAATGTGAAGTATTTTTTTACTTCTTTAACCTTTGGAAATAAATCTAATATTTTCGAAACAAATACAGGATTAGCAAATTTTTGGGACTGTACTCACCGATATTAGTAAATATTATATAAAGTTTCATATATTTCCGCAATTTAATTGAATTAAATTCACTCACACACAGATCCTGCCTGCTTGTTTCAATTGGAAAAAAATACTACTTTTGAAGCAGCTATTCGCATAGTTGTATAAAAACGGATCAACGTAAAATAACGTCATACGCCATTAACAACAATACCGCAACCAGAGTTTTTTTGCGATCCTCACAATTACTAGCATTGTTCCAGAACTAAAAAGGGCATAAATTGAATACTCTACCAGCTGGCGGATAAATCTGAAATGTTTACCACAGGTAGATCTTTACGTCCTGATTACAAAAATATAAAGTTTGTTGGGGGGAAGTCCACACTTCCCGTGATATGAGCCTCTGAAGATCCGAAAATTCCCTTGTTAAAGAAAGAAAAAAATTAAATTAAAAAAATGTTGTTCCCGTGCTCTAAATTGGCTCCTGTCCATAGGAGAAATTCTCAAATCCCCGGCCGAAGGACGGCTACTTAGAAAAAACTTACAATTTAAAAAAATTCAGATTTTTTAAAAAGTTTTTACACATTTGTGCCCAAAATGTGTTCACCAAAAAAGTTGCAAAATGTTCTCTCCTCTTTGAAGAAAAATGGCGGTGAATAGCTTTCTCTTTAGAAACTTTTTACACGACAAATTTGGGCGAGCAAAAATGTGCAAGATGTTTGCCGGCTTCTTTTAAAATGTACGATTTTGTAATAGCCGGGGTTCGTCCGGGGATATAAGTCGTTTTCCTATGGACAGTCCCAAATTTCGGCAACGCAAACATTTTCTTGGGGCCTGTGTGAAACTTTCTTTCAGAAAGGGTATATAGAAGCACATTTTCTTTCAGAAAGGGTCTATAAAAACACAATTTCCTTCAGAAAGTGTCTATAGAAGCACATTTTCTTTCAAAAAGGGTCTAAGAAACACAATTTCTTTCAGAAAGAGTCTATAGAAGCACTCTTTCAGAAAGGATACATAAAAACACTCTTTTTATCTGTGGTAAAAAATCATAAGAATCCGAATGGTGCTGCCATACGTTGTTGTTTAGTGACGACTAGATGGTCTTAAAATTTCTGTGTTACCCTGTGTTTCAGAGAAACTGAGATTCTCTTCACATCCACGTTATTTTGTGTTTTTATTTTGGTTACACGTGAAAAGTTTGTATCAGAAGAATTGAAATAATTTTTTGGGAAAATCATGAATAAAAACAAAAAATCTGGATTGAAATCTAAAACCGTGGAGGATGAAGTAACCAAAACGCTACAGACTACGGAGAAGCCAGCAATGAAAAACAAATTGGCAAAGAAGAAAAATAAATTGTTGGATGGAAAGAAACAGAAGAAGGAAAAGGTGGAAAAGGAGGACACTTCTAAATCTCCTAAAGTCAATCAAGTTGAACAAAATGACGAAAAACCCAATCTTAGTAAGGCTGAGCTGAAAAAGATTGAAAGGAAAAAGGCTAAAAAGTTGGCCCAAAAATTGAGGAAAGCTGAGAAAAAGGCTACTGGTGGTGACAAAAATAAGATAGAGAAACCGCCACAACAGCCACAAGAAGATAAGAAAGAGGATCAGGATAAGGCAGAAAAGAAGAAGAAGGCAAAGAAACGCAAGCTGGAAGGGGATGAAGAAAAACCCACAAATGCAACAGTTGATGAGCAGGGAAAAAATAAGAAGAAAAAGAAACAAAAGAAACCCAAATTGACAAAAGATGAGGTAGCAAATAACACAGAGGGGGCGGCGGAAAAGGCAACAGAGCAACCAACCAAACCAGACACAACAAAAGCCGCAACCGACTTATCCGAACGTGTGTTGAAGAAAAAAGAAAGAAAACTGAAGAAACGTGAAGCATTAAAAGCCCAAAAGTTGGCTGAAAAGAGCTCCCGCGATCCTGCTCAAGAAGAGGCAACAGTATTTGTTGGAAACTTACCGGTGAATACAAAGCGTGTACAAATAGCTAAATTGTTCAAAAAGTATGGACCGGTTCATGCTATACGTTTGCGTACTTGTGCTGGAGAAATCCTCCATAAGCATAAAATGCGCAAAGCTGCTGGTGCTCTTAATGCTTACGTGGTGTTGCCAAGTAAAGAAGCCGCTGAAAAGGCTTTGGAATTAAATGGCACCGAACTCAAGGGAATGCATTTGCGTGTAACCAAATCCAGTTTTAAGCACTCTGCCTCAGCTGAAGAGTCCAAAGAAGAAATTAAGCGTACAATTTTTGTGGGAAATCTTAAGTACTGTAAGTTGTGAGAAGAGAGGATGAAGTTTTGGATTATTTATAATTGTTTTTTTTTTCTTTTCCAGCTGCCACAGAAGAGTCTCTTAGGGAGACTTTTAGTAGTTGCGGAGAAATAGAGTATGTGCGTTGTATACGTGATGGTGACAAGGGTTGCAAAGGTGTGGCCTATGTCCGTTTCAAGACTGCCGATGCTGTGGGTTTGGCTTTGGAGCTGAATCAAACCCTTTTAGATGATCGCCCAATTAATGTTGAACGTTACAGTGTTAGGAAATTGGGAGCCAAGGAACAGCGTGATGCCCAGACAGCCAAAGACAAACATAATCCAAAGGACAAGAAATTCGTTAAGGGTGCCGGTGACAAAGCCAAGAAATTCAATAAACCCAAAGATTCAAACAAAAAATCTGGCAACAACAAATCTCAAGATGATGGCGATGATAGTAAAAAGTCCAAGAAAAGTGAATTCCGTGGTGTCAAAGTTGAAGCCTTAAAGAAGAAGATGAAACAGAAAAAGAAGAAGCCAAATCAGGCCATGAATATTGCCAAGAAAATAGCACCCAGACCGAAAAATGAAGATTGAGTGTTGGGTGTAGGGAAGTATGTAAAGAGTTCTTGAAGTAGTTAATCTTAGTTTTTCCTTTCAACGGAATTATCTTTTAATTTTACTTTATGGAAAGTATAAACAATCTACAACCCCAAGCCACATATGGAGAGTGGCTTTTAAAAGAAGTCAAAATTTTGTGTTGTTTCTTCTCTCCTTAACTGTATTTAACGCAATTTTTATATTATATTAATATATGGTAATAAAAGAGAAGTTGATAAGTAGTACAAATTGATATTGTTTTAATTACGAATCAGTGGAGAAAGCCGCTACCAAAACATTGCATTTTCGAAGACAATTAATTAGGCCATGGGGTGGTTACCCAAAAAACTAAACCGTTCCTTAGCAATAAGTTGCTTTTCGAGGATTTCACCGATATAGGAGCTTTAGATTTTGGGTTCTATGACCAGTCGAACTTTTTCCACTTTAATTTTTGTGTATAAACTGAAATGTTCAGGGCAATCATGAATACTTCCCTCGGTACTTTTCCCCACGGCAAATAATTTAAAAATATGAAATTCTTTAAAAATCAATATTTTAAAATGAAGAAAACTATTAGAATCACCTAACTGGAATATACTCGCCTAGTCTACATAAATATTCCTTTTTTGGACATATACGAAAATAAAAAATCGTGAATTTGGGGAAAGGGAATAAATTCCACACGGAATTTTTATTCATGATTGCCCTGGTTATGTATCCAATGTCCCTCGTTCTCGTGAGAACACCCCAGCGACGTACCAGTGGATAGATACCGAATTTACCCGGAACCACAACTGATGAGGATTTCATAGCACCCCAAAGCAAATCTGATACATCCATGTTTCACCAAATATCTGAAAGATTAAAAACCCGTAACCACAGAAAAACATATACAGAAAAACTTACTTTCTTAATGTCCCATAGCAAGTTGCTTCTTTATTTTTACTTGTATATCAGTGGGAAATTTACTTGCCGCCACTTTGGCACATTCTATACAATAGGTGCTCTTAAAATAAAAACTACAAGCTGTATCCTTGCATACCATTTCATTACAATTAATACAATGGGCTCCAATGGCTATAAAATATTCCGGTTTAGATTTCCATTTAGGTATGGGCGGTTGAAAAGGGTCTCGCATAATATATGTGGGTTCACTAAACGTTAAACCATAAACAAAAGAGGGGTCACGACCAAAGTAATGTACCTTTTCGTGCAGACCACATAGTTTACAATGGAATGTTATACGTTCATCGATATCAGGTTCTTTGGTTTCTTTATTGTCTTCTGCTTGAGGTTCTTCTGTAGTCTTTGTTGTTGTTCGTTCTTCTTGAAGTTGTTCCTCGGACATTATATTGTTAACGTAAGATATTCATAAATTTGTAAACGTTGATTTCAAAAGCTCAAGCTCAAGGATACAATTAGTAAGGTAGATGCCTCAGCCCAGCTGATCGAATCTAAAACGTCAAAAAACTATGAATTCGCCATGAAAAATCAAAACAAAAAACCATATGATTCGGCATGGTAGAACCATGGCCCAATAATAGGTCCTCCATCAAGCGAATTCAAAGAAAAATGAAGATTTTAAATGTCAAAATTTATAAACAGAGGCGAAAAAATTGTTGAGGCGAACTTCTTTGTTGTCAATTCAGGTAGATACATACAAAACATTTTCCGAGAAAAAGTTGTTGCCGTAGTTATTTTTGTTTGACGAAACAGAAAATACCAGCTGATCGAACTTGAACTCCTAAAATAAGTTATTGTAAATTAAATTCTCATACAAACACAACAAATGTTGGCATTTTACGTGTACAACATTAAGATTATTTGTTTTCTTTTTTCGAGATACATCTACCTGTTTCTATACAGTTCGACATTTCAATACCTCACAGCGAATTCAAATGACAAATATGAATTTTGACAGCTCAAATCGAAATCATCTGATTTTGCCGGAGGACCTATAATTGGGCCATGGGTAGAACAAATAAAAGGTAAAGTAAATACTACAACAAATACAACTCAACAACAACCACACTGAAATTTGTTTTTGTTTGTAAACCTTAGTGTCAACGTACATGTAAACAAAACAAGGAAATGTCTATAAATTATTGGAATTTAAAAAACTAATAATTTTTCACATTTGATTGAATATTTTGAAAAACATGAATGAAAACTCGTTAGATTTTCAATTTGAATGTTTCCATATCATTCCACTAAATGCATAATTTCTCGCAGGAAGTAGAATACTTGCAAAAATGTTTCGGGTTGCTGGTAATTCATTGAAAAAAAGCTGTTTCAATCGTTTGCTTTTGAAAACAAAAAAGCACATGTTTATTAGGGCTTTATTCTTTTCAAGTTTAACAAAATACCACACATATTAACAAATATTGTACCGCCTCTATAAGCGGCGTTTTAGTGTGCGGCATGTCGTTCGGACCTGGAGGAGGTTACATGTCAATGATATGAAGCCATCTTTATGGGAAATAGTTTTTTCTGATGAATAAATTGGTTCTTCAAAAATATATATCCCTAATAAACATCGAACATAGAAATAAATACATAAAATGTCGTATGGAATTTGACACTAACACTACAACCCAGTTCAGTCAGCTGGGTATTGCTGCTACCTTTTCTTGTTCTACCATGTTGATTCGGTAAGTAAGAGATAGCATGTCTACACTTTATAGACAAACACAAGACAAGACGATAAAAAGAGACAACAAGAGACCATTTGGCGAAAATTTTGACAGTTTACATTACAAAAAAAGTTGCTTTGTTGCAGCAATTCGCCGATGCATCTACCTTTCTTATTGTACCATGGTGCAATTACAAAGGTAGATGCCTCAGCCCAGCTGATCGATTCCAAAACGTCAAAAAATTAGTAATTCGCCATGAAAAATCAAAACAAAAAACCATATGATTCGGTAATTAACCCAGATAAAGCCACTGGTCGTTTAAACGCCACAAAAAAATGGTTGAAAAAATTGACGTAAAACCCTGATTTTTTCGAATATTTTTGTGGGGTTTTTTGCATTTTGTTATAGTACTGTCTGTTATCTTGCTTTTCACGCTTATAAGGCTTCATTTGATCTACGCATTTCCACGCAATTGGCCTAAAACCCAAGCTATTCAAAAAAATCGACTTTTGATGAAAAATTTTAATATGCGATAAAAATGTAATCATAAATGTTAGAATCGTAAAAAGTCAGGGACTTGTTAGGAATATAGTAAGAGCATTTTCTCACCCAAAAACCAAGGGATTGGCATGTAAGTATACACCAATATTACCCTCCAAAGTTTTTGGCACTTTTAAAGGAACGCCCGATTGCAGGAAAACTATACGTTTTAGAAAAAAAAGTTATTTTTTAAAAAATGCTTAGAAAGTCTCAAAGATATAATTTTCATAAAAAATTTTAAGTTTTAAGTGATAAAAAGAGACAACAAGAGACCATTTGGCGAAAATTTTGACAGTTTACATTACAAAAAAAGTTGCTTAGTTGTAGCAATTCGCCGATGCATCTACCTTTGTAATTGTATCATGATTTGTACATGCTACCTCTTTTGCTTGGTTTACATTTACGAAATCCACTCGATTTCAACTGTCAATTCCTTTGCGTATACGTCAAATGAAATCGAATTGATTTCAGATGAGTTTTCATTTGACGTATACACAAAGGAATTGACAGTTGAAATCGAGTGGATTTCGTAAATGTAAACCAAGCATTACTTACCGAATCATATGATTTTTTGTTTTGATTTTTCATGGCGAATTCCTAGTTTTTGACGTTTTAGATTCGATCAGCTGCGCTGAGGCATCTACCTATTTAATTGTATCATGAATTGGGTCATGCAAAATCAGATGATTTCGATTTGAGCTGTCAAAATTCATATTTGTTATTTGAATTCGCTGTGAGGTATAGAAATGTCAAACTGTACAGAAACAGGTAGATGTATCTCGAAAAAAAAGAAAATAAATAAACTTAATGTTGTAGACGTAAAATTTCAACTTTTTCTCGGAAAATGTTTTGTATGTATCTACCTGAATTGACAGAAAAGAAATTCGCCTCGAACAATTTTTTCGCTTCTATTTATGAATTTTGACGTTTAAAATCTTTGTTTTTCTTTGAATTCTTTGGGCCATGTTTTCTACTAATTTGGAGATCAGATCGTACATAAATTGTGACTTTATAAGCAGCTCTCAGCATGCTTATATGAAAGGGAAATCGACAGAAACAGCGCTACATGAGGTAGTAAGTTATATAGAGAAGAATATGGATAACTTGGATCACACATTGGCCGCTTTTTTAGACATAGAGGGAGCGTTCAATAATGTGAAGCTTGAAGCCATTCATTCTTCTCTAGAGCTTCTGAGTGTCCCCTCTATCCTAATCAACTGGATTGACAGAATGCTGGAAAGCAGACTGATCAATTCCAGTATTGGAGAGAGTTCCGTAAGGAAGTCAGTCACTAGGGGCACCCCACAAGGTGGAGTCTTATCTCCACTGCTGTGGCTTCTAGTGCTGAATGGGATACTCACAGAGTTTGATAGACTAGGGACTAAAGTTGTAGCATACGCTGACGACGTTGTCCTTCTAATTAGTGGAAAATTCTTGTCGACGCTGTCGGAACTGATGCAGGGTGCGTGGTTAAGCTCTCTCGCTGGGCTCACCACAATGGTCTTGGGGTGAACCCTGCGAAGACTGAGCTGGTGCTATTCACCAGAAAAAGATATATTGCCGAATTTGTGCCGCCAACGCTGGATAGAGTGCGGTTGGATCTCTCTACGGAGTCGAAATACCTGGGAGTGATCCTGGACCATCGGCTAAGATGGAATAGGAACACGGAGGAGCGCACCAAGAGGGGTTTAATCGCGCTTTATTCCTGCAAGAACTCCATAGGCAAGAGCTGGGGCCTCAGACCACATGTAATACATTGGCTGTATAGGACAGTGGTCAGTCCCATTCTGACCTATGGTTGTCTCGTTTGGTGGCATGCCCTAGGCAATAATTCCAATCTGTCCAAATTAGCTACTGTGCAAAGAGCTGCGTCAGTACTCGTTAATGGAGCAGCAAGAAGCACCCCTCAGGCCGCATTGAATGCCATACTGAACATCCAACCTATGGACATACTTGTACAGTATCGAGCTTCACGATCTGCCTTGAGGGTTAAAGAGCTAAATCTGTGGCGTGGTTCACATCTTGGACATGCTAGTGTTCTACAGCGGATATGTAGCCAGATTGTACTAAGAGCCAGGGGGGATGAGACTGACTACATCTCATCAAGCCTGGACTTTGACACAGCTGAAGTATTAATCCCCGACAGGAGTGAGTGGACACGAGGCAGACCACTTCCAGACAGTCTGTCGATCTTTACCGATGGGTCGAAGATGGAAGAAGGCACGGGATCTGGTGTGTTTTGTGAAGAACTAGACATCAGGAACTCATATAAACTTAATGACAATTGTAGTGTTTTTCAGGCAGAAGTTTTTGCGGTTTTGAAAGCCTTGGAATTAATAGTGGGAATGACGAACCTTATAGATAAGGCAGTCACTGTTTATGTGGACAGTCAGGCTGCCCTAAAAGCGTTAGGGTCATACAGTATTAAATCCAGGATTGTTCAAAGATGCAGGTCTCTCTTAAAAACATGTAACATAGTTGTTAGGTTTTGTTGGGTTCCAGGGCATTGCAATGTTGAGGGAAACGAGATAGTTGATGAATTGGCTAGAAGAGGATCTCAATCCTCGGACCTCAATGTAGAGGATAGTGTCAAGCCACCTCTCTGCTTCTTCCACGACAAACTCAGTAAGCTCCACGCAGAGAAAACCGTTAAAGTTTGGCAGGATGTGCCTGGTTGTAAGGTATCTAAGTCAATCCGGCCGGTTATCTCATGGCGTAGAACTTCGTCCCTCCTCTCGCTGTGCAAATCAGAACCGCTGTGGGGGTAATAACCGGTCACTGCGGAATAAGATCCATGACTAGCAAGTGGGATGGCAATAACATTGAGTACTGCAGGTTATGTGAAGATGAGGAGGAAACAGAGACAATCGAGCACCTTCTATGTAGATGTCCTAGACTGATGGTCAAAAGACATAGACTATTTGGTGAACATGTGATTGAATCTCTTTCCTACTTCGCCTCTATTGACCCTACGGTGTTGGTGGTTTACTGCAAGAGCCTTAAGATGCTCTGGGGCAGGCCAGCATAGACCTAAAACCATAAGTAATTTAAATCGTAGTTAGCTACTAAACCATCTTCCCTCTTTAAATAACCTGACTTCTCGAATACAGTCACTAATTATTCTAATTATTCTTACTCTTCTCTCTTGTCATACCAACTTCCGCTTCCCTTCCTGTCCAACCTTTCCAACCTAATCATCTTCCTCCCATACAGCACATCACATCAACAGACATATATCATCACCAACAGTCACACAGCACCACATAGCTCTATCCACAACAGGCACCACATCACTTCGTCGGTGTCATGCTTAAGTGTTCCATACGCTATTTTTGACTTTTTGAGATACAGGTGGTTTCTAGGGTTTTCCGGTATGCTCTTTCTGAATTTCTAGTCGGCTTTCTCCTATCTGCTCTAGTTTTCGAGATATCCACGCCTCGACGGAAAAGCATAAACTTTTTTCAGTTATGAAATTAATATTTTAAAAATTTAGAAGTTTAAAAACACATTTTAAAAATCAGAACTTTAATTTTCGATTTAGAAGTATTTAATTTATTGAGGCAAATATGGAAAATTTTTTTGTCACTTTGTTCCCTGTGATTTACAATATTTCACATTTGTGTCATAAGTGCGGATATGGAACAAATCGACAAAAATTCTTTTTTAAAAAAAAATCTCTATAATTTTTATATTCCAATACATATTCCTCTACATTTTTGCAAATATGTTCTATATACTATTATTAAAATTTCAAGTCAAAAATATAAATATTTGCTTTAGTCAGCTCCACACAGTTGTGACGCAAAACATTAAAATGCGATTATCTCAAAACGGGCAAATGGCGTATGGAACACTTAAGCATGACACCCACGACTTGTCTTCCACACCACCACACACTGTCATCATCTAAATAGCCACGCATCATCATCTACAGATATATAACATATCTCTTTGCACAGTCATCACCTGAATGCACAAATCACCATATAGCCATCAGTTACACACCATCACCATCTACAACCCAATCAACATCAACACACATAGCCATATCCATCATCTAAAATCAAATAGCCCAAATCACACATCAATACAACATCTTTCACCTCTACAACACACATAATTCAATAGTTTAGATGATCACAATGGACCTCAAGGTCTCCGAGTGGAGTAGCTGCCAACATGGCAGTTGCGCATCCTGAATCTAACCTAACCTACTAATTTGTTTAGCCATCTATAACCAAAATTTGGAACTATTATCATATGTTTTTGGAAAATGCTTTTCTTCCTGTCCTATTTGTATACGTCTTTGTTGGATTTGTACAAATTATTTGGTCTGTTCCAGTACTGCATGAATCTGCTAATTTTGACTATTTTTTTTCGATGACATAAAGGAAAAATTACTATCGTAGTAAAAAGTAGTAGCTTCTTGCAGGTTCTGGAACAGAGCAATTGAGTAAACGAACAGACCTATACTTGCAGGTTCTGGAACGGAGCTATATTTGTCAACAGAGGCCGTCATTTTAAAAGATGTCACATAAATAATCGTGGCAAAATCGATAGTCGACTGAATTTCAAAACCAAAAAGTCGACTAATCGAAAGTCGACCTCCATATCCCTAATTTGTACTTACGGTGAAAGAAGAGAAGTGGACAAGTTCTTATTGACAAAAATCGAGAAAATTAATAATTAATTTTATGGAAAATCATTAACAATTGCTTGCCAATTGTTTAAGTACATGATTTTCTACAACAAAAACAATAAAATCAACGTTGAAAAGGAGAAAATTGAATGTGAAAAAATCAAACAACATTGACAAAAGAAAAAAGTCATTGACAAAAGACAAAAAGAAAAAAAACATAAGTCAGCAACAACAACACGAAAACCAAGAAAAAAACCTTTTAAAACAAAGAAGATAAAGAACAAAACAAAGTGTGAAAAAAGCAATCGGAAAATAACAATTCACAAACGGAGAATTTATTTTGTAAGTTTGATTCGCTTTTACATATTGCAAAAAAATAATTTTTCAAATATATTTTTTATATTTTTAATCAGTGTAAATAATCTACATTCGTTGCGGTGGTTGGTGGCGAAGTTAGTAAGTTAAAAGCAAAACAGCAAACAAAAGATAAATACAGTACACGAAAAAATACGAAAATAATAAAAACAACGCGAAAACGGAATAGCAAATACATAACACCAACAAGAGAAGAAAAAATTCTTTGTTTAATACACAAAAAAATTGTTTTAATTCCGCCGCGTCGCGAAAAAATTTTCTTGTGTTCGTAAACGAAAAGAAAAAATTTGCAAACAAAAACACAAAAGAAACAAATTGTTAAGTGGGTGTTGTTGTAAAGAATTCTGTTCATATTTTTGGAAAAAAATACAAATTTTTTAACCTTTAGTTTTAGCAAAGAAAAATATTTGTCATCGCCAGCCTTGCAAGGAGAAAAAAGCAGACGAATAATTTGCACCTTGCATATTTCGAAGTGTTAGGTAAGTTCTTCAAGATATGGGTGATCATTTTTTATTTCGTGCGGAGGGTTTATTGGGTGAAAAAAATTCTTCTCCACCTTAGTATATAATATATTTTGTTGTTTTTGTAATAATTGTCCTTGCAAATGTCACTTTGTCGTGGTGGCAATGTTTTGCTTTTTCTTTATTTTTTTTTTGCCACACTTCTCCCCTCGATTCAATCTGCTGTTTCATGTCTTTAATTTTTTTCTTGCTGGACTTTGTACTTCTCTTGACTCTTATGCCGGTTTTGGTTTTCACTCGACTGTGGTTTGCTTTGCCATATAAGTACATAAATGCATTCGATATTGCAACCCAAATGTAACTATTATGCTTTTGGACCAAAAAAGCTGGAAATGTTGTTATGTTTCGTTTTTATATCTTTGTATTCGAAAGACCCCAAGTCAGAGTCAGATAATTGGGAAGGTGTTATTCGGGGCAAGACCATACTTCTCGAAGATTCTTTTATAAGAGTCATGGCGGAGAAAGCAGCATTGGTATTGCCGCTTGGTCTGCTCACCTTATTTTTATACAAATAAGGCTCCTGGACGAGGCAGATGTCGATCAACTACTGCAGAACTAGTAGGAGCTTTGCAATGATGCATTACCTTCCTAATACGAAGTTTAGCACTCACTCCCTCACTTCTTACATAGTCTTCTCCAGACTTGTCATTGACAAGTCCGTCGTTCTTCGGAAAGGAGTTTAGAATTCTCCACTTTCTCATCTGAAGACCAACGCTCTGCTTCTTTAGTATTCTGTTCAGCTCCATGGAAGAAGGAATCTCAAAAACAGGTACAGCCGACTATTCAATATTCGACCCAGCTCCATTTAAGGACAGGTACAGCTGATATTTGTTATCTGAATAAGAAAATCTACCGATTCCTTATTCTCGCATCTAATGACATTGAGTCCCTTGTACAGGGCTGCCTGTCTGGCCTATCCGTCCGTTGCCGTCTGATCCATAAAGTCTGAGATGAGAATGTCGCAGAGATGACCATTAATTATCAATGACTTTACCTGGCAACTCGTCATTTCCCTTGGACCAGACCATCTCCCCATAATTGTCTCCATTAACAGACCACCCGTTTTCATTACCTCTGAATGCCGCACATTCGTCAATCATAAGAATGCTGATTGGCCGGGTTTCAGAGAGTTCACCAATCACCGCGTCAGAGAATTGCCCAATCCTTCTGATGTTCGGGTAGCGGAAAGGACGTTCCGAGACATCATCACTGCTGCAGCCGCTCGCCATATCCCTGCTGGTCGAATACCCGAAGTAAGACCAAACTTCCCAGCAGAGACGACGGGATTAGCAAATGAGCGTGATGAGCTTCGTCGAACCAACCCCAATGACCCCAGAGTGAGGGAGCTTACACTGGAAGTTAACAGGCTGGTCGTCGAGCATAAGCGGAACAAGTGGTTATCATCATCTGAAGAGTTGCAACATTGGAGCCGTTATAGGTGAATTGTGGGCAACGGTTAAGTCACTCTCGAAACCTGGAAGAAGGGAAGATAGGACCTCAGTAACGTTTGGCGACGTTACATTGACTGACCCAAAGAGGTGCGCTAGTTTTTTCAGTCGACAGTTTGTCGAGCACCCCGAGATTGACAGGGCGAAGAGAAGACTATTACGTCGCATCAGATCTCTTCCTGCCGAGGAGGAACCACCACAGTTTACAATGGATGATGTTGCCAATGCCATTAGGAACGCTAAATCATCCAAAGCGTTGGACCCTGATGGAAACTCCATGGTAATGCTGAAGCAGGTGGATGAGCCGGGAGTGGAGTATCTCACTAAAGTTCTCAACTTGTCGCTAGCCACCCTCGTTGTTCCCGAAGTCTGAAAAATGGGCAGGGTGGTCCCACAACGGAAGCCCGGCAAGGATGCCAGCAAAAGTTAATCGTACAGGCCGATTTCGCTTTTGTCGCCCGTAGCAAAGACCCTTGAGGCCTTAGTCCTCCCCAGTATCAGAAATAGCTATCAAGTTGCCGATCATCAGCATGGATTCCGTAAGCACGCCATTACCACACATATTTGTCAAGGACTTAACCAGAGACGGCCGGGCAATAGAACAGTGATGGTGGCGCTTGACTTATCAAAAACATTTGATACAGTCAGGCACTCCAAGCTGTTTGAGGACATTGAGCAGACAACCCTCCGGTCAAGCTTGAAACGTTGGATAGTCAATTATATGTGTGGATGCCAGTCGTACGTGGAATTCAGGAACAAGAAGTCCAAACCCCGTAGAGGGAAACAGGGAGTTCCCCAAGGTGGGGTGATATCTCCGGAACTGTTTAACCTCTACCTATCCTGTATTCCGCCTCCTTCAGACGGTATCGAGATTGTAACGTATGCGGATGATTGCACGATCCTGGCGTCAGGTACCTATACTGATGACATCTGTGAGAGACTGAACAACTATTTAACTGATCTTACCACCTTTTTCCATTCGAGGAATATGCAGATTTCTGCCACAAAATCAACAGCCACTCTGTTCACCACAGGGACAGCGCAGTTTGGAAGAGAATTGAATGTCGTGGTCGACGGTAGCAGAATTCCGACCACAAACTTCCCCAAAATTTTAGGGGTCACATTCGACACTATTTTCACGTCGTGCGCGCACGCCACAGCGACAAACTGAAAGTAGGAACCAGGTCCTCAAGTCCCTAGCCGGCAGCACTTGGGGTGCAGATAAAGAAAACTTGTTGACCACAAAAAAACGCGATAGGTCGGTCTGTGGTAAGCTATGCGGCGACAGTTTGGTCCCCGGGATTATGTGATACGAATTGGAAAAATATTCAAACCTGCCTGAGAACAGCAACAGGGTGCCTCCTCAAGTCTTCAGTGGACCATCTACATGAGGAGGCAAAGATTCTTCCAGTAAAGCAACACAATGAGATGTTTTCGTTGCAGTACTTGCTTGGGTGTTACCGTGAGAGCTATCCCAATCACCATCTTGTGGCCCATTCAGGGAGATCAGGAAGGATATCCATGCTCTAGAGGGAGAGGTCCAACGATACAGGAGAAAACCCCTAGATCAACAGGCATATCAAACAGGATTGAATAGCATTCACACGGACGCAGTTGCTAAGGCCATAAGCAATTATAGTGTGAATGAAGTCCTCAAAATACATCCCCACTGAACCGAAAACCACAATTGGTTGGAATAAAAGATTTTTCCTTATGGGAAAAGTTTGGCTCCTTCGAAATTATTGTCGTTTTCTTTGTTTTTTTTTTTTTTTTTTATGTAATTAAAAGCGCCTTGACACTGTCCATAAAATGATAGTAACTTGACCACAAAAAAATTACCTTTTTTCTAAAACCATTATCAGCATTTTTTTTTTTACAAAATTCTATTTAATTATTTTTTCATGTGAAAATGTGCCCCCATTATTTTGATGGCATGTGGTTTTAGATATCTCTAAACCTTATAAATAATTTTAAGGAAGTTTACAAAAGTTAGTTTTGGATATCTTTTTGAATTCCGTTTAATTGTATTGTGTTTTTGTTAAAGCCGAATCAGATTACATTCAATGTAAATGTGTCATAATTATTGTCATACATATTTTCCTAATCACTTTTTTTTCAAAGCAAAGAAACAAAATATCTCTTAACTTTAAAATTGAAATAATGACTTATTCAATATTATGATCAATAGGAAAGTTTGCACAAGGTCATAGCTACGAAAAAATAAAAGAAAAGTATTAAATTTTGTTCTTCCCATGAGTTAGAATTTAAAAATTCGTTCTTCTCAAGGTTGGCCCAGAACGTTGGCTATAAATTTTCTTGATAATTATCTTTTTTTTCTTGTACATTGAGTTCATATAATGATTTATTATATTAATTATGATGATGGGTTTTTTTACAATTTTGTATTTTTGTACTTTATATTTAGAAGCTTTAATATTTAATTTATTTATTTGGTAAAATATTAGTCTTCCATCCATTAACTAGCAATAATAGGTCTATTAAAAATTATAAACAATAAATGGGATGCAAATACATATACCAATATTTTTTATTTTTATAATACATACATATATCACAAACATATGTGTACATACTCATATTATTTGTTTATTTCTTCTCTTTCGCCTTCATTTTGTTTATATTTTTCTATGCATTCGTTAAAAAAAGAATAATTTGCAAAATTTGCATTGTCATTTCTGTTTCACTGCATCTTTTTTTTCTTTTTCTTCTTAATCTCAATATCGTATATGTACATATGTATTTTTTGCCACATCTTTGTTTTGCTATATCTTTTTGTTCTATTTAGTTAAGTATTCCTCTGTTTTGATTCTAATATATGTATGTGCAGTTTGTTGTTGTTGTTGATATCATAGACAATTTTATTGTTTATATTTTTTGATTGCTACAAAAATGTATTTTTGTACCACCATATAGGCGATAATGTCAATAATCAAAACAATAATCATGAAGCTGTTCAAGAATCGTTATTCCAATCAATATTTTAACAAAAATTTACGAATTTTAAAACATATTTTTCAATTTTGAAACATACATATATTTTTCTAGGACTTTCAAAGATATTTTAACATTTTTTAAAAATTATTTCTCTATTAATGAAATCAAACTTAACGTGGATGCTGGACCTTTATCCAGAAATTGACGACTTTGTGCTATGTACAAATCCAACACTGGGGAAGCGATTGACAAGTAAAAAAGAATCAGTCGGCTTTGGGTAGAACTTCCCTCAGATTATTACTATTAAAAGCAAAGCCAACAGCGGTGCAACTACGAGGGTCACTCGAAAACCTTCTGGCCTAGGCAACGCACAGTGTCGCCAGGTGTCATTGGACATTTTTTTTTTGGAAAGTTTGACAGTTTTTAGCCTAAGCGTACTCAGGACAGTTTGACATGCGACCATCTGTTTGGTTGTTTTTTTAGTGGCTTGATTGAGACATCTACAAAACATGGTTTTTGAACGCTTTTACAGCATCTTCTGTCGACGCAAATCGTTGACCAGGACTTTTTCCTTGATGTGCTGCAATAAAATGAAGTCACACGGCCAGTTTTGCCGAAGAAACAGGTGACCATTTGCTTCGAAGGACTTCTTCCATGAACAACTTTCGTTGTATTTAACTCGCTTTCGAAGACCCAAACGGTCGATTTCTTTTTTTGTTTCGGGCTCCAAAGCATAGTTCCAAGATACGCCGTCTGTGGCGATCTTATAAATGTCGTTTGAATCACCGCGATCGTTTTTGTTCACAATTTCTTTGCACAAATCCACAAGAGCCATTTTTTGAGCGATGTTGTTGTAACAGTGTTTTTATTATGTTTATATGTTCGTTCCTCTGTTCAAGATTCGATGGGATGTAGCCACAGATCCACTGGAGTTAGATGGGTAGGTTTGGCGGGGTAGTTAAAAATGGGCATATGTCTTGCACGGCGCGATCGATTTCCGCACAATACGAATTTAGGCGACTGCAATATCCCGAGCGTAGTTGAGCCAAAACTACTCTAGTTTGACGTGGCAGCTGACGCTCCTCAGCTGCGATAGATGGAGGATGTACTCCGAGTACTTTATTCACACAACCCAGGTGACACGATGGTTATGAAGACCAGGTGACACGATGGTTATGTCAGGCGAACTGTGACACTCTCCTCTAATTTTGGTACGGGCGTCCTCATTGACCGTGCAAAACGTAGAGCTATCAATCTGCTCAGCCAGCGCTGTACCTCTCTGGTCGTTTCCGAGGGCCGAATGCCACATCTCATGATGCGCATTAAAATCCCCCAGGACCAGACGATTATGACCTTGCGGGCGATGTATACATTCAGCAACTCTATCTCGGCAGCTCCACACCTGTCTACTACCCCCATACATTCCATATACGGGTCATTAGAGACAGGCTCAAGCGAGATAGGTCTGTATTGGACAGACTGGTGCAATAGGAAAGCCAATCCACCACCTCCACTTCTGGTGCGATCTTTCCTCAGAACATTGTAACCATCACAATGCACTAAGCTGTGGTTGTTGTTCAGTTTGGTTTCCTGCACTGCCGCGACCTTGATGTTCTTCCGACTCCTAAAATCTACTATCTCCTCGATCTTACCTCGGAGTCCATTGCAATTCAATTGCAAAAAGCCTGCATTTTCGGGGATTGGGACAACAACGGCTGGTGTTAAAGGCTGCGTGTGCGGTTGTTGTCGAGGGGACTGCGGGGGAGTTTCGTAATCAGACGACCAGGGAGTATCGTAATCCGACGACGACTCACTGGGGACTGTGTTCACGCAGCATGCAGCAACATAGTCCCTGTCGTAGTCCCTCACGTGGACGAGTCCAGAGCAACCCCTTAGATGCACCCACTACTGACATCTATTGCATCTCACCGAAGGTTGGATGTGGGTGAAGATGCGGATGTGACAAACTGAGCACAAATATATTGGTCCTGGGTTTTCCTCCGTCCCGGCTCGGACCAATAGAATTCGGAGCAGGCATTCCGAGATATGCTGCTCCCAATACAGAAAAACGAAACAAATACAAACATGTACACACTGAGGTGGCAGCCGCTGGCCGGAACATTGGTTTTGTATTTTTGCGGGTCAATCCGGTACGAAAGAACCCGCTGCCGTGGGATTGTTTTTTTTTGAGCGATTGACCAATTTTGTTGCTGTATCCAGCGAGAAAATCCATTTTTGCGGCCAGATGTTTATACAATATCAAATCTTAGTTGATGGAAGAAATGCCCAAGGATACCTCTATCTCACGGTATTTAACATGGCGTTCTTGGATTGTCTATTCTCGCACGGCTTAATTTTTTTTGGGACAACGGCCGTTTTTGGACAACCTTCACGACCTTCATTTTTTAGCGAGTGTCGGCCACTATTGAATTCATTGAACCAGTTTTTCATAGTCCTATAGGATGGTCGTTTATCGACATACAAAGATTTAGTTTGATTGATGCACTCTTGCCGTGATTATCCACGTCGAAAGTTATGAAAAATTATCGGAAGAAAATGTTCACAAGTAAATTCCATTTGTTTTGCAAAGTTATTTTTTCAAGTCACTGTAAACAATCGAACACATGGTCATATCGCTCATTTACTCAAAGAGTGGCATAACTCAAAAAATGCGTTTTCTGAGTTAGCAATTTTTTTTCTACGACTTCTACTTTATCTTGTGTCAAATTTTCATGCTGATATCTCTAAAACTCGACGAGTTACAGCTCATTTACTACGAGTTGCCAATAATTCAACACACAAGTTTTTTGAGGTTATGAAGCACTAAAACATTTCAAATCATGATTGATCTTGCACAGAAATTTAGCACTGATATCTAGCTAGCTGTCTGCAAAATATGGTCCAAGTAGTGCTTTTAGTTTTTGTGTAATAGGTAATCTTTTTAATTTGGGAAGTCAAATTTCAATCGCCAACTTAAAACGCGTTTTTCTCGAAACTTGATTTTTTGAAATGTGTCACTCTTTGAGTAAATGAGCGATATGTCAAACTGACCTGAGTACGCTTAGGCGAAAAACTTCAAATTTTCCAAAAACAAAGTCAAATGACACTGCAAGTTGTCTAGGCCAGCAAGTTTTCGAGCGACCCTCGTAATATTGCAGTAGAGCGAAAAGGAAATAGAAAACGCTCCATGTCTGGATAAAGTCGCAAATTTTTAGACAATCTTAACCAAACAATTATTTGGCAATATCAGTACTAAACGAATAATCTTGTTAATATTTGATGGGGAGAGAGGTGATACTTTGGAAACCATTTGCCTCTAATTTACAATTGCCGTCTCCTTTTATGTGTTCAGATCATTTCAGGAGCTATTTGTTTTTCCCAGAAAATTGGTATTTAGTCCGGCATTATGCTGGCATACACGGGCGTTCGGAATTCTTTGCTCTTATTTTCACAGAAGTATCTTCAAGTCTTGACTGAGATAAAACATTTGTTAATTATTATATTATAACTAAATTAGTTTCTAATTACAATATTTTTCTTCGCATTTATACAGTAGTCTATAACAGCTGATTTCTTCTATTGAGTAGTGAGAGTGTACTGTTGTACGAGAGTTTTGCTCTCAAATGATTTTGTGTAAACAAACGGTATTGTTTTTGTTTTGCTGTTAAATGAAAAACATATGTACATCATCATCAATGAAATGATGCCACAATTGTCAATCATTGTTTGTGAAAATAAGGAATTTTATTATTTTTATTAGTTTATTAATAACTTAATTTAATGAAATGCTTTCCAGCCGCAAAGAAAATATGAAAATTTCAAGGTCAAGAGGCAGTTGTACAATTTTAAGCCAATTTTTAATGCCAGATAAAGTTGTGCAAATGTAGCTTTATACGAAAAGACCTCCAATGAAACAATACAAAGGGGTGGATTTACAAAATCTTGATGAAGACGAGGGCGATGGAGAAAGCATATTTGGTGACTTTTGGCTTTATATCAGCAGCAAAACTCACCTACCAGTATTCATCCAATCGGATTAGTCCATAGTGTCTCATCGAAATAATGGTCTTCAATATGGCCATTTTTTTTTTCTAAGCTGAAATGTGTTTTCTATAGAAAAATTGCAATTTAGTTTGGCTGAATTGTGTTTTCTATAGGAAAATTGCAATTGAGCTAAGCTGAAGTGTGTTTTCTGTACCAAAATTGCAATTCAGCTTAGCTGAAGCGTGTTTTCTGTCCCAAAGTTGCAAATCAGCTTAGCTGATTTTTGTTTTCTAAAGGAAAATTGCAATTGAGCTAAGCTGAAATGTGTTTTCTATAGAAAATTGCAATTTAGTTAGCTGAGATGAATGATGAATTGTATTTTCTAAAGAAAAATTGTAATTCAGCTTAGCTGAATTGTGTTTTCTATAGGAAAATTGCAATTCAGCTTAGCTGAAATGTGTTTTCTGTACCAAAATTGCAATTCAGCTCAGATGAATTGTATTTTCTAAAGAAAAATTATAATTCAGCTTAGCTGAATTGTGTTTTCTATAGGAAAATTGCAATTCAGCTTAGCTGATATGTGTTTTCTGTACCAAAATTGCAATTCAGCTTGGCTGAAGTGTGTTTTCTGTACCAAAATTGCAATTCATCTAAGCTGAAATGGGTTTTCTAAAGAAAAATTGTAATTCAGCTTAGCTGAAATGTAATTTCTGTACCAAAATTGCAATTCAGCTTAGCTGAAGTGAGTTTTCTGTACCAAAATTGCAATTCAGCTTGGCTGAAGTGTGTTTTCTGTACCAAAATTGCAATTCAGCTAAGCTGAAATGTGTTTTCTAAAGAAAAATTGTAACTCAGCTTAGCTGAATTGTGTTTTCTATAGGAAAGTTGCAATTAAGCTTAGCTGAATTGTATTTTCTAAAGAAAAAATTGTAAATCAGCTTAGCTGAAATGTGTTTTCTATAGGAAAATTGCAATACAGCTCAGCTGAAATGTGTTTTCTGTACCAAAATTGCAATTCAGCTAAGCTGAAATTTGTTTTCTATAGAAAAATTGCAATTTTGTTTGGCTGAATTGTGTTTTCTATAGGAAAATTGCAATTTAGCTTAGCTGAAGTAGGTTTTCTGTACTAAAATTGCAATTCAGCTTAGCTGAAGTGTGGTTTCTGTACCAAAATTGCAAATCAGCTTATCTAATTTTTGTTTTCTATAGAAAAATTGCAATTGAGCTAAGCTGAAATGTGTTTTCTATAGAAAATTGCAATTTAGTTTAGCTGAAATGTGTTTTCTATAGGAAAATTGCAATTTAGTTCAGATGAATTGTATTTTCTAAAGAAAAATTGTAATTCAGCTTAGCTGAATTGTGTTTTCTATAGGAAAATTGTAATTCAGCTTAGCTGAATTGTGTTTTCTATAGGAAAATTGCAATTCAGCTTAGCTGAAGTGTGGTTTCTGTACCAAAGTTGCAAATCAGCTTAGCTAATTTTTGTTTTCTAAAGGAAAATTGCAATTGAGCTAAGCTGAAATGTGTTTTCTATAGAAAATGGCAATTTAGTTTGGCTGAAATGTGTTTTCTATAGGAAAATTGCAATTCAGCTCAAATGAATTGTATTATCTAAAGAAAAATTGCAATTCAGCTCAGATGAATTGTATTTTCTAAAGAAAAATTGTAATTCAGCTTAGCTGAATTGTGTTTTCTATAGGAAAATTGCAATTCAGCTTAGCTGAAATGTGTTTTCTGAACCAAAATTGCAATTCAGCTTTGCTGAAGTGTGTTTTCTGTCCCAAAGTTGAAAATCAGCTTAGCTAATTTTTGTTTTCTAAAGGAAAATTGCTATTAAGCTAATCTGAAATGTGTTTTCTATAGAAAAATTGCAATTGAGCTAAGCTGAAATGTGGTTTCTATAGGAAAATTGCAATTCAGTTCAGATGAATTGTATTTTCTAAAGAAAAATTGTAATTCAGCTTAGCTGAATTGTGTTTTCTATAGGAAAATTGCAATTCAGCTTAGCTGAAATGTGTTTTCTGTACCAAAATTGCAATTTAGCTAAGCTGAAATGTGTTTTCTATAGAAAAATTGCAATTTAGTTTGGCTGAATTGTGTTTTCTGTACCAAAATTTCAATTTAGTTTAGCTGAAGTGTGGTTTCTGTACCAAAATTACAAATCAACTTATCTGATTTTTGTTTTCTATAGAAAAATTGCAATTTAGTTTGGCTGAATTGTGTTTTCTGTACTAAAATTGCAATTCAGCTTAGCTGAAGTGTGGTTTCTGTACCAAAATTACAAATCAACTTATCTGATTTTTGTTTTCTATAGAAAAATTGCAATTTAGTTTGGCTGAATTGTGTTTTCTATAGGAAAGTTGCAATTAAGCTTAGCTGAATTGTATTTTCAGAAGAAAAATTGTAAATCAGCTTAGCTGAATTGTGTTTTCTATAGGAAAATTGCAATTCAGCTCTGCTGAAATGTGTTTTCTGTAGCAAAATTGCAATTCAGTGCAATTTAGTTTAGCTGAAATGTGTTTTCTATAGGAAAATTGCAATTCAGCTCAGCTCCAAGAAAAGAAAAATTGTAATTCAGCTTAGCAGAAATGTGTCTTCGGTACCAAAATTGCAATTCAGCTTGGCTGAAGTGTGTTTTCTGTACCAAAATTGCAATTCAGCTAAGCTGAAATGTGTTTTCTAAAGAAAAATTGTAATTCAGCTTAGCTGAATTGTGTTTTCTATAGGAAAGTTGCAATTAAGCTTAGCTGAATTGTATTTTCTAAAGAAAAATGGT
This sequence comes from Musca autumnalis, assembly GCF_047663935.1. Classification (NCBI taxonomy): domain Eukaryota; kingdom Metazoa; phylum Arthropoda; class Insecta; order Diptera; family Muscidae; genus Musca; species Musca autumnalis. The sequence goes on along the minus strand of NW_027411866.1, from coordinate 35,798,954 downwards.
AAATCAATTTAGCTGAAGTGTGTTTTCTGTACCAAAGTTGCAATTCAGCTTAGCTGAATTGAGTTTTTTTGTAGGAAAATTGCATTTCAGCTTAGCTGAATTGAGTTTTCTATAGGAAAATTGCAATTAACTGAAGGTGAGACAATTTATATCGTACAATATCCGATGCCATTATAATCCCATTTTATCTTTAGACATCTAACCCTTCAGTGACCCGTAATAAGTTCCACAGTAATTTTCATTCTTAACGTATCGAGTGAGAGAAGGAAAGTTATTCTACGATGAAAGATAACTGATCAGATTGCCAGTAGGGGTCTTCTATAGAACAGAAGACCACAGTAAGGGTAATTTATAGAATAGAAGACCACAGTAGGGGTGTTTATTGGAATAGAGGCCACAGTAGGGGTCTTCTTTGGAATAGAGACCACAGTAGGGATCTTCCATAGAACATAAGACCACAGTAAGGGTCATTTATAGGATAGAAGACCACTGTAGGGGTCTTATATGGAGTAGGAGACCACAGTAGGGGTCTTCTATAGAACAGAAGACCACAGTAAGGGCAATTTATAGAATAGAAGACTACAGTATGGGTTTTCTATAGAATATAAGACCATAGTAAGCGCCATCTATGGAATAGAATACCACAGTAGGGTTCTATATAAAACCACAGTTGTTCAACCTTTTTTTGCACTTATATGCAGTTTTGAGCATTGGACTGATCCACGTTTATTTGTTTCTGGTCTAAATATTTCATTCAGATTATATCCTATGTTTTTCGGTACATGAATCGCCTGTAAAAGATTTGACGTTCTTTATTGCACGCACATCATATGCCTGCAAGGCTGCATTTCATTGCGATAAGCGTACCCTCTGACCATTAACAAGTTTGTTTTTTTATTGTTTGCATAATTTTTGTTCCAAAAACATAGATATTTGTTATGTGCCTTCCTTCAAGTAGCTGTCTGCCGCAAAGCCATTAAAACAACAAAAAACTTTTCTCTACAAAAATTCTTTTAAAGGCCGGTCAATGGTACATTTTAATGTTTTTTCTCATTTCTAACTTTTACACTCAAGCAGTAGCAGCAGCAGACACTCGAAACAATGCGCAATGTATGTCTGCTTTGGCCTATGAATTTAATCGATGCCGCCAGAGGCAGGGATGGGAATGTGAAATTGTTAACAATGAAGCAAGACATTTAAAAGAAATGAGGAAATTCAGGTTTAAACCATAGACGACCAAGAAGAGGGCACACAAAATTCTCAATATTTGCAACTTTTGACAGTGTGTTACTCTTATGTTACACGCTAAAACTTTCATACGAAACTTTCCCATTATTTTGGCGTTCATAGATCGAGTTCCATACAAAAGTAATTTTATGAAATTACTGTAATGGGGAACTCGACCTAAGAACGCCAAAATAATGGGAAAGTTTCGTATGAAAGTTTCAGCGTGTAACATAAGAGTTAGTAACGTTGTATGCACGCATGCTGCAAAACAAAAACAAATCAAAACATTTGTGTGCTCTTTCGTTGCGTTCGGGTCGTGTGTGTGTGAATTGCCGAAAAACTTCGTAACTCTAACAATACCAAAGCGCGACATTGGTTTAAACCCGTGCCGTCAGATGCAGAGATGGAAATGTTAAATTCTTAACAATGAAGCGAGACATTTAAAATAAATGAAGATTTTTTTGGTTAAAAACCGTGCCAGTACGTGCCACCGTGTTGCAATGGTATGCACACCCGCCTTGCACACTTAATGTCCGGGTTCGATTCATAGGCCAGGCAACATCAAATTTTCAACGGTGGCAAAAATACCTCTCAGCGTAATGTTGTTGATATTTGCTGAGTATTTTTTATAGATCTTCTTTATCAGTCATGTTTTAAGGCACATCGTGCGGACTCGGTGATAAAAAGTAGGTACCATAATGATGAGCTAATATGAATTGGGGTCGCGCATTCATTGATATGAGAGAAGTCTCCCTTGTCCCTTGCGGGATGTTTGTCGAACAATTATATATTATGTAGAAAATTCTTAATTTAAACTTTCCATTCCTGCTCCTCGAATAAAGCCCATAAGTAAGAGACTGCATTGAGTACTACTAGACAAAACGTGAAAGTGCATAGATTTGTTTGCTTGTCAGACTTTGTATATGTTGTTGATTGTTCGTTCCTTAGCATGTTCGCTGGCAGACACTTGTGTAGAAATGGTTACAATATACATAAATGTGGCACACACAATTACGAGGATGTGGCAAGAAGTTTAATATTGTTTTATAAAATTCTCCTTGGACTCCAAGAATATAAAATTATTTCTAATGATTGAGGATTTGCACTGGAAAAGAACATATCCAGTGAAATATGAGACATCCGTTTTTATTTTTGGCTTTTCAGGTATATTTATGTGAGGTTAGTTTAGGTTATAGGATACGCAACTACCACTAGCTATAGACATCTACTTTATTCGGAGACCAATGGGTCTATTGTGTTCACTCTAAACACAGAGATAAGGAGAGGATACGAGTAGGAAGAGGCATGTGCGGAAGAATAGCAAGCGGCGGAAACAGAGAAAGAGTTCATCGAAGTATTTGAAAAATAGATTCAAATTAATGCAAAGACAGGCCCTTTCTTTTCTATTGTTTTGTGCAATTCTCATAACTTATATTGACCCCTAAACTTTTTCGAACCACCCTCGTACCACTCACTTATCATTTAATATACTTCCATTTATACCTGAAAATTGTAACCACAAACATTCCAATTGGTTGGTGATATCTCCTTCAAATTGACTTCGAATGCGTAAAATACGTTAATGATGTTTGTTTGTCTCGTCGTTGTACGCATTGCAATATAGCTCCAGATGTTGACCGGGTAGGTATTGGTTTTCTTCAATACCACCATAAGCATTTCAAAGTTGATAACATTGTGAATAAAATAACAAGATATTGAACACACAAACACTGAGAAAAAGCAAAAGGCACAGCTCGACATTGCTACTAGTTTTTATTTGTCTCCCTTTTCCGGTTTGAGAAGATTCTCGGAAGATGAATTGTTGTTGTTGTAGCAGCATAAAAACCTATGTAGAAGCATAGGTTTGATGCTGGGTTGGCAGCCGCTTGCCGAAACACTATGGTTTCGGGTCAATCCGGTACGAAAGAACCCGCTGCCGCTTACCGTAGTAGTTTCGCATTGCAGAGAAAGAATGTAAACAGGGTCGACAATTGGTCAACCCCACAGATGAATGGTATGCAAGTCTGTGGGATTAGCCGAAAATGTTTGAAGAATGTAAGGAGGAGTACCCATGCACAACATTTTGTTGTGCTGACGCACCGGTAAAACCTTCTCCTCCTCATGAAGATGGTCCACTGGTGTCATGAGGAGGCACCCTGTTGCAGTCCTCAGGGCGGCATTCTGGAAGGTTTGAATCTTCTTTCAACTGCGTAGCGCTAACATTTGCATACCACGCTGGCGCCGCATAGCTTACCACAGAGCGGGCCTATTGCGTTGTAAGAGGTCAACAGCGTTTCAAACACGGCTGGAGAGAAGTCTTCTCTATATCCTCGAACAGCTTTGCATGGTTGACAGTATCGAAGGCCCATGCCACATACTGGGCAGATGTCTAGCACGGCGCGGTCGATTTCCGCCCAATAAGAATTCAGGCGACTGCAATATCCCGAGCGTAGTTGAGGCAAAACTACTCTAGTTTGTCGTGACAGCTGACGATCCTCAGCTGCAATAGATGTGGGATGGATTTCAAGGACTTTATTCACACTATAATTGCTTAAGGCCATGGCAACTGCATCCGTGTGAATACTATTTAAACCTGCTTGATACTCTTGTTGATCTAGGGGTTCTCTCCTGTATCGTTGGACCTCTCCCTCTAGAGCATGGATATCCTTCCTGATCTGCCTGTATGTATTGGCCTACCCACAAGATGGTGATTGGGATGGCTCACACGGTAACATCCAAGCAGGTACTGCAACGAAAGCATCTCATTGTGTTGCTTTACTGGAAGAATCTTTGCCTCCTCATGTAGATGGTCCACTGAAGATTTGAGCAGGCACCCTGTTGCTGTTCTCAGGGCGGCATTCTGGCGAGTTTGTGGTCAACAAGGTTTCTTTATCTGCACCCCAAGTGCTGCCGGCTAGGGACTTGAGGACCTTGTTCCTACTTTTCAGCTTGTCGCAGATAGCTGTAGCTATTTCTGATACTGGGGAGGACTAAGGCCTCAAGGGTCTTTGCTACGGTCGACAAAAGCGAAATCGGCCTGTACGATTCACTTTTGCCGGCATCCTTGCCGGGCTTCCGTAGTGGGACAACCCTGCCCATTTTCCAGACTTCGGGAACAATGAGGGTGGCCAGCGACAAGTTGAAGACTTTGGTGATATACTCGACTCCCGGCTCATCCAGCTGCTTCAACATTACCATGAAGATTCCATCAGGGCCCAACGCTTTGGATGATTTAGCGTTCCTGATGGCATTGGCAACATCATCCATTGTAAATTGTGGCAGGAAGAGATCTGATGCGACGTAATACTCTTCTCTTCGCCCTGTCACTCTCGGGATGCTCGACAAACTGTCGATTGAAATTACTTGCGCACCTCTTCGGGTCAGTCAACGTAACGTCGCCAAACGTGACTGAGGTCCTATCTTCCCTTCTTCCAGGGTTCGAGAGTGACTTAACCGTTGCCCACAATTCACCTATTCCGGCTCCAATGTTGCAACTCTTTAGATGATTTAACCACTTGTTCCGCTTATGCTCGCCGGCCAGCCTGTTAACTTCCAGTGTCAGCTCCCTGACTCTGGGGTCATTGGGGTTGGTTCGGCGATCCGTCCTTAAAAATAATCTTAGAAAGAATTCCAGGCATCTGGGTCTGCCAAATCTTCAAAATACTCTTATCTCTCTGTCTGTCCTTCCTTCAAAACTGCCCAACTTTCGGAAGAATCTTAAAAAAACCAAGCCTCCGGCCAAAACTCCCGAGTAGTGTACGAGAAATTTTCAAACGTAGTCATTCAGAGACATCGTTTATTTGAAAGAGCCATCTATCGCGATTTGGTATATGTGACTTGTGTTTTTGGTGATTGTCTTTGCTACCGTCAGTAGGTTGTGCATTTCCAATAAAATTCGATGAGTACCCAGGCAGTTATGTTAGTCATGGACCTGTTAAAAACTTTGAAATGGCAAAAATTTTTCCAAGAATGTTAAAAACGTTCCTGTTTGTTTGGGATTAGGAATCAAGAAGTCCAAATAACGTATAGAAAGAGATATACAATTTATAAGCTTATATTTGAGGGTGCCATCTACCGACATTTGGTATAAATGCCTTTTAAAGCGATTCTTTGGTGAGTGTCTGTGCTACGTTATGTATTGCCATTTCCTTTTTGAAGGTGGCGTCTACCATTTTTTGGTATAGGTGTGTTTTAAAACAGTTTTTTGGTGACTGTCTCTGCTACGGAAATTGTTGTGACTTCCTGTAAGTAGAAGGTGGCATTTCCACTTATTTTAGATGAGAACATAACCAGTAATGTTAGCCATCGACCACACAAAACTAAAGCCATATTTGTGTGGGCGTCAGAAAAGTGTAATTGAGAAACAATCTGTCAAAACTCCGAATAATATAGAAGATGACAGTTCCCCAAAACGTAGGCATTTTGATATCATCTATTTGAAAGGGCCATCTACCGTCATTTGGTACAAATGCTTCTTTGGCGAATGTCTCTCCTACGTTAAGTATTGGCATTTCTTTTCGGAAGGTTGTACCATTTCCACATGACAGCTTTCAAATGGCCAAACCATTTTTCAAGAATGTTAAAAAAGCTTTCTTTTGACCTGAATCTAAAACATGGATCAGGTATATGTCATAATACCTTAAAGAAGGATATCTATCATCATACCATCGTTTGGTATAGTTTGTTTTTAAAGTTGGTCTTTGGTGAATGTCTCTGCTACAGTAGGTGGTGTCATTGAATAAGAAAACTTTCAGACTAGGTAGAGTTGTTCTTTGTCTTTGCTACGTATTGTCATTTCTCCGTAGGTGGCCCTATCACAATATGTTGAGCCATGGGCCATATGTCGCAATGAGAAAAACGTGGTTCAAACATTGTGGTTGAGGTAAATACTCTTCTTCTCGGGGTTTTTGCCATATTTTATCACAACATGGATGTGGAGGCATCATTTATCGTCATTTGGCAAACAATTATCAAAATTGAGCTGACCTGGCTCATCTGCTGCTAGTCAAAAAACCCTCTTCTTTCCTCAAAGTCCGCGTTTATAACTTTTCTAGTGTCCCATAATGTTACTCCACCATCTTTTCTCACTGTACATTGCCTTTCCCCTACCGCCACATAATGTTATTGAGTGTGAAAATTGAAACGATGAATGCGTATGAAAGCTCGTTCTATCATTGATCGTTTCGCATCACATATTTTGTTGTGTGCGGAGTTTCAAGTGCCATCCACATTCCATTTGAGACAATGAGCTATGCGTGCGTGCGTACGTTTTTTTTTTTTTTTGTGAAATGGATCTTGTATGTCCGTCCAACAATGTCTATAAAAAGATAAGTGTCATCAGCCAGCCAAAGTTGTAAGCTAGACGGTTAGCCAGACGGACATAGCTATCGAAGAAATTCAATAGCTACATTTTGTAGCAGACTTGCATAAAAAGCCTACGAAGAATTTGGTTCAATAACTGAAAGACGACATTTTGCGCTGATATCAATTGTGTTCATGGAAATCGATAGCTTAATGTCTGCTGTGACATGGGGGAGTGTAATACGTTTACTTTGAAAGATAATTTTTGTAAGATTCCATCTGTCAACATGAGTTCAGCATTTAGCTCATTGTATCATCTAGCGCCATCTGGTATTAGCTTTCGTTATAATTGTTATTTGGTTAGTGCCTTTGCTAATGTAGGTATTGTCATTATCATACCCGGTAGGTGGCGTATCTAAATACCCTATCAGGCTGGCTTTTGGAACGAGAGAATCTATATCGTATGCAGATATTCGACAATGGAAAATAAAAAATCGATATACATTCGGTCTAGAGGTATCTAGTACATTCATTCACCAATGTTTTCGAAAGAAATAAGTGGCATTGGCCAAACACATTCAATATCCAAATTTGGTAGTAGACATACGTAAAAACCCCTCCTAAGAATTTGTTTCGTTAAGTGAAAGACGACATTTTAAATCTTACCAATTGTGGTCTTGTAAATCGATAGCTTTTTGGCTGCTTTCTTAGGGGAATTTTATAGCAAACAGGCTTTTGTTGTAATAAAGTGCCGAGCATCAACCAGTAGTAGTTGTAGTAGCTCCTCACCAAGATAATCGGCACATTTATTACAACAAAAGCCTGTTTGCCATCTACTTCCCCTGAAAAAAGCAGCCAACAAGCTATCGATAGTAAAGACACTTACCAAAAGCTCTTGATATGTTAAACCATAGCTCCCCAAAGCTAATTATTTGGAAAGAAGGTTTGTCTATCTCACTTGGTATAGATGGCTTCTTACAGTTTTTCTTTGGTGGATGGCTTTGCTACGCTAAGTAAAACAAAGCTGCCGAAAAGTAGTTATCTTGAAAGAAGGTTTATCTATCTCATTTTGTTTAAATTGCTTCTTGTAGGTGTTCTTTGGTGATTGGCTTTGCTACACTAAGAATTCACGTTTTTAGCCACTATGCGCTGCCTTTTTCCACTTTGGTTAGTTGAGGACTAAACCCAAACAATGTAGAGGGAGCTCCCCAAGGGAAAATAATATTTCGGATAGCTATTTTTACCTATCTGACATTCCACTATACCGAAGGTGTTGAGATCGTTATGAATGCAAACGATTGTAAGCTACTGACAGAGTTTTTGATATATATTGATATGATGACAGGAAAATTTCGTAAACTTTTATCAGAAGATGTGATATTGGCGATGTCTGGCCCAAGAGCTAACACTGCATCTTGACGCCTTAGCGCTTGGCTTGAGGTCTTACATAGATATTTTACTCAACCTGAAAGTGGGCAAATGCTCAGCTATCTTATTCTAACACAAACCTCCACTTTGTTTATCTGAATTTTAGGTCTTTCTATACTAATCGCAAGTTTGTGAGTAAAACCAAGAGAGGAACTATCCTCAAGCAACTAGGAGGAAACTTCCAACCTCAAGAGCAGTAGGAACTCCTAACGAGTCTCCTAAGGAGATGTCTCATCCAAAGCGGCTGAGTTACAACCTTAAAAAAAGGCTAAGAAAATGATAAAAAAGTTTGAAAAGACATCCAAATCCCCCGGGACGGTTGCGCGAACAAACGAAGCAATGTTGGATCTGTGGCAGCGTTAACTGCTTTAAAGGAAAATTATTTTTCAAAAAAGTTACACCTTCGCCAAAAGCGACTAAGTCCCCGACTTCAAAAAAGGCTGAGAAGAAGCCAAAAAAACGGCAAAAAAAGTCATCCAAATTTTCCGGTTCACTTTACTCCTCATCTGCCTCAACTCCCAAACCTCGAAAAAGGATGATGAAGTCAGTCAGCTGATGAACAGAGGAAACCATCCGACTTGGGTGCAAACGCCAGCAGACGGAGCAATGATGAGCTTCAAATAAAACATTCTTGTTGAGAAAAGTTTATCCTTCGACCAAAGCGTACAAGCCACAGCCTTCAAAAAAAAGGCTGAGAAGATGCATCGGCCTTATCTCCAAAACCCCGTAAAAGTGTAATGGAAGTGAGTCAGCTGATGAGCAAAGAGAAACCACCCGACTTAGCAATGATGGCTCTGTGGCAGCGTCAACAGATTCAAAGGAAACCTCTTGTTTAAAAAAAATATACTCTTTCGTCCAAAGCGGTTAAGTCACATCCTCTAAAAAAGGCTGAGAAGAAGCAAACATTAAGTCATCCAAATTCTCCGGGAGGGTTTCACTCAACTCCTCATCTGATGGAAGTGAGTCAGCAAACGCGAGCAGACATTTGGGTGTCTGGTAACCTAAACTGCTTCAAAGGTCGCTGGTCGTCGGTCGACCAATCCAAAATCACAACTAGTTATTTTGAAGAGGATGAGGTCGAAGAACTGTCACAGCCGGTCCATTCGGCTGCGTCGTATGCCGCCGGTCCTCAGTCGACCAATCCAAAATCACAATCAGTGGATGTGAAATGGATCAGGTCGTCCGAGAAACTTTCTTCTACCTCGAAGTAGTTGACACTGTCACAGCCGGTCTATTCGGCTGTGTCTTATTTCTCCGTGACGAGGAAGGTGAGTGAGAATCAATCGGTGCATCTTCTTTGAAACATTGTATGTCTACGAAGGCGAGCAAATACAACGCCACCCTCAGCTCATTGCAGAATACATTCTCGTCTAGCCCGAAGCATTTTGACAATAATGCTTGACGAATTGTCCCAGATGATCTCCGTCTAAGCAATTATCGACAAGGCTGCTCCCAATAGGCGCCTCAGCGATGCTCGTTGGTTGCTGGTGAAAGGTCATCATAGGGACATTCTCATCTCGGACGTGGTTGAACATAGTAATGTACGGCTCGGCGAGGCAAGGTAATTAGCTGCGAAGATAAGAAATGATTAGACTTTCTTATTGAGAAAGTTAAGGACCATTGCTCGCTTTGGGAGGAAACTGCCATTTCTTCGCAGAATTCATGTTCGTCTAACCTAACATTCTGACAATATTGCTCAACGAATTGTCCCTGATGATCTTCGGCTAGCAATCATTGACAAGGCTGATGCCAATGGGCGCTACAGCGATTGTCATTGGTTGCTGGTGGAGGGAGGGTCTTCTGGGAGACATTCACATTTCGGACGTGGTTGACCAGAGTGATGTACGGCTCGATCAGGCTGCACTATATAAGGGTGTCAAGATAATTGGCTGCGAGAATAAGGAACCAGTAGGCTTTCTTATTCACACAATTATGGACATTGGCTCGCTTTGGGAAGGCAGAAAAATGACAGCTGTACCTGTCTATGAGATGCAATGGAACTGGGACGAATGTTTAAGTTAGTCGAGAAACAGAACGTCGGTCTTCAGATGGGAAAGTGGAGAATTATTAACTCTTTTCAAAAGAACGACGGACTTGTCTGGAGAGGACTACGTAAAAAATAGGTGGATTAGACCTTCTTATTTAGGAAATTGAGGACATTGGCTCGCTTTGAGAAGGCAGCAAACTGTTAGCTGTACCTGTCAATGAGATAACATGTGGGATGGAGACTTTAGTATGGCTCCCTCATCCTTCAATGGAGCTTTGACGTATATTGTAGAAACAGAACATCGTTCTTCAGATGGGAAAGTGGAGAATTCTTAACTAATTTCAGAAGAATGAACTAGTCATCCAGTGTGCCAACGACAAATCTGGTGAGGACTACCTAAGAAGTCGAGGGGTGCTAAATTTCGTTCTAGGAAGATTTTGCTTCCAACTCCAATAGGAAGGAAGCATCAAAAGCATAGCTTTGCGCAGATAAATCTGCATCTTTGCAAAGCTACTGCTGAACTTCTAAAAACCCCTGACCAAATTCTGCTCAGAAATCTAAAAGCAATCGATCTGTTTGCCTCTATAATGGACGAAGAGGTGCCATCTATGGTCACATAGTAACAATGCCTTCATGAGTTTGTTCTATGGTTCGTCGCGCTGCTAAGTATTAATAATTTTATTCTGTAGGTGGCGTTTCACATAACCATGTGAAGCTGTTATTTGATATGTTGGGACGAATAATTAAGTTACTCGGGAAACAGAACGTCGGTCTTCAGATAGAAAAGCGGAGATTTGTTAACTCCTTTCAGAAAAACGATGGACTTGTCATTAAATTTGCCAACGATATGTCTGGAGAGGATTACCTTGAAGTTGAGGGGAATGCTTAACTTCGTTCTTGGAAGGTAATGCTTCCGAATCCCTCCAAAGGAAGCAGCGAAAGTTTAGAAGTTTGCTCATAAATGTAAACTGGATGAACAGGTGCCATCTATTGTCACATGGTAACAATGCCTTCATGGGTTGGTCGGTGATTCGTGTCTGTGCTAAATAAAGTGTTAATTATTTTCTTCCGAAGATGGCGTTTCAAAATAACCAAATGATGCTGTTATTTGATATTAGAGAAACAATCTCCCCCTCCATATCTCCTTCAGTAAATGCATATGCCAATAAATATTGAAACAATTTCCATACTATCTCATTCACATACTCGTTTAACCTTCTTAAAAAATAGGAAAACAATTCAATTTGTCTTACAAATTACTTGCTCAAGGCGAGGACATTCCACTCATATGTATGGATGGATGTATGGCGGCAGCCCAGCTATTAGCGTAAAGGACATAAGTACTACATATGTGCCTTGGCAATTATCATCAATGGGACTCTGTCACATTCTTCTTTAATTGTACACTTCATGACCTGGCGACAAACAATCAAATCGTTGCATGGCAACCACTAATATTCTCTGCAATTTCAAAGTGGTCCACGGAATTTGGGTCAAACCCATTATCAAACAAAAAAAAAATGGAAACAGATTTCTGATTGTCATCACCATAAGTAATAATAACGATGGCAATAAGTGCGAAACTTTGTGGAAATCTTAGAAAATCAATTTCCAACATCATTTGTTGTTGTTCTTCTTCTTCTCACAATAAGTTTACCGCAAAATCGAAGAAGAAGGCAAAGCATCCGTTACAATTTTCTGGTTTTTTTTTGTGTGATATTTATTCAAAGAGGAAGCTATAATAAGGCGTCATCATTACATCTTGTTGTTGTTGTTTTTCTTCTTCTTTTTATTCCACATAAAATATGTCTAGACATATTGTAAAAAGGTTCGGATTTGTGGTAACCTAAATATAGGCGCACACACACCCATATTGACATGTTTTTGTCGCATCAAAGTGAAGAGGGGATAAGTTTTTTTTTAGTTTCAATGGGGATAACAAAGATTTCCCAGGGGATTTTTTGCATAGAAATATTTAGATAATGGGCAATATGTTATCTATCCATCATAAGCGGAGAAGATTAAAATATTATTTACCGTTAGAGAGTAGTGTAAAAATATTATGCGAATTATTCGCTTAATGTAAAACATTATCCACAATATTCGGATGAAATAAATACGCAGACCAAAAGGCTTGGATTTTTTAAGAATATTTTTTCAAAGACCAACAGGCGTGGATTTTTAAGAATATTTTTTCAAAGACCAACAGGCGTGGATTTTTTAAGAATATTTTTTCAAAGACCAACAGGCGTGGATTTTTTAAGAATATTTTTTCAAAGACCAACAGGCGTGGATTTTTTAAGAATATTTTTTCAAAGACCAACAGGCGTGGATTTTTTAAGAATATTTTTTCAAAGACCAACAGGCGTGGATTTTTTAAGAATATTTTTTCAAAGACCAACAGGCGTGGATTTTTTAAGAATATTTTTTCAAAGACCAACAGGCGTGGATTTTTTAAGAATATTTTTTCAAAGACCAACAGGCATGGATTTTTTAAGAATATTTTTTCAAAGACCAACAGGCGTGGATTTTTTAAGAATATTTTTTCAAAGACCAACAGGCGTGGATTTTTTTAGGAATATTTTTTCAAAGACCAACAGGCGTGGATTTTTTAAGAATATTTTTTCAAAGACCAACAGGCGTGGATTTTTTAAGAATAATTTTTCAAAGACCAACAGTCGTGGATTTTTTAAGAATATTTTTTCAAAGACCAACAGGCGTGGATTTTTTAAGAATATTTTTTCAAAGACCTGCACAACAATAGGCGTGGATTTTTTAAGAATATTTTTTCAAAGACCTGCACAACAATAGGCGTGGATTTTTTAAGAATATTTTTTCAAAGACCTGCACAACAATAGGCGTGGATTTTTTAAGAATATTTTTTCAAAGACCAACAGGCGTGGATTTTTTAAGAATATTTTTTCAAAGACCAACAGGCGTGGATTTTTTAAGAATATTTTTTCAAAGACCAACAGGCGTGGATTTTTTAAGAATATTTTTTCAAAGACCAACAGGCGTGGATTTTTTAAGAATATTTTTTCAAAGACCAACAGGCGTGGATTTTTTAAGAATATTTTTTCAAAGACCAACAGGCGTGGATTTTTTAAGAATATTTTTTCAAAGACCAACAGGCGTGGATTTTTTAAGAATATTTTTTCAAAGACCAACAGGCATGGATTTTTTAAGAATATTTTTTCAAAGACCAACAGGCGTGGATTTTTTAAGAATATTTTTTCAAAGACCAACAGGCGTGGATTTTTTTAGGAATATTTTTTCAAAGACCAACAGGCGTGGATTTTTTAAGAATATTTTTTCAAAGACCAACAGGCGTGGATTTTTTAAGAATAATTTTTCAAAGACCAACAGTCGTGGATTTTTTAAGAATATTTTTTCAAAGACCAACAGGCGTGGATTTTTTAAGAATATTTTTTCAAAGACCTGCACAACAATAGGCGTGGATTTTTTAAGAATATTTTTTCAAAGACCTGCACAACAATAGGCGTGGATTTTTTAAGAATATTTTTTCAAAGACCTGCACAACAATAGGCGTGGATTTTTTAAGAATATTTTTTCAAAGACCTGCACAACAATAGGCGTGGATTTTTTAAGAATATTTTTTCAAAGACCAACAGGCGTGGATTTTTTAAGAATATTTTTTCAAAGACCAACAGGCGTGGATTTTTTAAGAATATTTTTTCAAAGACCAACAGGCGTGGATTTTTTAAGAATATTTTTTCAAAGACCAACAGGCGTGGATTTTTTAAGAATATTTTTTCAAAGACCAACAGGCGTGGATTTTTTAAGAATATTTTTTCAAAGACCAACAGGCGTGGATTTTTTAAGAATATTTTTTCAAAGACCAACAGGCGTGGATTTTTTAAGAATATTTTTTCAAAGACCTGCACAACAATAGGCGTGGATTTTTTAAGAATATTTTTTCAAAGACCTGCAGACCAACTGTCGTGGATTTTTTAGGAATATTTTTTCAAAGACCTGCAGACCAACTGTCGTGGATTTTTTAGGAATATTTTTTCAAAGACCTGCAGACCAACTGTCGTGGATTTTTTAGGAATATTTTTTCAAAGACCTGCAGACCAACAGTCGTGGAATCCAGTCGGCGGTGCAGGAAACCAAGCTGAACAACAACCACAGCTTAGAGCATTGTGATGGTTACAATGTTCTGAGGAAAGATCGCACCAGAAGTGGAGGTGGGGGATTGGCTTTCATATTGCACCAGTCTGTCCAATACAGACCTATCTCGCTTGAGCCTGTCTCTAATGACCCGTACATGGAATGTATGGGGGTAGCAGTCAGGTGTGGAGCTGCCGAGATAGAGTTGCTGAATGTATACCTCCCGCCGAGAAATAGCTGTATCCCTGATTATAGGCCTGACATTAGCCCGCTGTTGCAAGGTCATAATCGTCTGGTCCTGGGGGATTTTAATGCGCATCATGAGATGTGGCATTCGGCCCTCGGAAACGACCAGAGAGGTACAGCGCTGGCTGAGCAGATTGATAGCTCTACGTTTTGCATGGTCAATAAGGACGCCCCTACCAGAATTAGAGAAGAGTGTCACAGTTCGCCTGACATAACCATCGTGTCACCTGGTCTGACAAATGACGTTACCTGGCAACCCGTCATTTCCCTTGGATCAGACCATCTCCCCATAATTGTCTCCATTAGCAGACCACCCGACTTCATTACCTCTGAACGCCGCACATTCGTCAATCATAAGAAAGCTGATTGGCCGAGTTTCAGAGAGTTCACCAATCACCGCTTCAGAGAATTGCCCAATCCTTCTGCTGTTCGGGTAGCGGAAAGGACGTTCCGGGACATCATCACCGCTGCAGCTGCTCGCCATATCCCTGCTGGTCGAATACCCGAAGTAAGACCAAATTTCCCAGTAGAATTTACCCCAGAGTCAGGGAGCTGACACTGGAAGTTAACAGGCTGGTGGGCGAGCATAAGCGGAACAAATGGTTAAATCATCTGAAGAGCTGCAACATTGGAGCCGGTATAGGTGAATTGTGGCAACGGTTAAGTCACTCTCGAACCCTGGAAGAAGGGAAGATAGGACCTCAGTCACGTTTGGCGACGTTACGTTGACTGACCCGAAGAGGTGCGCAAGTAATTTCAATCGACAGTTTGTCGAGCATCCCGAGAGTGACAGGGCGAAGAGAAGAGTATTACGTCGCATCAGATATCTTCCTGCCGAGGATGAACCACCACAATTTACAATGGATGATGTTGCCAATGCCATCAGGAACGCTAAATCATCCAAAGCGTTGGGCCCTGATGGAATCCCCACGGTAATGTTGAAGCAGCTGGATGAGCCGGGAGTCGAGTATCTCACCAAAGTCTTCAACTTGTCGCTAGCCACCCTCCTTTTTCCCGAAGTCTGGAAAATGGGCTGGGTGTTCCCACTAGGGAAGCCCGGCAAAGATGCCAGCAAAAGTGAATCGTACAGACCGATTTCGCTTTTGTCGCCCATAGCAAAGACACTTGAGGCCTTGCTCCTCCCCAGTATCACAAATAACTATCAAGTTGCAGATCATCAGCATGGATTCCGTAAGCAACACAGCACGACAACAGCGCTGCACGCCATTACCACATATATCTGTAAAGGACTCAACCAGAGACGGCCGTTCGATAGAACAGTGATGGTGGCGCTTGACTTATCAAAAGCCTTTGATACAGTCAGGCACTCCACGCTGTTTGAGGACATTGAGCAGACAACCCTCCGGCCAAACTTGAAACGTTGGATAGTCAATTATATGTGTGGATGCCAGTCGTACGTGGAATTCAGGAACAAGAAGTCCAAAACCCGTAGAGTGAAACAGGGAGTTCCCCAAGGTGGGATGATATCTCCGGAACTGTTTAACCTCTACCTCTCCTGTATTCCGCCCCCTCCAGACGGCATCGAGATCGTAACGTATGTGGATGATTGCACGTTCCTGACGTCGGGTACCTATCCTGATGACATCTGTGAGAGACTGAACAACTATTTAACCGATCTTACCACCTTTTTCCATTCGAGGAATATGCAGATTTCCGCCACAAAATCTACAGCCACTCTGTTCACCACATGGACAGCGCAGTTTGGACGTGAGTTGAATGTCGTGGTCGACGGTAGCAGAATTCCGACCACAAACTGCCCTAAAATTTTAGGGGTCACATTCGACACTACATTCACGTCGTGCGCACACGCCACAGCTATCTGCGACAAGTTGAAAAGTAGGAATAAGGTCCTCAAGTCCCTGGCCGGCAGCACTTGGGGTGCAGATAAAGAAACCTTGTTGGCCACGTATAACGCGTTAGGTCGGTCTGTGGTAAACTATGCGGCTCCAGTCTGGTCCCCGAGATTGTGTGACACGAACTGGAAAAAGATTCAAACTTGCCAGAATGCCAGCTTGAGAACAGCGACAGGGTGCCTCCTCAAATCTTCAATGGACCATCTACATGAGGAGGCAAAAATTCTTCCTGTAAAGCAACACAATGAGATGCTTTCGTTGCAGTACCTGCTTGGATGTTATCGTGTGAGCCATCCAAATCACCATCTTGTGGGTAGGCCCGGCCCATTCAGGGAGATCAGGAAGGATATCCATGCTCTAGAGGTAGAGGTCCAACGATACAGGAGAGAACCCCTAGATCAACAAGCATATCAAGCAGGATTGAATAGCATTCACACGGACGCAGTTGCCGAGGCCTTAAGCAATTATAGTGTGAATAAAGTACTCGGAGTACATCCTCCATCTATCGCCGCTGAGGAGCGTTAGCTGCCACGACAAACCAGAGTAGTTTTGGCTCAACTACGCTCGGGATATTGCAGTCGCCTAAATTCGTATTGGGCGGAAATCGATCGCGCCGTGCAAGACATATGCCCAGTATGCGGCATGGGCCCGCACGACACACAACACCTTTTTAACTGCCCCGCCAAACCTACCCACCTACATCCCATCGAAGCAGCCACTTTTCTGGAACTGTAGATAGACCCAGAGCCAGATTGAACAGAGGAACGAACATATAAACATAATAAAAACACTGTTACAACAACAACAACAGTCGTGGATTTTTTAGGAATATTTTTTCAAACACCACAAATTCCTCTATTTATTGTGTAAATAATAATAATGCGTCTGGCCGTGTTTACACAACTTACCCAACTGTCTTTCTCTCTCTCTCTCTCTCTCTCTCTCTCTCTTTCTCAGTTAATTTACAAATCACCAATTCAAAGTCTCACATTACTTTTTATGGTGATGTCGCCTTGCTGTTTGTTTTCATATGGAATCAGCTGTTTTGTAACTGTGATGTATAGACAAATAGTCGGGGGGCAGGCAATTCATATAAACCAGACTCTAGGCCGTCTATACCCCCACGGCATGTTGGGTTGTCTAAACAAACAACAAACGACGACAACCACTACGAGAAATGACTCTTTGGAGACCAAATGATAAAATAAATACTCTGTAGTAGTAGAATCATTCAACAAAAACAATGTGGGGACATTGGAGGATGGATGACTGAGTGGCTGGCTGGCTGGCTGTCTGTTTGTCCACCTTCAACAAAAAACAACAATAACAAACAGACAGACATTTGCAGCAGCAGCCCGAGGAGGCAATACAAATAATAGAGAAATATTGCTGCCACATACCACCACCTACCTAGTCACTTGGTCGTCGTCGTCGTCGCTGGCTTGTTGACGATTGTTTGTCGTCGTTTGCTGCTGTTAGTCAGTGTCATTCGGTCTACATAATTAAACGGTTCCAACACGGCAGCCAGCAGTGTCTCTTTCGCTCTGCGGCAATTGTAGGACTTAATAATTATTGTTTATATGCTCGTCATGTTACCCGGCCATTTGGCTGCCACCGGATAATGTATTGTTTTATTCTCGTTTAATGAAAAACTCCTCCCATGCGGCTTTCGGGCGCGTTATAATCAAATGGTCAATTGCCTATGAAATGTTGCAGTTACTTTATTGTCCTCGGGCATGTTTACACTCGATTTAATTATGTTTACATAAAAAATAGTGGAACACACATACCATCCATAATGTTTTTATTGTTGTTGTCGTTATAAATTTAATGATTCCGACGCCGACGACTGTTCTACAATACGAAGGATATTAAAGAACAAGTGCCGTAATTGTTTTGTCCATAGAAAAACTAAATAAATAAACAAATTCCTCTCGGCAAAGTGTTTGTTTGTGTTTGTGTTTCTGTGCAAATAAACAACAGAGTCAAAGAAAATGTCTATGTGCCGCCGCCGTAGCCGTTGTCAGCCAACATTTCTTCACATTGCGGTAGGTCTGTTTGTGAACGAATTTTTGTTAATATTTCTTCTCTCCCATGTAATTTACATTGTCTCGACGGAGATGGCTATTCCGTTAGTGTACGTTTACATTGTATTGGATTTAGCAAATCTAGTGGGGGAAGTCGTCAATACTTCCCAAAATATGGTCCCTGACTTTTGGAAACTGAAGATGTCTACATTTGTAAGGACATTAATTGAAATATTTTATATTTGTTGAGGAACTGGAACAAGTGTCGTTTAGGGGCACCTCTCGGATCGGTCCGAAATTTTTACCATAGGTAGCCCTTGGGACCCTGATTCCAAAAATATATAATTTTCACACCTTAAGGTTGTTTAGGGGCACCTCTCGGATCAGGCTGAAATTTTTACAATAGATAGCCCTTGGCATCCTGAATACAACGATATATAATTTTCCGGGGGGAAGTCCATACTTCCCGAGATATGGGTCTTAGCATTTCGGAAATTTCGTACGTTCACACCTTTAGGTTGTTTAGGGACACCTCTCGGATCAGGCTGAAATTTTTACAATAGATAGCCCTTGGCAGTCTGAATACAACGATATATAATTTTCCGGGGGGAAGTCCATACTTCCCGAGATATGGGTCTTGACTTTTTTACTTTTATCACCATTATTTTTAAAACCTATGCCGGGGATTTAAGACTTTCTCCTATGGCAGGGTCAAAAGTGGGTTACGCGATCAAAACTCTCTTTTAAATTGAAAGTGTTCTTAAGTAGCCGGCCTTCGGCCGGGAATTTAAGACTTTCTCTTATGGACAGGGTCAAAAGTGGGCTACCCGATCAAAGCTCTCTTTTAAATTGAAAGTGTATTTAAGTAGCCGACCTTCGGCCGGGGATTTAAAACTTTCTCCTATGGACAGGGTCAAAAGTGGGCTACGCGATCAAAACGCGTGCATAAAAGTTCTCTCCATAAGCTTTAAAACGATGCCCCATATTGCTCACGATAGAATTGTAAAATGTTAAGACCCATATCTCGGGAAGTATGGACTTCCCGCCCGGAAAATTATATATCGTTGTATTCATGATGCCAAGGGCTGTCTACTGTAAAAATTTCAGCCCGATCCGAGAGGTGCTCCTAAACAACCTAAAGGTGTGAAAGTAAGAAATTTCCTAAATGTCATTACCCATATCTCGGGAAGTATGGACTTCCCCCCGGAAAATTATATATCGTTGTATTCAGGATGCCAAGGGCTATCTAATTTAAAATTTTCAGCCCGATCCGAGAGTTGCCCCTAAACGACATTTAAGCCGAGGAATTTTTCTATTTCTTCCGTTGGAAAGACCTGTAGACCAACAGGCGTGGATTTTTTAAGGAATATTTTTTCAAAGACCTCCACAACAACAGGCGTGGATTTTTTAAGGAATATTTTTTCAAAGACCTCCACAACAACAGGCGTGGATTTTTTAAGGAATATTTTTTCAAAGACCTCCACAACAACAGGCGTGGATTTTTTAAGGAATATTTTTTCAAAGACCTCCACAACAACAGGCGTGGATTTTTTAAGGAATATTTTTTCAAAGACCTCCACAACAACAGGCGTGGATTTTTTAAGGAATATTTTTTCAAAGACCTCCACAACAACAGGCGTGGATTTTTTAAGGAATATTTTTTCAAAGACCTCCACAACAACAGGCGTGGATTTTTTAAGGAATATTTTTTCAAAGACCTCCACAACAACAGGCGTGGATTTTTTAAGGAATATTTTTTCAAAGACCTCCACAACAACAGGCGTGGATTTTTTAAGGAATATTTTTTCAAAGACCTCCACAACAACAGGCGTGGATTTTTTAAGGAATATTTTTTCAAAGACCTCCACAACAACAGGCGTGGATTTTTTAAGGAATATTTTTTCAAAGACCTCCACAACACCAGGCGTGGATTTTTTAAGGAATATTTTTTCAAAGACCTCCACAACAACAGGCGTGGATTTTTTAATGAATATTTTTTCAAAGACCTCCACAACAACAGGCGTGGATTTTTTAAGGAATATTTTTTCAAAGACCTCCACAACAACAGGCGTGGATTTTTTAAGGAATATTTTTTCAAAGACCTCCACAACAACAGGCGTGGATTTTTTAAGGAATATTTTTTCAAAGACCTCCACAACAACAGGCGTGGATTTTTTAAGTAATATTTTTTCAAAGACCTCCACAACAACAGGCGTGGATTTTTTAAGGAATATTTTTTCAAAGACCTCCACAACAACAGGCGTGGATTTTTTAAGGAATATTTTTTCAAAGACCTCCACAACAACAGGCGTGGATTTTTTAAGGAATATTTTTTCAAACACCTCCACAACAACAGGCGTGGATTTTTTAGGAATATTTTTTCAAAGACCTCCACAACAACAGGCGTGGATTTTTTAAGGAATATTTTTTCAAAGACCTCCACAACAACAGGCGTGGATTTTTTAAGGAATATTTTTTCAAAGACCTCCACAACAACAGGCGTGGATATTTTAAGGAATATTTTTTCAAAGACCTCCACAACAACAGGCGTGGATTTTTTAGGAATATATTTTCAAAGACCTCCACAACAACAGGCGTGGATTTTTTAAGAAATATTTTTTTCCAAGACCTCCACAACAACAGGCGTGGATTTTTTAGGAATATATTTTCAAAGACCTCCACAACAACAGGCGTGGATTTTTTAAGAAATATTTTTTTCCAAGACCTCCACAACAACAGGCGTGGATTTTTTAAGGAATATTTTTTCAAAGACCTCCACAACAACAGGCGTGAATTTTTTAAGGAATATTTTTTCAAAGACCTCCACAACAACAGGCGTGGATTTTTTAGGAATATTTTTTCAAAGACCTCCACAACAACAGGCGTGGATTTTTTAAGGAATATTTTTTCAAAGACCTCCACAACAACAGGCGTGGATTTTTTAGGAATATATTTTCAAAGACCTCCACAACAACAGGCGTGGATTTTTTAGGAATATATTTTCAAAGACCTCCACAACAACAGGCGTGGATTTTTTAAGAAATATTTTTTTCCAAGACCTCCACAACAACAGGCGTGGATTTTTTAGGAATATATTTTCAAAGACCTCCACAACAACAGGCGTGGATTTTTTAAGAAATATTTTTTTCCAAGACCTCCACAACAACAGGCGTGGATTTTTTAAGGAATATTTTTTCAAAGACCTCCACAACAACAGGCGTGGATTTTTTAAGGAATATTTTTTCAAAGACCTGCACAACAACAGGCGTGGATATTTTAAGGAATATTTTTTCAAAGACCTCCACAACAACAGGCGTGAATTTTTTAAGGAATATTTTTTCAAAGACCTGCACAACAACAGGCGTGGATATTTTAAGGAATATTTTTTCAAAGACCTCCACAACAACAGGCGTGGATTTTTTAAGGAATATTTTTTCAAAGACCTCCATAACAACAGGCGTGGATTTTTTAAGGAATATTTTTTCAAAGACCTCCACAACAACAGGCGTGGATTTTTTAAGGAATATTTTTTCAAAGACCTCCACAACAACAGGCGTGGATTTTTTAAGGAATATTTTTTCAAACACCTCCACAACAACAGGCGTGGATTTTTTAAGGAATATTTTTTCAAACACCTCCACAACAACAGGCGTGGATTTTTTAAGAATATTTTTTCAAAGACCTCCACAACAACAGGCGTGGATTTTTTAAGGAATATTTTTTCAAAGACCTCCACAACAACAGGCGTGAATTTTTTAAGGAATATTTTTTCAAAGACCTGCACAACAACAGGCGTGGATATTTTAAGGAATATTTTTTCAAAGACCTCCACAACAACAGGCGTGGATTTTTTAAGGAATATTTTTTCAAAGACCTCCATAACAACAGGCGTGGATTTTTTAAGGAATATTTTTTCAAAGACCTCCACAACAACAGGCGTGGATTTTTTAAGGAATATTTTTTCAAAGACCTCCACAACAACAGGCGTGGATTTTTTAAGGAATATTTTTTCAAAGACCTCCACAACAACAGGCGTGGATTTTTTAAGGAATATTTTTTCAAAGACCTCCATAACAACAGGC
Source organism: Musca autumnalis (assembly GCF_047663935.1). Taxonomy (NCBI): domain Eukaryota; kingdom Metazoa; phylum Arthropoda; class Insecta; order Diptera; family Muscidae; genus Musca; species Musca autumnalis. Next base: position 35,776,651 of record NW_027411866.1, on the reverse strand, counting down.
GTGGATTTTTTAAGGAATATTTTTTCAAAGACCTCCACAACAACAGGCGTGGATTTTTTAAGGAATATTTTTTCAAAGACCTCCACAACCACAGGCGTGGATTTTTTAAGGAATATTTTTTCAAAGACCTCCACAACAACAGGCGTGGATTTTTTAAGGAATATTTTTTCAAACACCTCCACAACAACAGGCGTGGATTTTTTAGGAATATTTTTTCAAAGACCTCCACAACAACAGGCGTGGATTTTTTAGAAATATTTTTTCAAAGACCTCCACAACAACAGGCGTGGATTTTTTAGGAATATTTTTTCAAAGACCTCCACAACAACAGGCGTGGATTTTTTAGGAATATTTTTTCAAAGACCTCCACAACAACAGGCGTGGATTTTTTAAGGAATATTTTTTCAAAGACCTGCACAACAACAGGCGTGGATTTTTTAAGGAATATTTTTTCAAAGACCTCCACAACAACAGGCGTGGATTTTTTAAGGAATATTTTTTCAAATACCTCCACAACAACAGGCGTGGATTTTTTTAGGAATATTTTTTCAAAGACCTCCACAACAATAGGCGTGGATTTTTTAGGAATATTTTTTCAAAGACCTCCACAACAACAGGCGTGGATTTTTTAGAAATATTTTTTCAAAGACCTCCACAACAACAGGCGTGGATATTTTAAGGAATATTTTTTCAAATACCTCCACAACAACAGGCGTGGATTTTTTAAGGAATATTTTTTCAAAGACCTCCACAACAACAGGCGTGGATTTTTTAAGGAATATTTTTTCAAATACCTCCACAACAACAGGCGTGGATTTTTTAAGGAATATTTTTTCAAAGACCTCCACAACAACAGGCGTGGATTTTTTAGGAATATTTTTTCAAAGACCTCCACAACAACAGGCGTGGATTTTTTAAGGAATATTTTTTCAAAGACCTGCACAACAACATGCGTGGATTTTTTAGGAATATTTTTTCAAAGACCTGCCAACAACAGGCGTGGATTTTTTAGGAATATTTTTTCAAAGACCTCCACAACAACAGGCGTGGATTTTTTAAGGAATATTTTTTCAAAGACCTCCACAACAACAGGCGTGGATTTTTTAAGGAATATTTTTTCAAAGACCTCCACAACAACAGGCGTGGATTTTTTAGGAATATTTTTTCAAAGACCTCCACAACAACAGGCGTGGATTTTTTAAGGAATATTTTTTCAAAGACCTCCACAACAACAGGCGTGGATTTTTTAAGGAATATTTTTTCAAAGACCTCCACAACAACAGGCGTGGATTTTTTAAGGAATATTTTTTCAAAGACCTGCACAACAACAGCCGTGGATTTTTTAGGAATATTTTTTCAAAGACCTGCACAACAACAGCCGTGGATTTTTTAGGAATATTTTTTCAAAGACCTGCACAACAACAGCCGTGGATTTTTTAGAAATATTTTTGGAAGACCTGCAGACCAACATATTTACTTTGCAATTTGGCGCCCAACGTGGGGAATTTCAAAAAATTCTTAGAATGTACTGGAAGACAACTGCGATCATGGAGGGTGCGAATGAAAGAATTCAGGCTATTGCTCGATCTACTTAAGAAAGTGCGCCTCTGAGTCGGGAAAAGTTCTCCCGTGAGCAACTGGAAAGATATCCCTATGACGGATGATATATGATGGACGCTATGATCATCCCATCTCAATCAAATAGAGAGACGTCTTCTTCAGTTGATATTCGTGAAACGCTTTGAGACGGAGTAACCTCACTTTGAAAAGTGTTCGCTACCTATCGAACGGTTTCTGTTCCCTTGTCCGGAGGCAGTCAGCAGTCCAGAAACTGCAATGACCATCCAAGGCCGAAAGCCGGTGGTCTCAAGCTGTTCGGATCCATTGTCCCCAAAAGACATCATCGAACTGCATCAAGTTGGCTCAGATGGGCAGACGTAAAAGAAGCAGGTACACAAGGCCTCAGCAAGTGTAACAGCTCAGCTTGTGATTGCCGCTAAAGCTGCTGAGAAAAATAGGACTTGGAAGGGTTTTTGCAGAAATCTGGTAAACAGAATTTGCATAAATTTGATAAACAGATATTTGCAAGCTCTGTGGTAACAACCATTTCCAGCTCCAAGTCCGAAAAACCGGTGGTCCCAAGTTGTCCGGATCCCTTGCGATCGGTAACGGTGTAAACTTTACTCCACCGTCCCCAAACGACACGATCGGACTCAAAGCTTCAGATATTGTGTGGCTGCCTCGTCTGCGACTGTGACTGGATGGGTTCTGGAACTCCGAATTTGCTGAAATCTGGTAAACAGATAACTGCAAACTCGGTGGCAACAAACAAGTCCAGCTCCTCCGTGAAAATGGAGCTAGTTCTAGTAGCTGATACGACTCACGGTTCATCAACCATTCAGTTAGTAGCCCGAAGACGACCACTTCACAACAGGTGCCATTTCACAACCGATGGACTCAAGCTGTCCGGAGTCCTTGCGTGTACCAATGTTGTTAACTTGACTCCATCGGTCCCAACGACACATCGAACTCGAGCAATTGTGCTCCCGGTCCGAAGTCAGAAAAGCCGTAGGGACGCAGACGAAGCCATCCAAGGACTCAGTTAGTGTGACAACTCCGCCTGCGACTGCCGCTAAAGCTACTGGGGGAGCTGGAAGGAGCTTTTACGAATCGTTGTGCACACAGTGATATGATAGAAGTTTCCCTTGCCCCTCCGCAGATGTTTGTGGAACTACTATATATTATAATACCCCTCAGGCAATTAACTTAAAATATTGCCATTGAATATTTCCATCTCTGACAATTTTTTTATTTCGTTATAACCTCTCTTTACTACCGAATAATTGTGCGACATGATGCCTCCCATTCATAATCGGCATTATTTAGTTCTTACAACTACATATCCTCTGCCTCTTTAGTCTACCCATGGAGGGGGAGAGGATTTCCCTTTCATTTGTAATAGAATTCACATAACCACTTAAAACTGGGCAGACAGACGACGACATGTGTACTTTTTTGCGTATTTTGTGTGTCGTCGTCGTCCTCCGTCGTTGTCGCTTGATTAGTGATTTTTTTCGTTTGTTAGTTTTTGTTGTTTTCTTTTTCAATAAAACCGAGACTACGAGTGCAGCGATTATATGACACAAAAATATTCACAATAAACCAAACTCTTGGTCTTTGTCGGTTTACAAGGCCTTGGGAAATTTCTGCTGTGCTCCTTGTAAAAGAATAAAGAAGTTCCGAGTCAAATTCGAACTAGGTTAACGCCCTTAGTCTTTATTCTTTGCCAGAACTGACAAGGATGCCATGCGGCTTATGTGATCATCAGTTACCAGATCACCTTCAGTCCCTGAAAACACTCCTCAGTCTATAGAATAACAACGTATTTCTTTTAAAATGTTTCGTGAGAAGAAACATTGCAATTTACATTTGCCGCCGAATACTGTGCGCCTCATCGTCAGTATTAAATAATGTGTGTACACCGACGAAGACGACGACATGGTCTGACAGTCGCTGCGTCTGTGTCTGATAAAATATTTGCCGTAGGTACACATAAAAATTGAAAACGAAAGTGTATTTTAATTTATATCGTTTAATATGAAAATATGTACATACGAGTATATCAGCGGCAATCCGCACACACGCGCACACACACACATACATACGGACTTACAAGAATGCATTTATAGATTCCAAAAATATATGTAAATTTTGCATGGCAATTTGTGGAACACTGCCAGCAATTTGAATAGGTATCGCAGGAAGACAAGATAAGCGAAAGAAACCTCTCGCAGATACCTCTCGGAGATAGGAGAAAAGTAGTTGGAACAGAGAGGTAGGGAAGAGATAATGGGTTCCATAGCCACTTATGTCTCCTGTAATAAGTTAACAGGGCTGTGGGATCTGTGGAGGAGAAGTAAGAGAGAGAGAGAGAGATAGAGAGAGGTACAATCACATGGACGCCAGAGAGCCTTGGTTTTTTGACGGTCAGTATAGGACACCGGTTGAGAAGGTAATCAATTGTTTCAGTCTCCTCCACATGTTCACATAGCTTGCACTACTCAATGTTGCTAACCTCCCTCTTACTTGTCATAGATCTAATGCTGCAGTGACCCGTAATGGCCTCTACAACGATACAGGACTTTGATTTACATAGTGTGAGAAAGGGACGCAAATCTACGCCCTGAAATTGCCGGCCAGATTGACTTGCAACCAGGCTCGTCCTACGAAAACCTCATTATTTTCTCTACGTAGAGCTTACCCAGTTTGTCAAGAAAGAAGTAAATCGATAGCTTTATGCTGTCCTTCACCGTATGGTCAGAGGACTGGGAGCCTCGTGTTGGCAGTTCACCAACTGTCTCATTTCCCTCAACATTGCAGTGCCCTGGTGGCACTTAACCGTAATATATCATGTTTTAAAGATAGACCTACAACTTTGAACCGTCTTAGATTTAATGGTGAATAATCTTAAGGCCTTAAGAACAGTCTGGCTATCCACGTATACCGTGACTATCCTATCGGCAAAGTCAGCCATTCCCATTAATAGTTCTAAGACTTTCAGCACTGCAAAAACTTTTACCTGAAAAACACTGTAGTTATCTTTAAGTTTATACGAACTCTTGACGTTCAGTTCTCCTTCTTACACACAAGAGCCCGTCCCTTCTTCCATTAGTTAAGATGGATAAGGTGACAGGTATTGTCTACTCCTTTCAGCGATTATTATCTCTGCTGTGTCAAAGTCCAGGATTGACAAAATGTAGTCGGTTTCACCTTGCAGGTCTGGGTGACTCCTGTGACTTTTCACCAATATGTTTTGGGGCGTTTAGTCGAGGGCTACCTTTGCAGGCCTTTCCAGGTTAAACTCCCTTAAATGTCTGGCGAGCGGTCATCTTTCCTTACAAAGCCGGGTGACTGCTCGACGGACGTTCCACCCTTCTCTTAGCAGCTGGCTGTGAATCTTCGGAAGATCTCAATCGCTTCACACATGCTTTGAGGTTAGTGGACCGTCAGTGGTATCAGCAACCTGATTTCCCACAGCAACATCCTTCCTCGTCGAAACCGGACTATTTGTTTCCCAAATATCTGTTTACCAGATTTTTGAAAACTCGGTCCCCAAAACCCTTCTTGCTCTTGGTTGCCCCAGCAGCTTTAGTGGTAGTCAAAGGTGGAACTGTCAACAGAGCTCCGATTTACTCGAAAAGTTGGGGGAGGTGGTAAGATTTTTTGGGTTCAATTTTTTTTTGGTTGGGGGAGTGTCATGTTTATTTGTGAGTGGGGTAAGTTTTTGTTTGGTAGGGGGAGGATGCAGTTTGCCCCAATCAATTTGCTCGAATTCGAGAAGAATTTCACTTGCGAGTGGAATTCGAGCAAGTATTCGGAGCTCTGACTGTCACACTAGCCGGGGCCTTGTGTGACTGATTTGTCTGTGGATGCCCGCCCCTTTGGACTTTCCGACATTGGACCAGGATCAATTTTGGTGGTGTGCGGCTGTGTCGTTGGGGCGATGAATTAAGGCGGATCCACGTTATCCGTGCGAAGCTAAATCTTTATCCACCATATCCAAATAATGTAAATTGGTTATCCACGTTATCCAAATTGGGTAAATTCATTATCCGCTTTATCCAAATAGAGCAAATTCATTATCCACATTATCCAAATATAGTACATTCATTATCCACGTTATCTAAATGAATTAAATTAATTATCCACGTTATCTAAATGCAGTAAATTCTTTATCAACGTTATCCAAATAAGGTAAATTCATTATCCACGTTATCCTAATACAGTAAATTCATTACCCAAGTTATCCGAATGAAGTAAACTGATTATCCACGTTATCCAAATGAAGTAAATAAATTATCCACGTAATCCAAATGAAGTAAATTCATTATCCGCGATATCCAAATGAAGTAAAATTATTATCCATGTTATCCAAATGAAGTAAATTGATTATCCACGTTATCCACGTAGAGTACATTCATTATACACGTTATCCAAATTAAGTAAATTGATTATCCACATTATACGAATACAGTAAATTCATTATCCATGTTATCCAAACACAGTAAATTCATTATCCTCGTTATCCAAACACAGTAAATTCATTATCCATAGTATCCGACTAAAGTAAATTGATTATCCACGTTAACCAAATGAAGCAAATTGATTATCCACTTTATACAAATGAAGTAAATTGGTAATCCATTTTATCCAAATGGTGTAAATTTTAATCCACATTATCCAAATGAAGTGAAATTATTATTCACGTTATCCAAATGCAGTAAATTCATTATCCACATACAGTAAATTCACTATCCACGTTATCCAAATAAAGTAAATTCATTATCCACGATATTCAAATAAAGTAAATTTATTATCCACGTTATCCAATAAAATAAATTGATTGTCCTCGTTATCCAACTGAAGTAAATTGATTATCCACGTTATACAAAGAAAGTAAGTTGATTATCCACGTTATCCAAATGAAGTAAATTAATTATACACTTTATCCAAATACAGAAATTCATTATCTACGTTACCCAAATACTGTAAATTCATTATCCATGTTATTCAAATGCAGTAAATTCATAATCCACGTTATCCAAATGCAGTAAATTTATTATCCACTTTATCCAAATACTGTAAATTCATTATCCACGTCATCCAAATACTGTTAAGTTCATTATCCAAATATCCAAATACAGTAAATTCATTATCCATGTTATTCAAATGCAGTAAATTCATAATCCACGTTATCCAAATGCAGTAATTTTATTATCCACTTTATCCAAATACTGTAAATTCATTATCCACGTTATCCTAATACTGTACATTCATTATCCACGTTATTCAAATGCAGTCAATTCATTATCCACGATATCCAAATGCAGTCAATTCATTATCCACGTTATCCAAATGCAGTAAATTCACTATCACCGTTATCCAAATACTGTAAGTTCATTATCCACGTAATCCAAATGCAGTAAATTCATTATCCACGTTATCCAAATACTGTAAATTCATTATCCCCGTTATCCAAATACTGTAAATTCATTATCCACGTTATCCAAATGCAGTAAATTCATTATCCACGATATCCAAATGCAGTCAATTCATTATCCACGTTATCCAAATGCAGTAAATTCACTATCACCGTTATCCAAATACAGTAAATGCATTATCCACGTTATCCAAATGCAGTAAATTCATTATCCACGTTATCCAAATACTGTAAATTCATTATCCGCCTTATTGAAATTCAGCAAATTCATTATCCGCCTTATTGAAATTCAGCAAATTCATTATCCACGTTATCCAAATACTGTAAATTCATTATCCACGTTATCCAAATACTGTAAATTCATTATACACGTTATCCAAATACTGTAAATTCATTATCCACGTTATCCAAATGCAGTAAATTCATTATCCACGTTATCCAAATGCATTAAATTCACTATCACCGTTATCCAAATACAGTAAATTCATTATCCACGTTGTCCAAATTCAGCAAATTCACTATCACCGTTATCCAAATACAGTAAATTCATTATCCATGTTATCCAAATACTGTAAATTCATTATCCGCCTTATTCAAATTCAGCAAATTCATTATCCACGTTATCCAAATGCAGTAAATTCATTATCCACGTTATCCAAATGCAGTAAATTCATTATCCACGTTATCCAAATACTGTAAATTCATTATCCACGTTATCCAAATACTGTAAATTCATTATCCACGTTATCCAAATACTGTAAATTCATTATCCACGTTATCCAAATGCAGTAAATTCATTATCCACGTTATCCAAATGCAGTAAATTCACTATCACCGTTATCCAAATACAGTAAATTCATTATCCACGTTATCCAAATTCAGCAAATTCACTATCACCGTTATCCAAATACAGTAAATTCATTATCCACGTTATCCAAATACCGTAAATTCATTATCCGCCTTATTCAAATTCAGCAAATTCGTTATCCACGTTATCCAAATGCAGTAAATTCCAAATGGTGTAAATTTTAATCCACATTATGCAAATGAAGTGAAATTATTATTCATGTTATCCAAATGCAGTAAATTCATTATCCACATACAGTAAATTCACTATCCACGTTATCCAAATAAAATAAATTGTTTATTCACGTTATCCAAATGAAGTAAATTGATTTTTCACGTTACACAAATGCAGTAAATTCATTATCCACGTTATCCACATACAGTAAAGTCACTATCCACGTTATCCAAATAAAGTAAATACATTATACGCATTATACAAATTAAGTAAATTGATTATCTAGTTTGTCTAAACACACTAAATTCATTATCCACGTTATCCACATAAAGTAAATTCATTATCCACCACATCCTAATGATGCAAAGTCATTATCCATTTTATCCAATGAAGTAAATCGATTATCCACGTTGAAATTGAAATTGAAATTGCGAATGAAGATGCTCCTAATCCTATGATCCATGGTGTAGGTCGTCATGCGAATATATTTTATATTTTTTGTTGTTGTTCTTTTATTTTTCTTTTAGTATTTTAAATTTTTCTAGACGCAGACGACCAATAATTTGTTTTGCATTTTTTCTGCAACATTTGGTTTGATTATTTTATTTTGTTGTTGTTGTTATAAAAATACACACATTAAAAATAAAAACAAAAGCATTAAAAATAAACAAGAATATTCAAGGTTAGATAAATTAAAGCTAAAAAAAGCACACAACTTGTGCGATATCAACGCACGCTCTACAAAAAATGCACGGGCACATCAACAAACAAACAAAAGCTTGTTAAAAATTTGTTTGATTGCATTTTGTTATTAATCTAAAAAGAAGCAATAAAAAGCAAAGAAAATTAAATTAATAACACAAAAATACATTTAGATTTGGCTATCAACGAGTCTTGTGACAGGTAATAAATAATGTTTACGACAAACAATTGCCGTTGAGTTCCAAAAAAGGCCTATAATTGTGGCTGTATACATTATTTAAAAATTCACCTTTTTTTTGTATTTCAAAGTTCAATGAATTTAACATACTTCAGCTTATTTGTATACCTATAAAAGGTTCACTGGAAATTCTTTCTCTTCTTCGAGCGTTCTGCTCTATTTAAAGAATTTGAACTTGGGTCTTTCATAATAAAATCCATCCACCAATAATTTATTAGAAACGCCACATTTAGTTTTCTTGGTAATATTGTCATATTGTAAAACAATTAACATTCAATTACAAAAATATTGATTTCCGTTTCCGTCTAACTGACTGCCTGCCTGTTTAGCTGGCTGGCTGTGTTTACTTGGAAAAGTCCATTAAAATGTTTATTGTTTGTCTTTTGGAATTTTATTTCACGCAACAACATAAAAATGCTGCATTGTCAGTCATCCCCCAGTTTTGTTAGTTTTTCTTGTTTTTGTTATTGTTGTTCAGGTCGTCGTCGTCATTATTAGCATCATAATCATCATCATCAGCACCACTGTCACCGTCATAGTAACCAGTCATTTATTTTATGTCATTTCGTTTTTTACGATTACCAAATGTCGACTATTTCGGGTGGGTCAGTTTGGATGAAAAGGGTGTTCCATGTTGGAATTGAAAAAAAATGAGACAGTAATTGAAAATCCTTTATCCACGTGAGGATATTACGTTATCCAAATGAGGCAAGATAAATATCCACGTTGTCCAAATAAACTAAATCCATTATCCATGTTATCCAAAATGCAGTAAATTCATTATCCGTGATATTCAAATAAAGTAAACATATTATCCACGTTATCCAAATGCAGTAAATTCATTATCCACGATATCCAAATGCAGTAAATTCATTATCCACGTTATCCAAATGCATTAAATTCATCATCCACGTTATCCAAATACAGTAAATTCATTATCCACGTTATCCAAATACTGTAAATTCATTATCCACGGTGTCCAAATGAAGTAAATCCATTTCAAATACCGTATATTCATTATCCACGTTATCCAAATACTGTAAATTCATTATCCACGATATCCAAATGCAGTAAATTCATTATCCACGATATCCAAATGCAGTAAATTCATTACCCACGTTATCCAAATACAGTAAATTTATTATCCACGTTATCCAAATACTGTAAATTCATTATCCACGTTATCCAACTACAGCAAATTCATTACCCACTTTATCCAAATACTGTAAATTCATTATCCACGTTATCCAAATGCAGTAAATTAATTATCTACGTTATCCAAATGCAGTACGTTTATTATCCACGTTATCCAAATACTGTAAATTCATTATCCACGTTATCCAAATATAGCAAATTTATTATCCACGTTATCCAAATACTGAAAATTCATTATCCATGTTATCCAAGTGAAGTAAATTCATTATCCACGTTATCCAAATACAGAAATTCATTATCCACGTTACCAAAGTACTGTAAATTCATTATCCACGTTATCCAAATACAGCATATTCATTATCCACGATATCCAAATGCAGTCAATTCACTATCCGCCTTATCCAAATTCAGCAAATTAATTATCCACGTTATCCAAATGTGGTAAATTCATTATCCACGTTATCCAAATGCAGTAAATTCACTATAACCGTTATCCAAATACAGTAAATTCATTATCCACGTTATCCAAATGCAGTAAATTCACTATAACCGTTATCCAAATACAGTAAATTCATTATCCACGTTATCCAAATGCAGTAAATTCATTATCCGCCTTATTCAAATTCAGCAAATTTATTATCCACGTTATCCAAATGCAGTAAATTCACTATCACCGTTATCCAAATACAAAGAATAATTTTGAAGCAAAAATAAAAACTTTTTCGAAGCTGAATTACTTTGTACTTTGGCGAGATTCGAATTTGTTTCTTTAGCATTCATTATCCACGTTATCCAAATACTGTAAATTCATTATCCACGTTATCCAAATGCAGTAAATTAATTACCCACGCTATCCAAATACTGTAAATTCATTATCCACGGTATCCAAATGCAGTAAATTTATTATCCACGATATCCAAATGCAGTAAATTCATTATCCACGTTATCCAAATACAGTAAATTCATTATCTACGTTATCCGAATGCCGTAAATTCATTATCCACGGTATCCAAATGCTGTAAATTCATTATCCACGATATCCAAATGCAGTAAATTCATTATCCTCGTTATCCAAATACAGCAAATTCATTATCCTCTTTATCCAAATACTGTAAATTCATTATCCACGATATCCAAATGCAGTAAATTCATTATCCACGATATCCAAATACAGTAAATTCATTATCCACGTTATCCAAATACAGTAAATTCATTATCCACTTTATCCAAATACTGTAAATTCATTATCCACGTTATCCAAATGTACTAAATGCACTTATCCTCGTTATCCAAATACAGCAAATTCATTATTTACGTTATCCAAATACTGTAAATTCATTATCCACGTTATACAAATGCAGTAAATCCATTATCCACGTTATCCAAAAGCAGTTAAATGCGTTCCTTAACCCCAAAAAGTAGTAAAAGCTCGACAAATTTCGTGGTGTAAAAAAGGGAAAAACTGTCTAAACTGATTATTTGACATTTATTTGACAATTAAGGCAAAAGAAAAGATGACTATCGCCAGATGACTATTGCCCTCCAAAAGCGAACTGATCTCGTGTATATAACGCAAGGCACTGTTATTGATTGGCGGTATGAACACATTAAGCAACTACCACTGCCAATTTTCAGATAGAACCGCTTTAGGGAAAGCTCCAGAACGCTTCCCGCTCCTGTTTTCCGCAGCACGAAATTCAAATTAAATAAATTTTATACCACCTGTCAAGGAAAATGTTCAGCCATAGGCCAACCCACGCGTTCATCTACGATCACGTGTAAACATATTCTGCCTTTATGTTAAGGATTCGTGATTTCAGTATCCATAAATTGTTTAAGGCTGTTCTTACCTAAGATCTGTTAGAGTAGATAGAAATCCATTATTTACTCGTTTATTAGAGCAGATGAGCTACAAAGGGTAATATTCCTTATAGGACATCCCATTTTTTGATCTAAAATCATAAAAATATTAACTTTTTTCGACGGATTTTTAATGTTTTCTTATTTCTGATAGCAGTTTATCACATTTTCTTTATGGGGCATTTTCTTTGATTCTGGGCCCATATTCGTTTTCAGCCCAAATAACTCTGGAACGGGAGTTACAACTTTAATTTTTGGTGCAGGTTAATTCAGTAGAATAGTGTTAGGAAGGAAAACTAAAGGTTTCCCTATGATTTTGACGGCCAAATTTACATTTCCTTAAGAAATTGACTTATTTACTTAAATTGGCTCTATTATTTCGCACACCTTTTACAGGCTCTGCCCTGCCTAATACAGGGTCAACCCCCGAATTGGACAAATGTTGACTGAATTTTATTTATGGAATAATGTTGTTCCATTATAAAAATGCAAATTGCGCCATAACACACTTTTCAGAAGTGATTTAGAAACGTTTAATGCGTTTTAACTTCAGTAGCTCTATTATTTCGCACACCAGTGTATTTTGTGTCATTATGTTTCCTGATACGAAATATATGGTTGAAACAACAATATATATTTTCAAATTTTTAAAATAAACTATTTTACTCTTAGAATATGATTGCTCCCACAATATCTTTTCTCTGTGTGCACTGTGCGCCTTCGGAATTGCAAAGAGGCTCTGGCATTCCTTTATAATTTGACATTTGGGAGGCAAGCAATGATTGATTCTGTTTTAGATTTCTATGCCGTCTAGATCAGATCGAAATCTTTGAATTAAGAGATGTCTTTTCTATTTCCATTCTAGAATGCTCTAATTAGTTTAGTTCCGACTGTTCAGGAAATGTTCTAATCAAACTTCAAATGTCCATATTAAAGGCTTGTCATTGTATCATTAGTAGGGTGGAAGTGAGGAAACTGACAATAGTTGCCAACTACACATTCAAAGCTGTCATAATTTACCTTGGACACAAACCTTTATTATCAATATCTGCAGTTATCTTCTGTGCCGTCGTACATAGATGAAATACGACGACGCACACTGGTCGAAACCACTGATCTAGCGGCGCGAAAGTCAAAAAATCGAACTATAAAATTGCGAAATGTTTTCCTTTGTATAGATTACAGACACTTTGCAGACAAAGATTTTGTTTTTTCATTTTTGTTGTTGTAAATATTCACTCAGTTATTCGCTATCAAATACAAGAGTTTTTGTTGCATCAGATTTTAAAAAATTGTTGCAAAAAATTAACTTCATATTTGTTTAAATGTTAAATAAATTCGTAATGAAAATGGACAAGATATATTTTTAATTAATAGCAGAGGGTGTGATTTAAATTATAAAAATTAGTTTGGGGTCTGAAGGTACTTAGTTATATAGCAATAAATTTTCAAAAAATTCAATTTTTTAGTGTTTTTATGGATTGTACGCGCTTGTTCCATAGAGTGCATCTTGTAAACTTGGCCGAACTTAGGTCCGATTTGTTTTTGGGGAATGAAATTGGACTCTCTGGATACTGAATAACCACATTCGGGCTGCGAATATTTGCAAATCTTTTGATGACTGCACATTTAAAATAAGGGATTTTGCGTGAAATTTATACAAATTTAGCTGTGCTTTTGTATGGGAGCTAAATCAAAATATGGACCTTTCTTGAGAAATGTTTGCAAGGAGGAAATCTACCCCCGGAGACACTATAATACCATATTATAGCTAAATATGTTATTAAATATGGGATAACAAGTAAAAATTCAACGAATCGGGGGCACCATAAAAGGGACTACATCGAAACATAAATCCGTATTGAAAATGTTTTGCAAGAAGATTTTATACGCAGTGAGAACACGGAGTGCAAAATTACAGCCAAGTTGAATTAAAAATGTGGACATGATATTCAAAATACCTTAAATTGGGAGGTACGGTTACATGGGGGCTATATCAAAACGTGGACCTATGTTCATAAAGTTTGGTGGAAATATTTTGTGACCACTAGGAACCCTAAATACAAAATTACAGCTAATTTGCTGAGAAATTGTGGCTTAAATCCTCAAAATACCGAAAATCGGAAGGTACCGTTATATGGGGGCTATACCAAAACATTAGCCGATATTGTTCATATTTGGCCCATTATTACTCACAGGTACAAGCTGAGTTTGTGCAAAATTTCAGTGACGTATCTCAATTCGTTTGCAAGTTATGAATTTCGCGCCGCTAGATCAGTGATTTCGACCACCGTGCGACGTTCCGAATACATGTGGACATTTGATAGGGAATGGATATTCATTACCATATAAACCTGTTCGTAGGGTCGAGTGAAAGATGTCTTCTTTTCTCTTTTCGGATATTTGCGTGCTCTTTTTAGATCACTTCCGATTGTTCGGGAAATGTTCTGATCAAACTTCAAATGTCCATATTAAAGGCTTGTCTTGGTATCATTTGTAGGACAGAAGTGAGGAAACTGACAATAGTTGCTAACTACACGTTCAAAACTGTCAAAATTTACCATAGACACAAACCTTTGTTATGGTTATATCACATCATATGCTTTTTCACATGTTGTTGTCACTTTGGGTATACTAATATAGAGATCAACTGATGTCATACATGTGAAAAAGCATATGGAGTGATATAGCCATTACCAATCTCTGCAGTTATCTTCTGCGCCGTCGAACATAGATGAAATACGACGACGTTCCGAATAAATTTGAACCTTTGGTAGGAAATGTGGATATTCATTACCATATAAACCTGTTCGTGCGATATTGTGGACACAGGCCTCTCTGTTGAGTCGAAATCTTTGAATTGAGAGATGTCTTTCTTTCAATTCTGAAATGTTTGTGGAAAAACATTTTAAGGCCTTGTTTCTAGTGCTCTAATTAGTTCAGTCACGATTGTACCGGAAGGCTTGTCATTGTATCATTGGTAGGGTGGAAGTGGGGAAATGTGCAATAGTTGGCACATTTACCTCATTTACCTTAGACACAAACCTGTGTTACCAACCTCTGCAGTTATCTTACGTGTCATTTCTGAATAAATGTGGACCTTAGGTAGAGGATGGGTATTCATTACATCCTAAATGACCCATTTGACTGTGTATGGCGTTTGTGGGATGGTATATTTACCTGAGATACAAACGCTGCAGCTTAAATTTCGTGTTTTGGGTTAATAGTACCTT